>NW_021167079.1:5811865-6104226 GCF_003711515.1 Sodiomyces alkalinus F11 | reverse complement strand
GGGGGGGCAGACGCGAAGCGGCGATTGAGTGGAATCGGTGCTACCTGAGGTATAACGTAAGGTACGATGTATACGGTACCTTGTATACCTAAAGGTACTTCGTAATTTAGTCCAAAAAAGGTACCTGACTTTCGATACCTCGCATTTACCAAAGCACGTCCAATGTCTTAATGTTGGAATGTTCCCCTCCATTGCACTTACTCTTCTTACCTTACCTTATTCGTATTCACTTGACCGGCACTGATAGTAGGATCGGTTTGCTCTTAAAAGAAAATAGCCAATTCCAATATGTCTATATGCTTAACTTGCCAGTACAGGTGATAAACACCCGAAACCTCCCATGACAACAACGCCGGCTAGCAATAAAACAAACGCAACGTACGTCCCATATAACTATCCGTATATACACAAGGGCACAGCCAATGCCACCTAGTTAAGTGGTCATGTCATTGGTGAAAGGAGAAACGTCTTGACCTCTCCCATTTCAACGGACCATGGACTTTCCAATTTCGCTCTGCCAACCCGCAGCCCGCTCAAAGCCGTTGGAGTGTGTTTGATAGTCCGCCAGGGCTTGGTAGACCTCATCCTTCGAGGTCAGAACAAACGGTCCGTACTGGATGATGGGCTGGTCCAGCGGCGTTCCGGCGATGAGGATGACGCGCGCGTCGCCTTCGGCCCCCGCGTCCACCGCCATGTCGACCACGTCGCCCTCCTGCGACAGGACGGCGTTGTGGTATTGGCCCACCGGCTGCTGCTGGTCCCCCTTGCCGAGGAGGACCTGCCCGTCGAGGACGTAGGCGAAGGCGTTCCAACCAGCCGGCAGCGGCTGGGTGACCTTGCCGCCGGGTTTGATCTGCAGGTCCAGGATCCACACCGGGGTGTAGGCGAGGTCGCGCACCGAATCGACGCCGTGGCTCTGGCCCGAGATGACCTTGATGTGGACGCGGCCGTCGTCGGCGTCGACCGTCGGGATCTCGGCGGCCTTGAGGTCGCGGTAGCGCGGCTCGCAGGCCTTGAGGTGCTGCGGGAGGTCGACCCAGAGCTGCAGGCCGACGTTGGCGCTGCCGTCGGGGTTTTGCCTGGGCATCTCGGCGTGCACGATGCCCCGGCCGGCCGTCATGAATTGCAGGTCGCCGCTCTCGATGGTTCCGGCGTTGCCCGCGAAATCTTCGTGGTCGACTCCTCCGTGGAGCAGGTACGTGATGGTTTCTTGTCCGCGATGGGGATGGTCGGGGAAGCCGGCGCCGGGCTTGATGGAGAAATGATCGAGCATGAGGAAGGGTGACAGGTTGCGTAATTGCGGGGTGCCGATGGAGCGCCTGACCCGGGCGCCAGCACCTTCGGCTTGTTCAACGGCCAAGAAGGCCTTGCGAATTGCGCGAGAGACCGACATTTCGGTGGCTTGAAGGTGTGGGGTCTGGGTGGTGGCTTTGTTGATGTTGAGCTGGCTGAGGATCGTTATTGCGGTCGATGTCACGACGTGCTGGATATGGTCCTTGCCGATAAAGAATAGAAAAGATGCGAGGCCTACAAGAAGAGACGCGGATACTAAAAGAGCCCTCATCTGGAATACGGGTTGTTGCGGGGGGGTTCTTTTATACAATTCGCGAACGGATCTAGTTTATATCTGTTTTCGGGGAAGAAACTGAGGGAACGAGCGACTCCAAGCGGTAGTCTATTATGGACCCTGTGAGCCATGCTGAATTCGTCTCACTAATCGGGTACCTACCTAGTAATCATACGTGTAGACGAATCGTGGAGATGTCCCCAGAATTGATGGTACGTTGTAAATACCGGCAGTAGAGTTGGTAATACTTCGTAATTACTTTGTAGGAGAGGGGAGACCCCTACCCACTTCCTCCTCGTGTACACGTGTAGACAAGCTGCTCAGACTCCGTAAGCAACGCCCATACTTGGTCACCGCTTACATCAGCACCTATGGATCCCAATCAGTATTACTCGTATCAACAAAGAGAGGGGGCAAAGATGTTTCCACGCAGCTCATAGGTGTCGTCCTGCCATTAAAAATAATACAGACACAGATACAGATACAGATACGCGTAAACGGGTAGAAACCTTTGTCATTCACTGTGGGCTCTTCAACCTACCCTTACCTTACCGAGACAGTCACCGAACAGCAGCATCCATATCATCGTGACCATCGTAGCGATCAGTTCAGACGCGGTGCATGTAAAATCCATCCCCAACAGAGCATGTTGAGTGGAATCAGGACGATTAAGAAACGAAGGGTCATATCTTCTCAAGAAAGGCCAGAGACTTAGAATTCGTTAAGAGTGCTACAGGAATTTTGGAGCTAGACCATCTGGACACGGTAAATGTGTGTGAACAATTTCGACCATGCTGGGAATAATCAAATCAACCCCAGCAAAAGTCTCTTCCCCTTCTCCCAGCAGAATGTAGATATGCCAGCGGCACGACAAAATCGGCGCGAGTAGACCGATGTGAGAAATCTTGTGGAACTTGTTGGAATAAAACCCGCTACTCGCAGCTAAGTCGCGATGTTTAGGATCGCTGATTATCCCTGCTTGAGGAGGTGGGTTATGAACGATGAAAACAAAAGAAAACCAAACGGCAGGAGTATCAACGCCAGAAAAGACAAGATTCAGGACGACTTCGTCGAAGCGGGGGAGAAAAGGAAGAGGGAGAGATTGAATGAAACAAAAAAGTCGTAAGGGAGAGCACAAGAGCAAGAGACGGAGAATTTTGGCCATTTTCGACCAGGCAGAGAAGACAGACTGGGACAATAAACACCAGCGGCTTGAACTCGACGGAAATGAAACTTGAAAGACGTCCAGGATTCACCCCAGCATAATGAAAACATCTTCACGACGACGCTCAGCGGGAACCGCCCAAGGCGCTAATCCTAGCCCCAGAGGGCCTGTGGATCAAGCTCTCGGCATGCTTGCCGACCAGGCCGTGCTCCTGGGGAATCGTTTCCGACTCGCTGCGGCCTTCCTCCAGGTCGTCCTCGTCGTCCTCCACGATCTTGGTGGGGATGTCCTCGCGGATCATGAACTGCTGGCTCGACCGCTCGGGCGTCGTGGCCGTCGAGGCGAAAGACATGGCCGTGCTGCTCCGGTTCGGCACCAGGTCCGGTGTGGGGGGGATGCTCGACGCGCGCCCCGAGGTGGGGTGGAGCAAGCTGTCATCGCCAACCTCCGACGCGGCGTTGGAGAGAGTGTCGTTGCCGTCGTCGCTGTGCGCCATCGACAGGTTGCTGTGCCGGCGGTGCGCCGCCGCTCGCCTCGCACGCTCGTCGATCTCGGCGTCCTGCGCGAGCTGCAGGCCCTCCACGGCAGCCTGGCACTGCTCGGCAATGTTCCGGATGATGTGCGCAATGGCGTCCGTCTTGTCCTTGAGATGACGATCGGCCACGTCGATGAAACTAGACGCCGACATGCGCTTGTTGGCCAGAGCGGCGCTCCGGAGATTGGCTTGGGCTTCTGGGGAGAGACCCTCGTTGGGTGTGGGGCCGTCCTGCTCGCCGCCCTCGTCGTGCTCGAAGCCGGTTTCGATCTCCGAGATGAGCTCGTCCGGCTTGGTAAGAGAGCGGACGAGGTGCTCCATGTGGTGGCTTTGTCCGCCAATGAGGCTGCGCAGGTGGAGCACAACGCGACGCGCTTCGTCCCGCTGCCGCATGATAGTTGCGTTGGTATGCTGCAGCGCAGCGAGCTCCTTCTTGTTACGCTTGCGCTCGCGCTCCAGCTCCTCGGCAATCTCCTGCTGGAGCACAAGTGCCTCAAGCGCATCGTCACGCTGCTTCTCAGTGCCGCCCAGGCGTACGGTAAGCCGGGCATTGTCGTCCTTCTGCTGGTCAAGCAGGCCAGCCAGCCGCCTGTTCTCCCTCTTGTGATTCTCAATCTTCGACTTCAGGTCCTGTGTTTCCTTCGTGAGCTGTTCGGCAAAGGCTTGGAATTTCAGGAACTAAAAAAGAAGGCACCAAGTTAGCATGCGTACTTCTATACCAAATCCGAGGTCAACGATCGGGGAAGGGGGGGGGGGTGGGGGGGGCGCGAACCTGTTGCTTCCAGCTCTCAAGCTCCTCAACCAGATAGTTGTTCCGCTTGGTGACCTTGTTGAGCTCGGTATCCATGCGACCCTTCAGGTTGATAAAATCTTGCCAGGCCTCCAGTGCGTCGCGAGAGTACTGGTTCCTCTCGCGAACAATCTCATTCAGATGCCTCATAGACACCTTCGTCATGAGCGGCTTCTTGACCGCTCCCCCGAAGACGGCCTTGAGGCCCGTGTTGCGGCCCATCTTCTCGCAGACGTGATCCATGACGGTCATGACGGCGTCCTGGTTCCACCACTCCGGATCCTGGATCGACTCGACCTCGCCACGCATGACAATGATCTGCCCGGCGGGGATCAACTTGCCTCCACCGTAGGCGGAGCGGAGATGTTGGGGGACGCCGGACGGCGTGACGTCGCCATTGAGAGCCTGTGTCAGACGGGTGACGAACTTGTTGCGCTGACCCGGATTCAGTGCCGTTGGAGGGCTCGAGGTGAGCACAAAGTTGCGGTCCAAGTCCACGACCAAGGCATCAGTGGGTGCTGTGAAGAGCGATCGGCATTCGGCGGTGATGCCGAGTATGTAAGGGCCGGGTTCCTGAACCAGTTCCTTGGCATGACGGGCATGAACGACCGGGACGTAGAGGCCACTCCACTCGTACACCCTCACACAGTATCTGACCGTCTCGGCCGCCATGGTAAGCATCGCAGGGTAGTGGCTGACGAGGATGATACGGCGCGTCGGGGAGATGGCTGCCTCGACGACGCCCACAATGTTGGGGATCGAAAGGCAGCAGAACAAGGGCCACATGGCAAAGTTCTGGAAACCCGTCGGCGAAGAGGGGAATTGGTAACACAACGCGTAGTCCTTCATGTCGATCCGGACAAGGTCGTTGAGCCGCGGGGCGGGGAAGCTGAGAATACGGGAAACCTCCTCGGCATGGAACAGATTGGTTGCCTTGTTCCAGTGAATCCACATGCCCCTCAAGTAGTCACCCAGCAGGTTGTACAGCGGGTACCGGGACAGGAAAGAGAGGCAGTAGGGGATCCAATATGTCTCTTCGGGATTGTCGTAAAAGTCAGGTTCCGTCCTCTTCCTCAGGTCCCGAATCGTCTCCGCCCGCTTCTCGTCGGCGCGAGACCAGACGCGTAGGCAGATGCCATAGAGTGTGTGGGAGGAATCCTGCTGGAGCACGAAAGCATGATGAACGCAATGGGGTTGGCTTCGTCCGGTGCAAATCTCGACGTCGTGGGGGAAGCAGGCCTGTGTTCGTCGTCGATCGTTAGCCGATGCTTAACCCGTGACAGACAAACTATTGTCGCCCAAGGCAAGTTGAGACAGAAAATAGAATACTTGGGTTGGCTGGGGTTGGTCCTGATGGGGTGACTTACCCTCATGGCAGCATGAAGCGATCTGGCGATCTCGTTGTCCTGCTCAAGCCTGGGACTGCTACCCAGAATCTCCGGCAGCCAAAATTGGCCGACAGCTCCCTTCATATGACCAATCTTGCCCTGGGCAGGGGGCGGGGCCTTAACCCATTGAGACGGCTCCCGGCCAACACCGCAGACCATATAGGCATGTGTAAGCGTCTTCGGCGTGCGCTGCTGAGGTTTGACATTGAGCGTCGAGGGAATCGGCTGGGTGATGCGAGAGTGAAGCGACGACGTGCGGCTCGGAATGATCAGGTTATTGTCGCCCTGGTCTCTGGTCGTCGGACGGCCCTCGCGGTCGCCGGTGCGAGGGCGCGTAAAGGAAGAGTGGGTGTTGAGAGAAGGGGCCATGGTTGCTCGGTAAAAAATAAAAATAAAAAATAAAAAAAAAAAAGGCGATGGAGAAGTGGTGCGTATGGGGATACGCCTGAACGGATCCGACTCGGTGATACTTCTTCGAAAAACAACCGCCCAGCGTCTTGCGACGTCCGCCGTTCAACACGTCGGAACGGATCCAAGAGAGGGAAAATAAAGAAAGGTAGAAAACAACGCACGATCTATCTGGGGAGACAAACGTCCCGCACGCACCAGAAGATTCACACGAATCCCTACACAGCCAGAGCCGCCGTGGACGCGTCGTTCTCGGGATCAAGGAGATCACGAGAAATACACGGGCTGTAGGTCGAAGATGGAGATGGACGAAGAGAACAAGGAGAGAGAGAGAAGGGTGAGAAGGACTGGAAGGGCAAACGATAGGGCGGACGATGGGAGCCGGCCGGTGGGGACAGAGACAGACAGGAGGTGAAGCAGGCCAAAGACAGGAGCCCAAGACGTCTTAGAAGGAAACGAACGCCTCCTCTCCTTTCCAAACCACTCGGTCGGATCAAATCTTCGGCCCTCGAGTCAGAGTCAAGGGGGGGGGGGGCGTGGGATGGGTGGAAGAGTGAGGGAACGGACCATCAACTAGGAAGGGGAACGAGAAGGGGGGTGATCAGACCCAGAGCGAATTCGCGAAATTGGCCGAGACGAGCAGAACTTCCCATGGTAACACACGGATAGGGAAACGACTTGCAAATTGGAAACGATGCTCAATTGAACATCCCGGCTCAGTCCCATGCTCACGCTGTCAGGGCAATTTTCGCTGCCAGGGGTACTCAGGGGTGGTTCTGGGGTTCTGATACGACGCTACAGCTTGCTTCTGCGAGGTCAGTTACGTTGTACGAAGTACGTTGTACAACTGTATAATGTACGTTGTAGGCCGTACAAAGATACATACCCGTAGTCGTACACGTACAGAAGCTGTTGCACACTGTACAGTACTGTTGTGCTCCCTATTTTCCACAATTTTTTAATGCGCACCAAAAGCCGAACTCCGTCACGGACGGTGCGAATTGAGGAGGCCCGGGCGGCACATGGCAGTGGGTCGGGAACCCACTAGCTCTCATAATGAACGAAGCTAGGACCGTGTTCCTTGACAAGGGGGTCCCTGACTAGCTCTTAGATTTGAGGTCCACCAACTCGAGAGCTGACGAATGAAACGGCTCAAATGCGACCAACGGGAAATTGCGCCTCTCTGGAAGAAGAAGGCTCGTCAACACGCCCCCTCCCGTCGAGCTCCCTTTACCCCCCCCACCTTGTTCTCCCTGAATTGTCCAACGCTCATGGTTCTTGTTTCGACCTTGCATTGAATGTGTTCATATTATACCGATATGTGATTGTATCGGGATAAGTACGGAGGATCTGGTTGGAGAAAGGGGGGAGAAACCGAAAGAGAGGAAAAGAAAAGGAAAGACAAAACAAGAATCGGAAAGGCAAGGGAAAAGCACGAAATCTGAAACGTATGTACGAAGACGGCGAATAATGTTTCGCGATGCCGTTATTGTTGGATATTCCAAAAAGTGCGCGAGTCGTGCCTATCATTTGGTTCCTTTCCACTCGTTGAGCTCGGGCTATTCGAAGAAATTAAGACTGTAATTACCACTGGTGTTGCGGTGCGGTGTTGGCACATCGCTGCCGACCTACGAAGGACTTCCACAGCTTTCGCACCAACCTTGTAACTGAGAAGTGGAGGGGTGATGCTTACGAGGCGATAGCTTTACTATACGATAC
This sequence comes from Sodiomyces alkalinus F11, assembly GCF_003711515.1. Classification (NCBI taxonomy): domain Eukaryota; kingdom Fungi; phylum Ascomycota; class Sordariomycetes; order Glomerellales; family Plectosphaerellaceae; genus Sodiomyces; species Sodiomyces alkalinus. Next base: position 6,096,654 of record NW_021167079.1, on the reverse strand, counting down.
GTAGATACTCGTAGATTCAAGAAGAAGTATAACGTGGGTACGGATACGGAATAATTTAGCCGGGCTACGAATTCGTTCCTCGTGCCAAGGCAGTAGGTAGGTATGGCGATACGAGTCAAAGAATCGCCTTAAAAAGGTGCGGATAGTCCACACACTTGGACATGTCAAAATATTTGCCGAGAGGCCATGACGACCGTCTCCCTTTATTACAAGTTAGCTAGCCAATACCCTAACCGACGCCAAAAGACCATCACGGCCGAAGAGACTAAGAAGCTTGCTACTCAGCTACCTTACTCAATAATAGTCCATATGGAGACCACGGCAGGGTACTATCGGGTATCAAACCCAACCTGACATCTCATTATTCAAACCTGCATACCTACTTAACGCCATACATAGACTACTTGTGTCCAGCATCACTACGAAGTATTATATAAAAGTACGGATACATGTCTGCGAAGTTATCCATGTACTATTCGTACAAACATTATCCGCGTCGTCGGTGAAGGTAGGGCATCTATCTCCATTGGCTTCTTGACCATGGCCCTTCCCGAACCTCAGTGTGATCATGACCAGAATGAGTGGACTGAGATGCCATATCCCAAGTCTCGAACCTGGTATCCCACTTACAATGCTTCTTCATATGACACACACACACGGTCTCTGTAAAACTACCTTACTGCAAATGCCCAGATAACCATTCGCATAGGATAAGCCTTGCCATCGGTCAGTTTGTTCACCAAGCGCGAGCATCCCGGCGTTCTGCTTCGCAGAGACCCACAAATCCGGGTCCGAGGCCGTTAGGACGATGATCGCAGCTTCGGCTCGGAGCGTGATGGAGCCAACCGAGCGGGCATACGTAGCTGCATGCAGACCCCGAGTCTTCGACCAGGCGGCCCTGCCCCCGAAACTCCCAGTTCAAAATAGAACCGGAGAATAACAGCGTTCAGCCCCCCCCCCCCCCAGAAAGAAGCCATCTCCAGCGCGTATTCAATGTATTCGATATTATTAATTTATTTCTCGAACGACGAAGCTCGCCAGTCACGTACTCAAATTGGTACAACTAAGCCACTCGTCTAATGATTCGCCTTTTCCTTCACAGTTTCCTTCGCCTCCGTCCCTCGGCGGTGCATGATGGTGCTAGCCCAGCCCAACAACTCGCTGCTTGAAATCAGGGCCGTGCTGACGAGCGCCTTGCTATGAGCTACGATGCCGTCGCCGCCGGCCTTCTTGCACTCGGCCGAATACGTGTTCAGGACATGATCCTTCGCCTCAAGTCCAGTTCGGTAGGGAAACCCAACGAGGGCCCTCGCGTCCGCCACAAGTTGGCGGGTGGGCTTCTTGACGAAGGGCGCGGTCTCCTCCACCTTGGACAGTGCCTGGTCTCCCAGTGAATCGGCTTTCTGGAGATAGGGTCGCACGAACTGGAACGGCTTGTTCAAGAAAGGCGCCAGTGGTTGCGCGAAAGTCTTGTAGGCCGAGTCGCTGAGCTGTAGTGACTTTTGTCCGTACGGGTTCTGTTTGAACGTGGAAACGCCATCGTAGACCACTGGGTAGTCGAGGAGATGCTGGGGAGGACGTCAGCAGAGTGGACTTGCAGGCTTCCCGAGGACGACGGAAAGTGACAAAAAACATACCTGGAGGAAAACTGAGCTGGGACTCGACCCAGAGAAGTCTCCATTGACCTGAGCCATGTCTGGCCTTATTCGGTGTCTCTGGGGCTGTGGTTGTCTGGATAACAGGCGAAAGTCAGATAAAACTGTCGCGCAATACCGGTCCACTTGAGTCCAGTGCTCACGAACAATAAATTGAGGTCTAGCCTCGATGGGAGGATCAACGTCTGGTAAAGCCTCGGGACTTGAAAGAGAGTCGCGAGGGGGGAGGGAGTTTCCACTGAAACGGCGCGGGAAGGATGATAGACGATAGAATGGTGACAGGTGCGACGAAGAGGGAGGGAGAGAAAGAAGGAGAAGGAGAAGGGAAGGAGGGGGGAAATACTCTTATGAACCACTCCGGGGTTTTTGACTGAAGGGAGGAGATGGATGGAATGTGTAGGACCAGTGTTAATATTATACTACCCACGGCGGGGTATACGGGTTCACAGGCCCGAGACTGACACGGGCAGCTATCCACATAGATAGGGCCGGACCTGCTCCCTGGGACGGAAGTGTCAGGTACACTGTGCAGGTAGTGCCGACAACTTCATATGATTTTAAGACACCAATCGAAGTGCCCTGGCCTCACCGTCAAAGCCCGCCCGGTTCACAGCTGCCGAGGGGCAGATTTCTCGTGCGGTGGCCAGGGGAATTCGCAGCGAAACACGGGCATGTGCATGTGCATGTGCATGTGCTTTGAGGGAAGGGAATGGGATGGCGAGAGAGTCGGGGAGTAACAAATGCCGGATTAGTTGGTCCGCCGGCCGGGGTCAGCCCATTTTCGTACTTCGTACCAAAAAAAAAACCTAGCTCAACATAGCTCGGGGCGAGCGAGAGCCTGCCTATAAGTTACGGTATGTATGGATACATGATACATGTGCGATGATGAATGTGAAGAGAAGGAACGGCGGGGATAAACCAGAAAATACCCCACCGGGGCCAGAACCGTATTGACGGGCGCATGTCATCGACATTGCGTGTGAGGCTATGACTAGTTCCAACTAGCTGCGGCCTGGATCCCCCAAGCTGCATCTTGAGTTGTCGCCAACGTGGACGCCATGACAACACCATTGGCCGTCGATTTCGTTCTGGGCTGGCTTGCGCCAATAACATCGCAAATCGCCGTCGATTTTCATCATCGTATCGTTCGAACGAGGGTAGGTATGTCTGATTAATCAACTTGTTTTGTTTCAACAAGAAGGAAGGCATGGAAGGAAATGAACGATCCCTGTCACCTGCAATAAGTCTGACATGTGAAAGCAGTCTTACAGATAGAAAGCGACCCCCACGAAGTCCTTCCATCAACCCCCACCTTAGTTAGGTATGGTCCAAGAGACCTTATCTCCCTTATTACGGCTTCATTCCATGGATAGAGTTGGCGCATAATGGATTAGGTAGCAGTCTAAAATAGATCAACAATTCATCGGACTTCAACTGTGAGTTTGAAATTCCACTCTCGACTACGTACGTAAGTAAGAAGAGTTGAGTATTTCATCGACACTCACATGGCCTCTATCAATAGACAGGACATGGAAAGAAACGGAGGGAGAACCACGCAGCCCGCCATTCTCATTCCAATCGTGACCACTTTGTGTCGTAATCCATTCTGCAACCTCGCGCTGCGGGCAAAAAGAATGCTGTGGCGATGCTTGGCAATCACATGTGAATTTCAGGACGCAAGGATTCGAATCATAATTAGGTATCATCCTGTCCATTCTGTCCATTCCGTCCATTCCGTCCATTCCGTCCATTCCGTCAGTCCCCGGCGCCGGTACCCGTCCAGAGTACGAAGTAATTGAGTGTAGACACAAGGTAGCAATTTAACAGAGGATATATGTACTTCATATTGCCTTGTTGTATGAGATTGCCACCGGGATACCTGCAGCTGCCCTTCCACAACGCCTCCCTGATCGTTTTCAGGAACGAGGTTTCCTAGACCTGCAGTTCTTGTCTCGTCTCTACGCATGGCCAAGCTCGCCCGAGTTTCCAACGCGGTGCATAAGGTTTCCTCATTCGGCACCATCCAGGTCACACACCGAATGCTGCGACATATGGAGCACATTCGTACTGTGGCTCTGGTCTGGCATATATACCTGCATCTCCAAATTGGACATGGTAGATCTGAACCGCTGCTAGTACAATACCGTATAGTCTCGAGGACAGAACAGTAACTTGAGAATCCATACCTTAGCCAGTTGAGTGAAAGGAAGAAAATCACCTATAGCGCAGAGGTACTACTCCGCCCTACGCAAGGTGAGGTGGCGTATGGCAAGGTGCTTCATTACCTGTATCAGCCGCTATCGTTATCGGTTACCTTATCTGGCTTAAGATACTGAAGATAAAGAAATTTGGATGGGGACTGACCGATAAGAGATAAACCTCCCGATTTAGGTCCTGGGAAAGCTCTACCTACCATGGTCATTTATTTTTTTGGTTTAAAAAAAAAAAAAAAAAAAGGGCTCCCCCCCCCGGCCCAAATCTACGAGTGCTTCAATATTGGGACTCTTTCCTCTCGGTTTTGGAGATTATTATTAGTCCGCACTGCGAAATAATATTCATTTGCGAGGACGCCAAACATGCCTCCCTCGTCTGCCAGTGCCGATCCTCTTCTAACATCCCTCTGCGCCATCTGCCACATCCAACCCCCAAAGTACAAATGCCCAGCCTGCGCCCTCCGAACATGCTCCCTGGCATGCAGCCGCAAGCACAAAGCCTGGTCCTCCTGCTCGGGCGTTCGCGATCCCACCGCCTACATCCCTCCTTCGAAGCTCAAAACCCCGGCCGGAATTGATCACGACTACAACTTCCTCTCCGCCATCGAACGCGCCCGCCAGCGATCTGAACGCGAAATCGTCGAGGAGCGCCACCTATTGACCGAAAACCAACTGCGTTCCGTCGACGCGCAAACTGTGAAATGGCGCCGCGGCAAGGACGGCGTGAAACGAAAAGTGCTCGTCGCTCGACCCCAGCGCGGATCAGGACCCGCAGGCGGGAGGCCCGAACTGTCGAAGCAGATGCAGAAGAGGCTGGCGACGTTCGGTATCGACGTCCGTAGGGTGCCGTTGGGAATGACCAGACAAAAGGAGAACGGGACCCATGTCCACAAGGCATCGGGCCGAATCAACTGGCAGGTCGAATGGCTGTTGTTCGAGAGCGCCGCCGATACTGCACACGACGTCCAGGAACCCAAGTGGAACAAGACCCGAATCATGAACAAGGTCATGGACGACTGCCCTTTGTATGTGGCGTTCGCTCAAGCTCAAGCTGTCCAGATGAATAGACTCCGCAAAGAAAGTCAACAGACGCGAGACATGACTGGAGCTTCCTCGAACCACCCGCCCTCGTCAAGAACACGCCACAAGCCTCCATCAGGCAACCCGGTCGATGTTTCGCAGGACCCTGTGACTGGCAGCTGGTCTGCGGGGTATCATTCCTTCCAACCTTATCCGGACACCGCCTGGAAATCACGCTCAGGAAACGCGCCCTTCACTGGCGTGAAAGTTGTTGAAACGGCCGAAGTATCCAAGTTCAAGTTTTATCTGCCGTCGGGTTTACCCCCTGCAACTCAACATAACAAAACCGTCGCCCATCCAGTGGACCCCACCGTCACCCTCGCAGAAGCCCTTCGCGATACGACCGTCGTCGAATTTCCAACCCTATACGTTCTCCCAAGTTCCCAGACACTGCCCCCTACCTACTTCGCCTGCCCCAAATCGTCTCGGCGGAACCAGGCGGGAAACGAGACGAACCAACGAGGACGAAATGATGGGGTTCTACAAGCGAACCGCAAAAGGTCACACCATGCCCTCGAGGAGGGTGAGGTAGCAAGCGACGATGACGACGAAGAAACGGGACCGAGTGGAAGCTTAAGCAGTGAAGAAGACGCCGATATCCTGGTAGAGGAAATCCTTGGAGAAGAGGACGACGACGACGAGGAGGAGGAGGAGGGTGATAATGATGATACGACGAGCAGCTCTGGCTCCGACATTAGCAGCGATGAAAGCGAGACCTCCGCCGCGACTTGATTGGGAATATCCTAATTTGAAGTCAAACTAGAAAGGAACATTGTAATAATATACCATATGAGGATGGACTGCCGGTTGTTTAGGCTTCCGCCTCCTTCACAAGATGACGACTGTATTAGCTGCAACTGTACTACATACATTGTACTACTACGTCCACATCCGGACTGGCTTCGGACCCTGGGATAAATACGAAGGGGCATGGCATGTTAAAGAAAATGATAGCAGTGAAAAAGAAGGCGTGACGTCCTCACAAATGTTGCGGGCTGGGTTGGTTACAGAAAAAAAGGCAAAAGGAGCGGAAAGTGTGATGCATCTCAGAACAGCTTTGGAACCAAGAGAAACTCTCGACGTGCCACACACACATGTCGTAACTCATGACTGGTTGGCAAGATGGTTCGCAGCCTATACAGTTGGGTCAGCTTTTCGCAGACAGTTAGTGGAGAAGAAGCACGCGCATGAACCTACCCTCTCAAGATTGTAGTCGTATTTCTCTAGAGCAAGCAGTGCATCCGCGCGAGAGTAGCCCATGCTGGTCAAGTCCTTAAGTATGGGGTCGTCATCCTTGCCGTCTTCCGCAAGGCCTCTCTTGACAGTGGGGCTGGGTTCCGGTAGCTTGGTTTGCGTGGGCGGTGTCGACACTGCGAGGGGCTCGCTTGGGGTGTCCAGGGTGGCGAAGATGGCATCCCAGTCGTGCGATTCAGCGGGCGGCGAACGTGTCTGCAGGCCGCTGTTCCCGGGCTCGCTAGGTCCAGCACCTGTGGTTGACATGGTGGACGTGCTGCCAAAGTCATAGCTGCTCTCCTGGCCGAACGGAGCCGTGCTGGAGGATGTGCCTTTACTTTGGCTGGGCGGAGGGCTGCTGTCGAACACGGGGTTAAAGTCGTCCAAGCCCGATCTAGAGATGGTTTGGAAATCGTCATCGGCAGAACCTTCCTTGGCATCTTCAAGGCCCTCGAAGTCGTCATCCAAGTCATCAAAACCTCCCTTGCTGACCTGGGCTTGGGAGGAGGAGGATGTCAACCCCTGGCCAGACGCCGGACCCGACGTTGGCACAGACACAGTGGACCCAAAAAAGTTGTCAGCAGCTTGAGATGTCGTTGATGCCACGGCCAGGGGCGCTACCGCGCCGGCTCCCGAGGTTGGCTTGTCGCTGCAACGAACGTCAGTTTCAGAACTCCCAGCATGTTAGGCCACGAGCGAGTGTGTTAAGGAAACGCACCTCTTCTCACTGGACTCGGGCGGAGTCCCGTCTGATTTTGCGGGACCTGCCAGACCCTGGTCGTCGACTGCTGCAGAAGGCTGCTCTTGCTGGCGAGGTGGAGAAACGGGGGCAAAGTCGTCCTCAAACCCGGCGGCCCTTTCGCTGGCAGTGTCAGAGTCGTCGTCATACCGCTCAAGCTCAGAGATAGGGGGGAATTCGGTGTCGAAGGCCGAGGTCGTGTCGAAGGCCGAGGTCGACTTGTTCGTGTCAGTTCCCGGTCTAGCAGAGGATTTGTGCGCCTTGCTGAATGTCGCAAAGGCATTCTCGAACTCTGCTTTCGCCTTGTCCTGGTCCAGTGCTTCAAAGGGGTCGACACCTTCCTCGGCAGCCTTTTCGGCTGTGGTGGCATTGCCTGAAAGGCTGGCATCGCCATTGGTAGAGAGTACGCTCTCGTTCGCAGGCTTGGTTTCTTTGGCAGCGTCACCGGTCAACGTAGATTCTGCAGGGAACGCGCCCGGGGCTGCATGCGACGGCTGGGTGGGTGTGGTTGCGATATCCGCCGCTTCATCCACTCGTGGGGTGGGCGGCGAGACGGCGCGCGACGATGTCACCGATTCCGCGGTATCAGGAAACGGCATGAAGCCGGAACTCGTCTGCCGGGACTCTGGTGGCGGCGCAGGTGGCTCGGCGGTCAAGGTACCTTGCCGGCTCACGCCCGGGGAAGTAGTAGGAGGAGTATTGAATGAACCCACACTGCCGGTAGACGCGCCTGTGTTCTGGGGTTTGAACGACACGGCAGGCGGCGGGGGAGGAGGCGTGCTGACAGGCCCAGGAGTCGGGTTAGATGGTCCAAAAATATCGTCGAAGGACTGGTCCGCTGCGTTCGGTTTGACCCCGGGGGAGCCAAAGGCGCCCATAATATCTGTACTAGCAGTCCGCTTGAAAAAGGGATTATTGGCACTAGCAACCGAGGCAGCCGGGCTCGTGATGGTAGTGGTAGATCCAGGTAGGGAGGTGCCGGTGTCTTGGCGAGAAAGTGCTTCCATGTTGCTCTTTGCAAGGTCTCCCGCCTCGTTCTGCAGCTTGTCCCGTTCAGCCTCACTCGTGAGCAACTGCTTCTTGTTGATAGCGACGAGTCCCTTTTGTTGCCGTGCCTCCGACTTGAGCTTTTCGATTTGCGCTTTGGTCTGGGTGACCTCGGCGTTGACCACCCGCATCTTCTCTTTGAGCTTCGCATTCTCCTGCTTATCGGCCTCGAGGCTGGCCGATACTTGTTGATGCTGCACAAGGAGGTCTTGGTATGTGGTGTCCAGCTGCATGCACTCGGCCTGAAGCTTCTGTGTCTCCTTGCGCGACACGTTGAGCTGGTCCTGCAGTGCCTGTAGATCGTTGGCTTCTTTCTCGTATAATGTGCGCAGTTGTGCGAGGCGCTGTTCGAAGTTCTTCTTCTGCGCATTCGTCTGGTTCAACTCATTCTGTGCAGTTGCTCGTTGCCCTTGAACCTCCTGCATTTGTTTGGACAGTGAACTGACTTGGTTGGAGAGATTCGCCAACTCGGTCGTCTCTCCTGTCAACTTTTTGCTGATCTCCGGATCGTTATCACCGAGAAGATCATCAGACGCGGATGCGAGGGTTGAGAGTTTATTCACGCCAGCCCCTGAGCCCGCGGAATCCCCTGTCGCCTGTGCCGTCAGACCTCGGCCAAAGGAAGACGAGGGTACAAATGGTTTGAACTGAGTCGATACAGGCGAAGAAGGCTTGGCAGGAGAAGCTATAGACTGGGGCTTCGTTGGTGTTGCAAAGGAATCACGCCCAGCTGAACCCCCGGTGGTTTGAGCAGTCTGGATCTGTGCCACGGCGTTCGCCGGACTCGAGGCATCTAGTCCGAACAAATCATCGAGCGCCGACTTGGTTACTGGCACTGTGGCCGGAGCTGCCTGAGGAGGCTGCGACTGAGTTGGAATTGGGGATCCAGCCTCGAAGGGGGAGCTGGCTGCCAGGGAACGGGGCTGCTGTCGCAAGCTGGGAGGGATCAAATTGGGAGGAAGTGACGATGGGAGGGCATCGCGTCTTGTGCGCTGTTGGCGTATCAGGTACATGACGACGGCAAATGTATCTCGGGTGAGACGGCCCTCCGAGTTGACATCGGCAAGGTCCCAAATGTGCGCCAAGACATCTTCTGGCAAGCTGGACTGGGCCAGAAAGGGAACCGCTTCCTCGCCCGTGATGAAGCCTTTCCGGGTCTTATCGAGTTCATCGTACAGCTGATCGAAGCGCGCCTTATCGGCCGGCGTAACGAGCCAGTCAGGGCCGGTTGGAGTGACGGGCGGTTGGCTAAGGGGGCTTCCCGTACGGATCGGCGCAGTGCCGCTAATCTGTCTCGGGATGGCAGATATGACACTGCTGCTCTGGGGCGACGGGCGCGAAGCGGAACCGCGCCGGGTGGCTGCTTCATACAAGGGAGCGGGAAGAATGCTGGGGAGGGCCCTCAGGGCGCCGGACTTCATCGAGGTCAAGAGATGCATAGCAATGACGAACTCGGTCTGCACAAGAGCACCTCGCTGTTCCGTGTCTGCTAGTTGCCAAATCCTTCCCAGTACCTCATTCGGCAAGGCAGATTTCTCGAAGATCTGCTTGGCCTCATCCCCGGCAAGCAGGCCGCCCGGCCGTAAGTTCTGGCGCTCAAACAGGGCAGCATATTGGTTGACCTTATCTGGAGTCAAGGGTGGAATCCGCACGGGGCCTCCTGTCCCCTGCGGTTGGAGAGTCGAGGCAGGCGGAGCTTGGGGAGACGCGAGGCCAGGAATCTGGAAGCCGTCAAAGTGGGGGAGAGGGCCTGGCTGTGAAGCCATCTCGAGCGACGGTTCTCGACCAGCTTGGGCATGTCCAATGAGCCGAAGTACAGCGCTGAACCCGGCAGGTGTGAGGAAACCTCGGTTTTCGTTGTCGGCAATCTGCCATATCTATTTCCCATTTACTTGGCGTTAGTTTAGTCTCTTTGACGTCGCAGCCCAAGACATAATGTTTGGAGATTTTGGTTGGATACCACGAACCTCGCCCAGTGTCTTCGAATCCAGCCTTGTCTTTTCAAAGAATTTGACCGCTACCTCTCCCGTGACAACACCGACATTGTCCGTATCGGCCTGTCGAAATAGTTGACCAAAGACGCGCTTCTCTTCCGGAGTGAGGTTGAGATTGAAGGCGGCTAGAGCGGAACAATAGTCGTTAGCTTCCATGCGCCCAATAGGCGGACAGTTTCCGGCATACCTGGATCTACTCCCGCTTCAACCGACATTTTGCTCTTCGGATGGCAAAGGAACTGCGGATAGGAAGAGAGAGGAGACGTTCGGTGGGTATATGACTGATGACGTGAGGATGCCAGAAAACCACAACCTGCGACAGGAAAGATATGATGTTCTTCGGCCAACGACCTCGTGAGGCAACCAACTACGCGCGTAGTGGTTATATTGCTCTAGGCATATGCGAGGCGGCAACTCCGGGGAGCTGTTGTTGCTGTCTGCTAGTAGATGACGAGGGAATCTGTAAGCCAGCAAAGGAGATAAACGCACAGATATTAGACACCCAGGTACGGAGATCAGGTATGGAGAAAAGAAGGCGGACCACGTTCAGCAGGTAATACGGGAGGTGCGAAGGGCTTCAGTCAACCAGCATCCATTTGCCTACGGCGTACAGAGAGGACTAATGTACCTTCCTACCTTAGGTAGGTACCTTAGGTACCTACGCTAAGGCTGGGGAAAGTCTAAGGTACCTTTCCTACACAAGATACCTAGGTAGGTACTCTCAAGAGTGTCCGTGCACACATCCCCCCTTTCAATGAGCCTTCCTTCTAATATCATCAGTAGGTAGGTAGTAATTAATACTCCGTGTGTTCGTCGCCGCATTTGAATATCTCAATATATCAGGATAAAACGGTGTAATCAGTGCATCCTCGTATTGCAGGGAAGGACCAGGCACAAACCCAGAGGACTTTTGCGGCCTATTAAAGGAGTGGAACATCCTCTCTCGGACAGGAGCCCATTGACGGTCAGTTCACAATCAAAGGATGCATCCATCTACGAAGTACGGAGGAGTATTGCCCATTTGCCATGTCCACCTGTGCAGCAAGGTCGACATCAGCCTCCAACAACGAAGCTTCGTCATAAAAGGCCCACCGCAAAAGGTTGCATCGGGCCACGTCCCTGCTCAGAGACCTGAGAATCTCCGGCATGAAAACACAGTCGTACATTAATAGCGAGGGCCACCTGGAATGCCCCCAAAAGCTCAAGTAACATCTGTCCGTAGCAGGCAAAGGGAATCTTTTCTCTTGCTATTAACCCACTACAGGTGAGTGGGAGCCTGATATAGGAACGTGCTCGGCAAGACCGAGCCCAGAATAAAGAAGGTTATCTTGATTCAGTCCGCAATTCTGCCCAAACGCGACAGACACACGTGGCTCTTTCTCGACTTAATACTCTGCCTCAAGTCCCTCGTCATCACCGAGCGAGTCCGCGCCGACCTCTTCGTAGTCACGCTCCAGGGCAGCAAGGTCCTCGCGGGCCTCCGAGAACTCACCCTCCTCCATACCCTCTCCAACATACCAGTGAACAAAGGCACGCTTCGAGTACATGAGGTCAAACTTGTTAGACAGCGCCGACCAAGCCTCAGCGATGGCGGTCGTGTTGGACAGCATGCAACTACAAGGCATAATATCAGCATTTTACCCATCTTGACGAGGTCATGGACGACGACTTACACAGCGCGGCTGACCTTGGCCAGGTCACCGTTGGGAACCATCTCGGGTGGCTGGTAGCAGATACCAAGCTTGAATCCAGTAGGGCACCAATCCACGAACTGGATTGTCCGCTTGGTCTTGAGAGTCGCGACAGCGGCATGCGCGTCGTTGGGAACAACATCACCACGGTACAACAAACAGGTAGCCATGTACTTTCCGTTGCGGGGATCACACTTGACCATCTGGTTGTTGGGCTCGAAGCAGGACATGGTCATCTCTTGGACCGAGTTCGCCTCGTGCGCGGCCTTGGCAGCCGAGTGCATGGGAGCATAGGCAACCAGGGGGAAATGGATACGGGGATAGGGGACCAGGTTCGTCTGGAATTCGTTGAGATCCACGTTCAGAGAGCCGTCAAATCGGAGGGACGCGGTAATCGAAGAAACGACTAGATACCCCATGTTAGCAAGCATGACCATCCCGAACGCTGAAAGCAAACCATACCTTGAGCAATCAAGCGGTTCAGGTTCTCGTAGTTGGGGCGCTCGAGACCAAGGTTCCGACGGCAGATGTCATAAATGGCCTCATTGTCGACCATGAAGGAGCAGTCGGAATGCTCCAATGTGGTGTGGGTGGTAAGGATCGAGTTGTAGGGTTCAACAACCGAAGTGGCCGTCTGCGGAGCGGGGTACACGCAGAACTCGAGTTTGCTCTTCTTGCCATAATCAACCGAGAGACGCTCCATCAGGAGGGCGCCAAACCCAGAGCCAGTACCGCCACCAAACGAGTGGAAGACGAGGAAGCCCTGGAGGCCAACGCAGTTGTCTGCAACGCGGCGAATCTTGTCCAGGACTTGATCAATCATCTCCTTTCCGACTGTGTAGTGACCGCGGGCATAGTTGTTGGAGGCATCCTCCTTGCCGGTGATCATTTGCTCGGGGTGGAAAAGGCCGCGGTAGGGACCGGTACGGACCTCATCGACTACATTGGGCTCGAGATCGCAGTAAATGGCTCGAGGGACATACTTTCCCTGACCTAAGGAAGAAGAGTCTGGTCAGCCTAATCGGGCTCAAATGGAACATGATGCAACTTGTCGTTATTGCCGCGGCTTCGACTATTTGTCGCGCATCTGTCGAGGACGGATCCCATACCTGTTTCAGAGAAGAAAGTGCTAAAGCCATGATCCGGATCGGCCCTCTTGCGCTCCTCGGTGAGGAAGCCATCGGGCTGGAGAGAAGGAACCCAAGTCAGCACGTAGAAACGAAGAACCAAAAAAAATTGGCTACGGCTTGCGGCCACTGTAGTTTGAACGAACCTGGATTCCATGCTCAAGACAGTAGAGCTATGTGCCAAAAGAAGAGTCAGCGAAGTGTGTCCGAAGCGGTCAGGGCAAGGAGACAAGGCCAAGGTGAAATCATCCTTGGAGAGTCAGGCAGAGGCTCACCTCCCAGCACGAGTTGGCAATCTGGCAGCCAGCCTGTCCAACTACAGAGCTCAAAAGTCAGTATCTACCTTATATTGGGAGACAGATCTCTCTCAACGCCGCACCCGACAGAACCGGCGCGGCTGAGGCGAAGAACAAGGGGTGCATTGTGGACAGTGAATGGATGGATGGATAGAACATACCGTTGATGCTAATGACTTCACGCATGGTGACTGACCGTCGTGGGCGTAGATTATTATTGCAAAGCAGAATATTCGATGCAAAGGGAAACTGAAGAATGTATGGTGACTTGAGCCCTCGTGCACGACTCTAACACAGAAAGAATGGTGCAAGAGAGTAAAGGTGTCGGTGAGTTTGTTGGTAGGTATTTTGTTGGAGAAGACGATACGGTAAGGTAGTTACCGCCTAAGGAGGGAAAGTAGGGAGGAGACTACAGGTAAACTGATATTGAAGCCTGTGGCTAAGCTGATAGTTGGTGTGGGGGGTGGCTGGGAAAAGTTAAGCCGAGGGTTGCTGTGGGTCTGCTTTCTGATTAGTTAAGCTGGGGAAACGTTTCTCCTTCCTTCACGAGTCGTGTCGTAACACGTTAACGTGTTTTCCCCTTTTTTTCCTAGGCAGTACCACTTTATTATTTTCCTATAGTATCACCACTTTACTTTTTTATAAAGTGTGTTTTTTAAGTATCACTATCTTTATTCACTACTATATTTTAATTCTTTTGTATTATCTCCTTTAAAGCATTAACATATATTAGGTATGTTTTTGGATTATTACTGGAAACGATTCGGAAACGTTTCTGAAACGTTTCCGAACTATTTCTCGAGTATAAACTAACTACTCTTCTATTTTTCTAAGGTTAATATTAAGTATTTTAATAATATACCCTTAAACTATCGTAAGATATATGTGTTCTAGTGGTATACCGCTAGAGAAGATAACGGCTAATATCCCGATAAGCTCCCTGAATACGATACCGATAATATAAGTTTAGGATATAATATATTACTTTATATATTACTAATACTATTAAAAGGCTAGCAGGGTTCTTATAGCACTAGGCGAGATATACTACCGTTTCCTCGAGGTAAACGGTAAGATATACTTTAATATAAGTTAATCTATCTTTATAAATTAGTTACTTAATTATAACGAGTTATTTCTGCTTAACGGTCGAAATTCTCCTTTATCGGCGCGTTAAAGAAGTATATCCTCTATACCTATTATATCTAAGTAGCTCCTAGCGCCTCTAGGTCCCTACGCTCTTATAATAACCTTTAAGCCGTAGAGTATTACTAGGCTATATACGATTTAGCCTATAGTGTTAATATACCTCTTAATACTCCTCGTAAAGCTAAAGCTATTACGAAAGATTTATTCCTCCGGAAGGTGCCGAAGGACGATAACGGAAATATAAGAAACGATTTAGAATTAATTTAGGGATTATTACCAATCTATTTTCTTTCCTAGGTAGATATACTTCGTATAAAGTAAGATACTTTTAGTTAGGGTCCCGAGACCCGTTACTAGGCTTATATAGAATAGAACTCTATCGGCCATAGTATATTACCTTTACTTCTTATTATAGTATCGTAGACTAACAGAAAACGTTTCCTAGACTGCCCCCCCCTTTCCTATAACTATTTTTACTCGGTCTAGGCTAAATATCGGTATAAGGATATAGCCGATAGCGAAGAAGTCTCCGGTATATTCGTAGCTTATCTAAAAATTATATCTTATTTACTAATAATCTATTCTATAGAGTTCGTGACTCCCGCCCCCCCCCCCTCTCTCGTAACTATCGGGTTATAATAACCCGTGTTTCTACTCCTAATAATAAGGAGTAAATAAGTATATAGGAAACGTTTTCGGGCTATTAGCTTTTTTTTTATAGCTGTATAATACTTATTTAGTATACGAGGAGTTTTTTTTTTTTACTATAAAATAGCTTTTTAGTACTATTTCACTATAATAATAATAAAGTATAATTCTAATAACTAAAGTATTCCTTAATATCACTTACGCTGCTTATTTCTGCTAATATAAATATTATAACCGCTCTCTCTCTAGCTTAATCCTGGCTATCTCTAGTTAGAAACGCTAATCGGCTTCTTCTCTTTCCTTTATAATCCGCGCTTCCGATTTATAATCCTTTTAATCTATTTCGCGCCGACGTTCCTTAAGAGTAAGCGTTTACTTTTTAATTAACAATAAGGTTTATAAAGCATAAACTTAACCTTAAGTAGCTTACTAAGAGAGATTTAGTATATTTAGGCGCTGACTTCGAGAGCGTCTAGGAGGAATACCGCTTAATAATACATCCCTTATACTCCTTATTAAGGAATTTCGAGAATCCGAATCTCCACTATTACTACTAAAGATCCTAAAGTCCTTAGGAGGATCTAGAGGTAATCGTAAAATAAATCGGCTTCCTGTTATAGTATAGCTTTATAATCGACTACGATTAGTATCTTTACTTTTCCTATCTACCTAAAGACGTTTTCTCTCTAAAGCCGCGGAAGGTTAGTATCTTTTCTTTTATTATTTATAAAGTAATAGAACTTACTTCTCCGACTAAGTATAGCATTAAACCGGCCGCTTATTCTAGTATCTCGCTATAAACTAAGCACTTAAAGGGAACGAGTATTATAATCTATTATAAGTAGTATCTAGTCGTATTCCTTATATCTATAAAGGTTAGCGAATAGATTTATAATACTTATTAAAAGACTCACCCTTAGATAACCTTAAGGATATAGATATATCGTCTAGTCTATTTATATAAGGCTTAATATATAACCTCGACTGTATTAGTGTTATTAGCAATTAATACCTAATCCTCTAGTAGAATATTCGAAGCTACTTAGTAGAATCCTGTAGTAATATATAGGAGGTGTTTATATATCGCCTAGTTATAGAATTAAGGTATTATCTTTAAAGGATAAGTAAGTTTTTCGAATTATTTCCGAATCGTTTCCGAAATATTTCTAGACCAGACTCACGGGTAATCTTGTTATAAAGGTTATTATAGTCCTCTCGAGTCCGGTATTCTAAGAGAGTTATTAAGAAATAATAGGCTAAGCCTTTACCTTTTACTTAATTACTACCTAGAATACTCTTAATACCTCTCCGGAAATAAATTATATAGAGTCGTATACAGCGAGATACCTAGTCTTCCTAAGTTTCGGCTAGGTGGAATATTTACTATAGATATCTACTAAAGCCTTAAATCGCTAATAAGGCCTAGTCTAAGGTTACCGTAAGAAGACTAGTACCGTGCAGATATTTCTATTTAATATATATATTATACTTATCTTTAAGGATCCGGAATACCTAGTAAAATATATAGAGATATATATGTGCTATCTCCGAGTTTATATAGCACTTTATTAAAGGGAGTACTAGATATTATTAGAAACGATTTAGAAACGATTCGGAAACAATTTAGTAATAAACCTCTTTCCGAATTATAGCTATACTATACCTAAATAATTTTCTTCTACTCTATACTGTTAATATACTTATAGTTAGTATCGACGAAAAAGGATTTTATATCCGGGAAAGTCTATATTTTCGCTTATTTCTTAAAGAAGTAGATTACTATATAGTTATATTAGGTCTTAAATAAGTGCTAGATATATTAGAGTAGAATATTAGAAACTATATATAGATATACCTAGGTATTCACTTATATATTCACGTTTATTTGCCTCTTTTATCTGCTTAAGACCTAAAATAAGACTCCGATTACCTTAAAGGAAAAGGATAATCTACTGCTTTTAAAGAATATATCGAAGATAGTCGGAATTCGTAAGACTAGTATAGATATCTAAAATAGTTTTCCCTTTATATTCGGCGATAAACTCTTTTAGTTCGCTTAATTTTAAAAAGATATTTAATTTTAGGTTCGGGTTACTAATCTTCGCGAGCACTCTTAAAATACCTTTTATTATAGAGGGGGGGGCTTTTAGAGGTAGTATTAGAGGGTAAGCGTGTACTCTATACGATATTATAATAACCTATAAAGTCGTCTTGAAATTATAAAGAATAAAAAATCTAAGTTCTACGCTATAGGTTTATTATTAGATATCGTTAATGCCTAAGATATAAACTTTATCTATATAGAAATATTAGTAGATATTACGCGAATCGTTTCTTAATCGTTTCTAAATATTTCTGAATATTTCTGAATGTTTCCGAATCGTTTCCTAATCGTTTCCTAATCGTTTCCGAATCGACTTACTATATATTTTTCGTTTTCTACGATTCAACACGAAAAAGTAATAAGTCTTATCGGGATTAGCGAGAATTCCGTGTATAGTAGGGTCGAAAGTATATCGGATAAGGTCTATATAAGAATAGAAACTTATTAGAATCACGGTGTTAATATAGCGACGCGTCGTATTAGCGATTATCTAAGACTAGTATACTATACGATATTATTCGAAGTTCGTAAGTTACTATAATTAATTAAGAACGCGTTTAGATAAAATAAAGTATCTAAAGATAATACTTATATATAGTCTACTAGAATCTACGCGTGGAATACATATATCTTCCTAGTCGCTACACGTAATCTTTCGATTAAATCTTCTCTTTAGTACCCGAGCCTATCTAAAACGATATTAGTATTAAGCTTAAAATATCCCGACACGTTTTACATACCTAAGCGCCTTTTTCCGTATAGTAAATTCTTTTACTTTCTCTCTTCGCCTAGTAATTCTCTCTAGTAGTTACGGAGTTACCACGGAATAGTAGAATTCTTATCGTGGGAGATATTTATAAGCTTTACCGCCTTAACACGTATATATATAGTGGTGAACCGGAGTATCTCTAAGTGCTACGCTCGTAGTCAAAAAACCTGGATATTTCCGGGTAATATCGTACTAAACCTGAAAAAGAGTGTATTAGTAGAAAATAAGACTATATATATAAAAAGAATAAAAATAACTTACGACTTTCTAAGGTGCCTTTTTTTCATTATTACTTAAAGTATCTATTAAGATAAAGGTAGCTAAGCCGTTTTCTAAAGTTTAAGAAAACTCGGGTATCCTAATTATATATAGGATCTTATAGACTTCTATAGATTAAGAGTCTGGCGTAAGTCTACTATTACTATAAGTAGATACGGAGATAAGAAATAGTTTATTATTAGTTTCGGGGCGAATCTAACTAAGGTAAGTAATTATATCTTTAAAGGATAATAAAGAATATATATACTTCCGGAATCTAATGCCTTTAGATATTAATATTACTAGGTCGTTAATTAGGATTAAGTCTATAGAGATATAGTCGTAGATTTTTATTCTTAAGAAATCTATTATTATAAAATTTATCTTCCTGAATATTTAGTTTAGAAAGATCCTCTAACTCCTAAAGCTCACCACGATTATCGAATAGCGAATTATACTCTATATCGAATAGATTTTGATATCCTTTAGAACTGTTTCCGAATCGTTTCCTAATCGTTTCCTCTTATTCTATCTATTTATCACTATCTTCGCTATATTACCCCTCTCTATTTACCCCTCTATTAACGCCTAACACTTATTTAAGGCATATACGCATATTATATAACCCGTATAGGCCACACCCCACAGCAACTATCAGGTTAATATACCGCCCTACTTCGCCCCACACTAACTATCAGCTTAGCCACAGGCTTTAATATCAGTTTATCTGTAACCACAAGTAGGGAGTGGGGAAACGAATTTGGGCTGTCAGGGGTGTAACATGCCCGTGCAGCAAGTCCAATAATAAGCAATGTTTCTTGTATTTGTTGACACCACCCAAAGGGGAATAGCTCACCAGGGGCAGTTGCCTGTTCCTAAGGTACCTTACAGTATGAGGTACATTATACACTGTACCTCGGTCATCATGATCAACAAGGGAGATTCTGATACCTCTCGGTGCAAACACCACTAATCAAGTGTTCAGAATCAAGGTAGACTTCTTTCTCCATTTCAAACTACAAATTGGTCGTTTAACAATTTTATAGACGAGTCTACAGCGGCAAGCATGAAGGGCGTGGCGTCTGTCCTCGTCTGGGTCCAGTGTCTCTTGGCCTTCACAGAGGCTGTCTGGGCCAACACAGAGAAGATCATTTTTCTCGCCCCAGAGAGCATGAACATGTCCTATAACTCTTCGACACTGGATAATCTCCACCTAGAAATTCTCACCCCTGATACGAGGTCTATCAGGCGCCACTTGCCATCTTCTTTCCCGTCTGCCGAGTCATCCGCCGGGTCAACATCTTGGCTTTTGCTTTACAACCTCACACCGTCACGCCGCTACGAAGTGAGAGTGTGCTGGGCTGCGATAGTGAGTGGGCGAAGACGGGTAACTGTAAAAGTAAGATTCTAACTCGCCAGTGAAGCAACCGACCCAGTTCCTACTTGACCTCTACGACCCAAGTGACGTCTGGAAGAACGCTGAGTTGACCTCGTCCCTCGTCCAGTCACGTCAGGGTCATGAGGTTGTGTCAGGCAGCCGTCTAGAGCCACTTCTTTTACAGGCTCATAACGGAGACATAGGGGCCTACAAAACCCCCTCTGTCCTATTCCTCCGTATTCGGGCCGTCGCCAACTACTACTCAGAAGACGCGGCTCGCATGGCCCAAGTGGAGCCGCCTCTCGTCGACATTATTTTGGACCCGTATGTATTCGGCATACTTCCAGAGTCACTGGTGTCCACCGTCGTATATATTACTGTCGTCGCCATATGGGCTGTTTTGCTCGCACGGCGTATCGTTTCCTGGATACGGAGGCTAATCGGCACCAAGAAGCCGTTTGAGAAAGCCGCGACGGCGCAGAAGAAGACGATATAGCTCACTTGCTTCCGTCGCCAAATCTGGCCACCTATGACAGAAATCACTACAATCCTGATTTCCAGCATGTCGATATTCTGCTACATTATCGTGAGAACATAATTCACTAGAGGCGCATACAGTAGCAAGCGCGAAACTCTTCCTCCGCAATATATGTGATGGGTGCTAGGCGCTAGCCAATGGGACGAAAAAAAGAAAAAAAAAGGAAGAAAAAAAAGGAAAGAAAAGAAAGAAAAAAAAACAATGAGAGCAGGAAGAAGTGTGAGGCCGTCCGCCAGCAAATGGCACTGGTCCAACCGTTCCCACTGGTTACCGTGAGCGCTGACGAACACAAAATGATGAAGAAAACCAAACGCCATAGAATCCCATACTTGTTTAGAAGAAACTGTTACCGCCTTCTCAGTATGGCGATCCATAGTTCTGTCCGTGATGTTGAGGGCCCGTTGGGAAGGAATGCTGGGCGCCCGGATAGCCAGCAGAGGCTCCGCCGCCCGAGTAGTGCGGGTTGTAGGGACCTGGAACCCCATACTGCGGCTGTGGAACACCCGGTTGGGACGGCGCGCCGTATGATTGTGGGTTCTGGCCATATGCCGTCGCTGTTGGCCGTCCGGCTGACGGCGGCGGTGGCGGCATGTGCCCGTACGCCGGATACGTTTGTTGTGGCACGGGAGGCCCGTCGAAGGATGGGCTGTTCCCAGATGTACGGGCATTGGGAGGACGTTGCGTGCCCATTTGGTTCGAATGCGGGGAATGATACGTAGAGCCTCCCCCCAAGCCGCTCATCGAAGAGGAGCTTGTCGCAGGCGGCTCATATGATGCGGGAGGCACCTGGCCTGTGTATGGGCCCGTCCCTCCTGTGTTCGAATAGCCGAAGCTGTTTCCCTATCGTCATAACACAGGTCAGCTAGCGAGGCACTTAGGTAGACAGTCGCAAGTGATAATTCGAGATGGGACTCGTAGGGTGATGGATGCTCACTCCTTGTGTCTGGTTGCCGCCTCCACCAAACATGTTAGCCACGCCGCCCATGATAGACCCTGTTAGGCCGTGATGTTGCTGCTGGCCGGCGACCGGCCCGCCGTGAAAACTCTGAGGCTGGTCAGGTTTTCCCCCGCCTGTATGGAGAAGACTTGAGGTCAAGGCACCTCCAATCTTCCCAAGCGGATTCTTCCCTCCACCACCTCCTCCGTGACTATTGTGGTTCCCGCCTCCTCCCATGATATGACCAGCAAGGTTTCCGAGGGGATTTGATCCGGAGGCCCCATGTCCCGAGTCTTTGCCTCCTAGCAACATATTCATCGCCATGCTCTGGTTTCGCACAAGGTTACGTTAGCGGGAGCTGAGTTAGATGTAAGCGAGTAAGCAGGGGAGCGGGTAGGGACAAAGGGGGAACACGGTAGACACACATACCCCAAGCCCGCGGTCACCGACCGGCCCATCACCACCTCTTGCAGTCGGACCGTCTGGCGGCATAGGCGGGTTCACAGGCTCCATCGTACCGTCAGCATAGCGAAGCGTCTGACTCCCGTCGGGGTGGGTGATGAGTTCCCTTTGAGGGGGGATGCCATAGGGGTGTTCTCCAACCGGGGCGGGTGTGCTGCCTGTTGGCGCGGCTTCTGTAGGGACGTCCCATTGCGAAATTCCCGTCGATAGCTGGACAAAGTAGTATTTCCTGCTCGCTCCATCCCACTGCGCGATCCAGCCTGGAGGGAGATGCGGCGGGGCAAACGTGGGGCCCTCGGCGCCCGGGGACGTTGGCCCGGTCATGGAATCTGGCAGCAGCTGCTTGGATTCTCGTAAAAGTGGTAAGAAATTGAAGCTAAAGTTATCGCGCACAAGACGCGTGTGGAAGGTTCCCGTAGTTGAAACGCTGCCCACCCACCTTGGGTCTCCAAGTCAAATATATGCGCGACAACCGTTCGGAGCAAATTAACTAGCGGGGAAGTGCGGGCATCAGGAGAGGCTGACGGTGGCGCAGCCATCATCTCCCTGCGGCGTTTTTGTGGCTGAAATATGTGTGGATGATGCCGGAAAGGCCCGGATAGGGAGACAGGTTGATGCCCAGACGGGGGCGTAGGGCCAACGCCAAGCTGGAATATCCCGTAAATTGAGAGGAACTCGTGTGTTTCTACTTCATACCTTAATTACGGAAACTTCGTATGATCTCCTCTCCTCTCTAGAGAGTTCGTTCCTATGTGCATGCGTGCGGTTGATCACTATCCGTCGTGCTCTGTACCTACCTTAGACTGTCGCTTATCCCGTGACTAAGGTACTCCGTAGTGTCCAAGTCAGCCGTTACGCCACCACAAAAAGGGGTAGCCCTTTCGGGAGTACGTTGTAAGCAGTAACAGCCCTCTAATTACCACAAGGTGGCGTGGGCGGCCTCAGGGGCGTCGAAACGGTCCTGCAAAGAGTGGTCAGAGCAGGGCTAATAAGCGGCCATAGCTTCCATTCCATAGTTAACACAAAGACTTTGCGATAGCTGGGTACATGGCAGTAGGGAAGGTATCATAAGTTAGTGGTGAGGAAGTAGTGTAGAAAGGAAAACGGCGCGCCACGATTCGAGTCCCTGTCCATGCTAAGGTACCGTACCTTAACACACAGTGTATTTTACGAGTATTTCACGGTCCAAAAGGGAAGACGCGTCGACCTCTTGGCGCACCTTGTACTTACTTATGTTTTTAAGGTACCTTATGTTCGTTCCATCACCATCAGATACCTTAGGACTTGCGGAATATACCTAAACATTGAAACCAGTCTTCTTGTCAAAATTGCTCTCGGACAGGACGGGCAAATTACCTTTGGAACCTACTTCCCAAGAAATAGACGAGTCCCATCTGGCAACGATATACGAAGTACTTCACCATCAACTGGAAAGCAACAGTCACAACAGCAAAGCGGGAATAGCAAATTGTCAAGATGGTCTGTGTATTTCCTGTGCCCCGAAACTAAGTGGGGTGCGTATGTTGCCAAGGATGGCCCTATAAGTTACATGGACGAGACGGGATCGATAAAACCAGAACCGAGACGCCAAATTCCTGCCTCCGTTAACTACCTACCCTGATGAAATGCAACCGACCGTCATCGGCCTTGCGTGACGATCCAAATACCTCCCCGCTTAGATGAACGATGTGCCGACTGCTTTCATAGTCCCAGACGGAAAAGCATTCAGTCGGCCATCCAGAGGCCGTCCCTTACAGGAATAGAAAACGGCGGGCACCGCCTCTCTTCCTGGTCATGACAAGCGTCTCGCTGATTCCGGCCTCACACGTGGTGCCGGGTGCCATTTGCATCAGTACAGACCAAACCCCTGAGGCACAGCGCTGAAAATGGGTGCCGCCAACGCAGTTCCACTGGCCTTCGTTGGTGCACGCTGTTCCCGGGTTCTGGGTACCGTCGACGACATCATCGCTCGAGTCTTCCTCGGCAGGAGGAGAAGTGGGCTGGGGAGAAGCAGTGGTGGTCGGAATAGTGACAGTCGACAGGGTAGAAGGCTGCTCCGGTCGAGGAGCATCGCTCGGAACGGGGATGAAGACGCCGCCAGGACTAGAATATGTTAGCGAGACGTTTGGAGGTGGTACATGAGTGGGGACGTACAGTGACGTTGTGGTGCTGGGCGACTCGGGAACCGGTTGGTCAGGCTCCTCGACAGCTGGCTGTGACGGAACCGGAGCAGGCTCAACAGTGGTCGTATTCGGAACGCCGGGGTTCGAGCCATTATCAGGGTTCGAGCCGTCGCCGGGGTAGGAACCGTCGTTGCCATCGCCCCCGTCAGCGTCGCCATCGTCGTTGCCATTGCCATTGCCATTGCCACTGCCACAGCTTCCCAAAGGAGGCGTGGTCGGGGTGCCTTCAATGGTGACGTCGGGGCCAGGATTGGGGAATTCAACGTCAGTGCCCTCGGAGGTAGAGCAGCCGTTTCCGACGTTGGCTTTGAAAATTTCCGGTCGGCTCCTGAACGAGGCAGCGGAAACATCACTGCCCTCGATAGAGACAATAGCACAGTTCATGTACATCTCCCGATTTCCGATCTGGTTGAACCAGGTCCAGGCGAAGATGGCATTATCCGCCGAGGGAGCATCGTCAGGGATGGTGAAGTCATAGGCAGACACACCCGCGGGGGGGCAGCCACCGATGTAGCTGTGGATGACGGTGAAGGTGTTGCCTCCGTCAAAGGAAAGAGAGGCTTGACAGCTTCCGCCATTGTGATTGGCGCCGCCGTTGATAGTCAGGTTATACGTCTGACCAGCCTGCCAGGAGGTCACTGGCAACGCGGCGTCAGAGCCGAGGAGATTGAGACTGCCTTTGCAAGGGAAGTCGCTGCCGGATGGGCTGAGAGGAGAGGTCATGCTGTAGTCGATATTACCTCCAGCAAAGGGGTTGTTCTTGGACCGAAGTGGGGGTGGCCACGACATCTCCATGTGGGAGGAGACGAGCCCAGCATGGAGGAAGGCCAAAATGGCCGTCTTTAAAGCGAACTGGACCATGATGAAGTGTTGGGTTACCGTGAGGTTATCGTTGTAGATGTGAGTGTGTTCTTCGTTGTGTAGAGTCGTTTGGCTTCGCTGTGGAAAGGGTATCGAGGTCTAAATTGTTTTTCGTCTTTTCTGTTGTGTGTGTTGTGAATGGAAGCGATGGATTGGCAACTGGAGTGGACTGCACTGAAGTTGCGGATGATTTATAGAAGAACCTGGGTTCTGAGCCGGCTCGTAGAACTTTGGTGATCAAAAGGATTGACAATATGGCAATGTGATTGTTCAGGCAGCAGAGGAAATAAAGAGGAAGGAGGGATATGACAACCTAGCTGACCCGGCAGCTACGAGTTGGGTGAGATGGAAAGATGGTATGGTAGAAAGAAGAGAACAGAACCTGCTGGGACGAAACAGAAGGGCAGGAAAGGAGTGAACCAGCCTGTTGTAAAAAAGAAAGAAAGAACAGTTGAGGCTGAACAGCAACCCCGATGAGAGAGAAAGTGAACTATGAGAACAGAGCAAATTCCTCGTTCAGGCAGGTACGTCCTCAACCGTCTTATACTTGCCTGTCTTTGGGGAAACAAGGATTTTGTGTAGAGGCAGGAAAATATCCCAGGAAAAGGAGGGTTGGGCCGTGGGGTTCGGACTGAGGTGGGCAGGTATGATAGCCAACCACCTGCCCATATCACTGATCGTCGAATACCATGATTTTTCCCCACTTATCCTCAATTGTCCTTGGGTCAACGGAAAAGAATATAACTGGCAGGAGGCATACCACCACGGAGTCGTGTCCGACCTACAAATCGGCATCATACCCTGTCCCGGGAGATCCGTAGGTGCTGCTCTGCATTTACGGCAGCCACTCACTGCCTCGGAGGGGATATCTTGGCCCAGGACACCGAGAGAACCCTGTATCAATGAACAGAGTGGGCACGGAGACCCTCCTTTGGGACAAAAACAGGGCCAGCCAGTTGAAAGAACAGCCCGGCTTTGTCCAATTCCGCATTGTGTGTTCTTTCCTGTCCCTTGTTCGAAGACAACTCCATTACAACCAGTGCATCTTCACCACACAATGAGAGTTGTCATAGATCACCAGAATGCAAGACGAGAACGCACCTCTACATGAAACTTCCTTTGGCATCTATACCATTTCATGGAAGAACACCATCGAATCGGCACAGGGTTATTACCAACTTGCAGGACGTGAACAAAAGAAGAGAACACTATGGGGTTCGACTGGCTCGTCACTTCTGCCAACCTAACTTGGAGGAGGTACAGAGGATTGACGTTTCAAGTCCATCAACAATTCAGGGGTGCAGCGGCTTGTCAGCGAATTACATGTCGCGGTCGCCTCTTCACGGCGCCAATCTGAGGCATGTGGGGCATACACATTCCACGCTGACTCGGAACTACGAAGTAATAGTGTGGCTCTACATGCACTGTGAATTCCTGGGCGACGTTGGAAAGAACGCTCCATGAGCCAATCATCGGGGTCGCGTACCTGCCAGGGCAAAACACCCCTGTAGCTGATTCGCACACGGAGCAAAAGCCACCCCACATGATCGATTCGCCCGACTTCCATTAATTAATTACCCGCCCGACACTTGAAGACCGAGTGCCGATGAAACGACCGATCTACGAAGTGCGTCTTGCGGAGGGTCTGGACCAGGGACAACGTGCTTGTCCTCACCGTTGTCACCGCGTTGCGACGTGCAGGTAGGAAAGTCATTCAATCCAGTCGCATCCATTTCAACCCAGCCCATTCCTAAATTCCACCGCCTTCTTATGAGTTCAACTGAGAAAAGTAGGAAACCTCTTCCGTCAGTACTACGGACCTCGGAGTGGCTCTATCCAACCACTTACGATTGTCGTTTTGTGTCTCGTCTCTGGACATAGACCTCCTTTGAGATGGATGCTGTGATGGCGCATGGAGACATCGAGTCCGTACTTTATGGGAACTGGTCCTATATCACGCCCGCCCTCTTTTCGCACCCTTAAAGACCGAAGGTATCCTGGGCCCGAGGCCAGCAATCAAGGAGAAAGGCTAGTCAGTCGCACGGTTGATAATATCCTTGAATCCCCATAGGTTAAATTCCCTCGAGTCACCTTTCCGACTTGTTACGTGATCTTGAAGAAAGGAGGTTGTAGTTCAACTGACCATTGCCCCCCCCTAGTGACCTGACCATTGCCCCTGTGCTACCCCCCTGCTAGCGTAGAATTCGCCTGACCTGACTATTGCTATAGCCTTCAGACCTCGCCCGACCATTGCTCGCCAAGCCAGTACTAATGGTCGGGTAATGTCAGCGGCCGGAAGGGTGCTGATATATCACGTGACCTGGTTATTAAGTGTAAATTCCCTATACCTTAGTCACTATTATAGCAGCGATTTAATTTCCCTTTATTACTTTGTTATTTTTATTATTTTTATTATATTCCTGTGGACCTCACCAGACTATTAGTACTGGCTTGGCGAGCAATGGTCGGGCGAGGTCTGAAGGCTATAGCAATAGTCAGGTCAGGTGAACTCTACGCTAGCAGGGGGGTAATAGTCAGTTGAACTGTAGTCTCGAAGAAAGCATCGTAGAAACCAATCTTAGCGTCTTTCTGTCGTTGCTTCCTCGTCCGACAACTGATTGATTTACTTTCGAAATCCACAGGCGCTCACTCGTCAAGGTGTTGCACTCAATGGCAGGTTTGCTGGTTTGGAGGAGAATGCATTATCGCCACTCGGATAGAAACGGGTTCATGATTCTGGGGCATTCTCATCCATACCGGTAAATCTGAAATGATAGCCACACATTCCCGAGAACGATACAACAACAGAATAGCAGAATAATCAATTGGCTGTTCGGGGTTGGCAGTGGGCACATTGTTCTGCCTAAGGTCCTTCATCCTGACTGTGCGGTAACAGGCTAGTCGACTTGTCCTGGTCGTCGCTTAGCCTCTTGCCCTGTACCCATCCGAACCCATGCCGCCCAGCATAGTCAAACTAATACATTCCACGCTCTGCGAGCGCCACCTCGAAAACTACTGCGTGGATAGAACATAGCTATCTGTTAATGGCGAGATTTGAAGGGGGTTATACACGCTCTGATCCTAGCACTCGCCATGTAAAGCCTTGGCGGGAATTTGCAGCCAAGTGCCCAGCTCTAGGAATGCTAGTCCTCGAGAGCTCCCCTCCTCACCAATGTCCATTCGTAGCCTCGCACCCAGTGTTACGCATGGGGGAAGAACGCCATGCAGCGAATATTCCCTCCGAAAGTCTCTGGCACCGACATATGGCTCAGCTGTCTCGAACACATGGGACGTGTTGCATACTCAAGCCATAACTACCGAGATCTGGACGAGGGGGATGGATAAGGGCGAACCTTGTCAGAGTTCGGCGCGGCCACGCGACCCGAGTCGTTGGGTTGGCTCGTTTGACATAAACTCAGCTGCCGTCGGCCGGATTATCTGACGGGCGGCTTTGGACGTTTGCCTGATGAGTTCCTTGTTGCTGGCCATGCCCCCCAAAACTCTTCCCGCCGTAGGTGTTACTTCCGTTTCGATGCTGCTGCCCATACGAGTGCATTTGCTGAGGGCTCGAACCGTATGGCTGTGGACCTGTCGCACCATAGCCTCGGCCGCTTCCTGTTGTTTTCCAAAGCCGTCAGTCCCGTGTTGCGTCAGACCGTCGAATCTGAACGAACCAGAGATCAGGTTTCATATACCTTTGAAGGATGACGCACCTTGGCCGCCAGGTTGCTGCGGAACAAAGACAGGCTGTTGATATTGCAAATTAGGGCTCATGCCGTAGACAGACTGGCCCTGTTGGGATCCCTGGTGGGACATCATGGGCGCGGACGGTCTGCCAGGGCTGGGGTACCCGTTGGACGCAGGCATCGTTTGAGATGGGCCTGCATTGGGAGGAACAAATTGCGCATGCGCGCCATACATGGGCAGCTGCGGTGATTGGACGAGGCCTTGCGGATTGATGAACTGCGGCTGCATCATCATCGGACCACCAGCCACATGCCCCGGCTGTTGAGGTAAATACGGTTGATGGCTGTTAGAGAAGCTCCTAAATTGACCCATTTGCGGGGTGCCAGGGCTCATATAAGGCTGCATGATGGGTTGATTGTAGGGAACCGGCGCCGGAGAGCTCACAGGTGGGCCGTATGTGATAGGGACCTGAGCCATCCTGGGAGATGCAAATGACTGGGCAGAATTCGAATGCATCATTCTATGATCGTCCACATTGTTATAAGTGGCGTGCGGGGCGTGGCCAGGTTGAGTGTGCATCGGCATCGAAGGCAAGTTTGGGGATTGACGCGGTGCTGTACCATGTGGCCCTTGCAAGTGCAGGGGTAGTTGATAATGATGGGGTGCGCTGGAACCAACGTGAGGTGGGTTGGGGGCAGCTGAAGGCGTGGCAAAGGACTGCTGTTCCAAGAACTCCTTATAAGTCAGACGCATCGTGGAGTCTTGGGTTTCATCTTCCTCGTGAATTTGCCGCCATGTCGGAAGAGTATCATAAGACGGCTTCAGACTCCCATTATCCTCCCAGTTCCGCCCCTGCGGCGGCTGGTATGTCTTGATATTGGCAAGGATGAAGCACTTCTTGACATCTATGGCTTTAGTCTTGCGACGGATTAGCTGTCCAGTGCCAACAAGATGTGTGGGCGGGTCTGTTGCATTGTTGTTCCCCGCAGCGGAACGAGGACTGGAAGCCGCACTGAGTTGGGCGCCATTCGGATTGAAAGAGGAGGCATAGGGATTGGGCCTGAACTCGTGGCTGTTCGGATTGAGCTTCGCACCCATATGTCCCGGGACCCCACTGAGTCGGCGCCCAAACTGTAGATCTGCCGAGCTGTTTGCCGGACCAGTAGGGGGCACGCGCATCTCAGGTGCACCTGCGTGTTGCTGGGGATGAGGCGGCTGGGCATGCGGTGGGGGTTGTGACAGTTTCTGTTGTTCCACGTTGCGCAACCGTTGACCTAGAGGTTGACGACCCTGCTGGGCAAGGTGTTGCCCCGGGCGGTCGTTTCTGTAAGGCCCGTTGTGATGAGACGAAGTGGCATACGACTGGCGTGCATTCGCATGGCGGTTTGAGGGTCCCGGGGAATTCGCAAATTGGGAACCAGTAGTTCGAGTAACACTTCGAGTGTCGGGTGCGACCTGCGTCACGGGACTGACGGCTGTAGTAGCTGGTTTGACTGGATTATCCTTGGAACTGGGGTCCTTGGGTTTGGCGGCAGCCTCGGCCGCCTTCGTTCGGGCTACGTCTTCTGCATTTTGAATGGCTTTGGCTTGGATCTCCTTCTGCTTGGTAGGGTCTTTCGTTATGATAGAGATCAAGTCGGTCGGCACCGGTGTTGAGAGCTTGAAGCCTTCTGCAAACTTCTTCAACTCGGTTAACTTGACTTCCTTGTCCGCTTTGGCCTTGTTGGATCGAAGCTTGTCTGCAGTCTGACGCTGCTGGCTCGCGAACGACTTGAACGAATTGAGAACGTCGCGCTCAACTGTCAACGCGGCACTCGGAATACCTTCTCTAGGTTGAGAGGAGAGGACGTGGCTTGATGACGCCAAAGGCCGTGAAGGCATGGTCTTGTCGGGCAATTTCCCACCCAATGTGTTCGTGTTCGTGCTCGTGGACTTGCCTTCCGCCGGCCTGGACACAGATGGCTTGTTTGTCTCATTGTTGGGCGCAACCGGCTTTGAGAGCTTCGCTTCGGCAGTCTGGGATCGTTCCGTCGCTTGGGGGGCATCGAGCTTGGATGCAGGAACGGGTGTCTTTGTCTCTTCCGCCTTGACCGGGGGCTGCTTCTTAGCCGGGGCTCGCACTTGCGACGAGATGATAGCCGGGTCTACAGGGGCCCCAGTGACTGTAGTTTGGGCCGAAGGAGCCCGTTTGGCAGGAGGTGTGTACTTCTCATCGCGGTTCGAGAGAGGGGGAAAATCCTGTCGTCGAACCCCGCTATACCTACACGGAACAGAGTCAGCATCCGCGTCCTGATGGCGTTGAAACCGCTTGACTTGACATACTTCTCTTCTTCGTCGTCACCCCGACTGTCTCCTGCAGCGTGGTCCATGACACGTTCCTCGGCCACATGGGCCGTGGTTGGGATGCTACGCTCTATTTCTCTGGCTTTCCTTTCAGCAGCAGCCATGCGTTCGCGATATTGCGGATGATTCTTGTCGATCGCGGTTGTGTAGATATTCTCGTCGTAATCCGTCCTGATGCCAAATCGCCGTTCGTTTTCAGCAAACTGGTCCCAATGGCCGTGATTGTTCGAACTCTCAAGGCCGCCGTCGACGTCAGCTGTTGAGTCGGGAACCCAGGGGGTTAAAGTGCGCTCAGCACCGAAGCGGTTGTTTGAGATGGCCGAATCGGTCCTGAAGCCGCCTTTTGTAGCTGAACTCTTCCTTTAGCAGATGTCGCCCGTTTCAAGAGCTGGGTACCCACCATTTTGTCCCTTATTATCCATTCTGCCAACCATGCCCAAGTCCTTTTTCGGGGGCGGCATGTCAAACAATATGTGTCGGTCGTTGCATAAGTTGTGGAGTATTGAGTTGACGCTATTCCTTCAGCCTTGGGACTGGGAAGCAGCGAGGAAGTGATGGTAGATGGAAATCGAAAGACCTTGGGAGACGGCTTGACTAAGTATCGAAGTGAGCTACCAGAAAAGTACAGATTTACTTTGCCCAGGTGGTTGAAAATAGCCCGACAAGTCCTCGCACAGGAACAACTCGAGTCAATAATAAAACGAACCTCGTATAGGTCTTGGTGTGTAGAGTTCGACGCCACAAGGCAAACCACCGACGTTTAGACAGCGCACCGTTATGGTCGGCGTGAGTCTGACACGAGTGGACGAGTTGCTTGTCGTAAATCGAGACTACTAAAGTTAGCATGGATCGTATCGAGGCGGTCAAATGCGGAGTCCAAGAAGCTTGTGTAAAGAACGACGATGAGATAGGCTGGATCAAAGCTTCTCACACAGAAACAATGTCCACAGACTTGAAAGGAGTAGGTGGAAGGCAGGATACCTTGCGGGATGCAACATCGGGGAGGATAAGAAAGGGTGGGGTGCGGCTGGCATAAAGTAACGGACTCGAGGCTCGATTGAATAGTATGCGGAGTTCTGAACCTACCTCCTCCAGAACTTAATTGACGTGTTGGGAAAGTACGCTTTCCATATAATCGCCTTCGGGCATGCAGTGCAGCGTACTACCCATAGAGATCCCAATTGGAAGAGAATGGGGGATGGGATGAGGTTCAGAGACACAGAGTGTGGTATTGGAAAATCTGACAGGGGAAGATGTGCGGTTGGGGTTTGCAAGATACGCCGCCTCGTTTCCAGCGTACTGCGCTGATGGAAGGAGGTACCACCAAGACAGCGAGCTCTGGTTGCTAAGAATTAATCTGGGGGTCGATTCTGTGACTTACGCGGCTTTCAGACAGGAAGTACCTTACCTAACAGGACAGTGTGTGGATACGTAAGGAGTATATCGGCTATTCAGTATATGGAAGTAGCTTAGCCATGAATGCTCGTTTTACGGCATGCTGGTTACCTTATATACGAGATAGGAGCCTAGGTACTTACTACATAAGGTACCGAGGGGGCCCGTTATCCGAGTTTGTCCTAAGCTAGTTATATTAGAATATAAATAAAGGGAAGGATTACGGCGCCCTAATATTCTACTATCAAGCTCTTAAACATAGATCTATGATAATATAGGTCCCCTTACCTGTAAACTCCCTATCTTATAGTGAAGGCGCTTCCACTTTAGCTGTTCTGGATGCGTAACAGCAATTGGGGTACGCCTTGTCGCATATATTATGGAGTTGATCATTGTCCTAGGAGTTCGGCGATATTGCGAGGATCACAGAATTACTGGGAAGACATACAGACAAGGACCCGGGGATATATACCATTTCTGCCGCATAAACACAACGAGAACGAGGCATATCATGGTTTATCAAATTTCGGTGTGCTTAACAGAAACCTGGTCGTTCTTGTTGAGCAAATTTCCAAGCTGGTCACAGGGAAAGCGTCTGATTCTACAACAAATGGAAGGCGATTCTGCCACGTGCGATCGGATATTGGTACATTATTTCTTGTCTCGATTCAGCACCTCGCTCGGTTCGTTATACCTGGAGACCGAGCTCCTCCGCATATGGCAAGACATGCAAATCGCCAACTGTACCCACGCTAGCCTTGCCCTTCAGGAGATTCTGCGCGGCCTGTTGACATGAGGAATCAGTCAAAGATGTTCAGAGAGTCCGAAGAAGTGAAGAGGAACTTACCGCCTTGAGCTTATCAGCAGTCACAGATTCCAGGGGCTTAATAGCGTCGATGATCTCAATGGGCTTGCCAGTGTGGAGAGTGCTAGATCCCGCAAGGAGCATGCTTGCATTGCGACCCTCGCTGGCCTCGAGAACATCAAACTTGGCCTTGGCGATGGCCTTGGTTAGGTCCTCCTTGCTAACCTTCCCTTCAGCAACGGCCTTCAATGCCTTGACAGTTTCCTCCGCGGCCTTTCGGACGGCCAAAGCGGATCCAGTCAGTTGAACGGTAAACAGTCCAGCATCGGAGTACGACACGCTAGCAGTAGAGACGGAGAGACCAGGGAGGCCTCCAACAGTGCGCGACAACATGCTGAAGCCGGAAGACCACTTGATGCTGGACTTGCCGCCAACAAGCGCGGCAAGAACGGCGGTCTCAGGCGACGGAGTTCCATAGCTCGAGCCAGGGAATGCAATTACCACGGAGTTGCCGGCCGTATGGCTAACGCGGGATTCGCCACCATAGTACTTGGAAGGCGAGGTGTTCAGTCCCAGGGAAGTCGAAGAGGAGACGGGCGACGCCTTGAAAAACTGCTCAACCCATTTGGAGACTTCGGCTTGAGATGCACCATCAGCGACGATGGTGATATTAGGCTTCGCGTACGCTGCCCCGGCGAATTCGGCAATGGACGACTCGTTAAGGTATGGCTGAGTGGGCACGGAGGAAGTCAGGTTCAGAGGCGATCCAAGACCATGGTGGAAGGCGACGGAATGGGCTGCGTCGAGGGCCAGGGCGGCGGGATTGGATGCCGCAACTCCCTGCTTGGTGCTGAGAAATTCCCGGATCTCCTCATTGAATTCGTGGGCTGGAATAAAACATCTCAGTTCAGCCTGCTTAGATGTATGTACCGGCCGCGAAAGACTCACTGGTGTACTTCGTCTGCGAAATAACTTCGCCGAGGAGTTCGACGTAGTAAGGAAGGTCTGTCCGAAGGAAGCTCGACTCGATCATCAAGGCCTCTCGAGTATGATTCGAGGCGAGTTGACCTCCAAGGAGTTCAGATTCGCGAACAATCCGTAGGCCAGAGCGCTTTTGCGTGGTCTACATACAATTGGCATGGTTAGTTTTGATCGTTGCCCTAGGGCGGCGACATCCTCCCTACCTTGAACGCGAAGGCCTCAAGACCTGCGGACAGCCCGGGAAGCGGTTCATATCTCGTCCCAGCCTTGGCCACCACGGCCAGTTTGGTTGTCGGGCCACGAGAATCCCGAGCAATTACCTTCACGCCGCCGACGTCCGAAAGCTCGTACGAGCCAGAAGAGGAGGAGGTAGCAAGGCCACGAGCAAGAGGGAGTCGTGGATAGGCTGGTTGGCGAAGTGCCAACTGCGCGGCCCGCGGGAAGGAGGTTCGTGAGATCATGTTGAGAGAGCGAATGCTCAGAATTGGCGATGTGAGTTCCTGGGCCGAGGTCGTGATAGCTAGAAGAATATGCCCGTCGTTCCCGATCAATTTTCGAGAGACGACGGTTGACTTCCATCCAATCATAGCGACACAATTAGCCAGTCTATTATGATCACGTGATGGTACGATCACGAGTGGTGCCTATCTGTCTATCTACGTGTACTGAGGCGCGAGATCTATCCGAAAATACTCCATAAGTAAGGTACGGATACATGATCAGGGAAGTACCCAGTACGGAGGGCATGTAGACGTACTGTACTTCCTGCATGTTGGGCGTATGGAGTAGTACCTCCGGTATCTACTATCAATACCTAGGTACACAGCTTTTAAGGTACTCCGTAATTACAATTTCTCAATGCGTGACGCAGAGGGGTGCCCCGCCATCATAACCCGAGTCGCAGGCAGTGTCCTATTATTGGCATATTCTGCGACGGCGCGTGGGGAAAAAAATGCGAAGCACCTTCAGTACGAGCGAATAACGTCAACTCCCTCTACGTTACCGTCTTCCATAATTTATTTTGCTCACAGACAACCGTCAATCTATTTCAATGGTCCACCGGTAGCTTTTGTGGCAGCTCTGGAGATAGTGAGAGCATCTATCTCTAGAGAGGATCTCTTTCCACCAACGCAAACAAAGCCACCTTCCCGTCGACATACATACCATGCTGGTTGTCAGTTCCACCTTCTTATGATGGCCAAGTTGATTTCACTAGCTTGCTAATATTTGTTTCTCAGACCAAGCATGCCGCTGAGCTCTGTGCTCATGTCGTGAACGATATGCTTGGCGAACTCCCTGCGGTCCGTTCTGATCATGGCCCTACCTGCAGCATTGTCCTTCACAATTACTGACATCTACATGTGGTTTATAGAGGGTCTTGACCGTTTTATTTGGCAAAGGAAGGTTGACGCATGCGCAACTTGTTCATCATACCTCATTGCCTCCTCGAGAAGTGCGTCATGGCTTAGCCGTCCTTATACAACAGAATCTACTGTATCATTATTCAAGCCGAGAGTCTCCTGTCACGAACTACGAAGCGAACCCGGATGCTTGTTATAACCTTCTCCGCTCAGGAAAGGTTGTGGAGATGGTGGGAAATGAATACGGTCCTGCGGAACAAGAGGTAGTCAAGACGTTGCTACAACTCGGCCATGCCAGAGTATCCGATCTCGTTCAGGCCTTTGGGTACTCAGAAGGAGGTGAAAATGGGACCAACGGCTACCATGTGAATGGTGGAGGACGGCCAGGGGCCAGCCCGTCTCGCCACGTCCAATCAGCCGAAGAACTCTATATTGTTCTTTGTCGGCTCATTATTGGGGGCGTCATCGACCAGGTTGGCCCGAAGACGTTTAGAAGCCCAGATGACATGCTTCGTGAGATACAAGACGATACAATGAAGACCGCCACGGGAGAGAAAACCAGCGCAAAGGCCAAAGCAGCATTACAACAAGTAGCGATGGCGCGATTCCGGACAGCATGTGACGAGAGCCAGAAGTTGAAGCGGCAGCTCGAACACACCGTCCCTTTTACTGCCAAACGGAGGAGAATGGCGAATGGAACGCATTCCAACGGCTCCCTCGGTGGGAAGAGATATAGTGAAGCAATTCCTGTGAGTTTCCCGGACCTATGGCCGCCAATTCGAGAGTCTATTCTGACGGCATCCAAGCCCAACTGTGTCCTCAAGATCAACTTTGAAAAGTGTCTAGTTGACCTACGGAACCAAACACTAGCCCGCTATGCGTCAGAGAGTCTAGGCATGATCACGGGACAAGTATATCACACCACTCTCCGGCTTCTGTCCGATAAACTTGCTCGTTGTCGAGAGAATCCGAGGGTAGATGCAGAACTCGATGTTAACGGCAGCGCGGACGACGACTACGACGACGAGAGTGGTGGTCACAAGTCCAATCAATCTATTATTGTCACCTCAACTCAGATCTTCGACGCTCTAGACCCTTCACTCAACATCGCCGCCGGTATAGGAAAAGTTCCCAGGGACAAGATACATTTTCGCAGTGCGGAGAAGGTGCGAAAAGAACCGAAATATTCATCGCTGGACTCCGATGAGTCGGAAGGCGAGGATATCCGTCAGCAGATGCCGAGAAGGCACGGCGAAGAAGACTCCGACATGGAGGACATGAGGTCTCCAGCGCGGAGACATAGACGATTGGAAGGCGACGACGCGAAGGTCACGTTCGACGACGGCGTAGATGCGAAGGACAATCGCTTCGAAAATATGCGACAACATCTCCTCCTCTTAGCCGAAAGCCAAGAAGGCTTCCTTCGACATTGTGGCACCCAGGGTCGAGGCCAATGGACGGTGGATTTCAAGCCGCTCTTGGATCGGCTCGGGCAGATGGAATCAGAAGCCATCATCGAGCAGACCTTTGGGCGGCATGGCTTGAGATTGACCCGTATCCTTCGGAGCAAGGGGAAGCTGGATGAAAAGACGCTGCCTTCCCTGGCCCTCATGAAGAAGCAAGACGTGCAGGGGAAGATGCTGGCTTTGCAAATGGCCGGCTTTGTCGACGTTCAAGAAGTACCTCGAGATAACAGCCGGACAGCAAACCGAACCATGTTCTTCTGGTTCTTTGACGAGAGCAGGGTGAGGAATCAGCTGTTAGACGACATGTACAAGACCATGCTTCGATGCTTGCAGACGTTGGATGTGCAAAGGTATCGAGAGCGAAACATTCTGTCATTCGTCGACAGAAAGGATGTCAAGGGAAAGGAAGAAGAAGTCATGACCACGGAACACTACAACAAGTACAATCGCTTTCTAGAGCTACAGAGCAAGCTTCTGGGCCATGTGATGAGGTTGGATGACCTGGTCTCTGTGTTCAAGGATTTCTGACGAGGCCCTCCTGGTGGATGATGCGGCGCATGGGAAACCAACACAAACTGGCACTGTTCATCCTGCTATGTAGGGGTTACGCGAGAGGAAAGATACTGCCTGGGGTGCTTACTTTGGGCCACCTAGGTACTAGGTATTGGAGATGAATCAAATGTCCATATTCAGACCCCGCTGACGACGGTAGCTACAAAATAAACTACGTCTGACACCACGCCGTGTAGGAGTGGCCCGCAGTTGACTTTCTTGGTCTCGGGTGTTGTTCCGGTGCATTGGCCTCCCCGGAATTCGGGTGAAGATTGCTTTTGGGCAATCTAGGGACGCATTAACTTTCGATGTTACCACCGAGTTGACTAGCTGAAAGCTTCATCTTTCGTTTTACCTTCGTTGTAACTTGCATTGTTCGTTCTGGAACCATCGGCGAAAAAGAGGTAGGTTTGACTTTCGTAATTACACACTCCATCCTCCGAATCCGAATTATTATTAATTACCCCGTGTTTATTAGCTTGGACATGTCTCGATCATTGATTCCGGAACCACCCGGTTGGATTGATTACATAAGGCTCGTCTTATCAAGAAACGATAACAGGTGCCATCCGTACTATTATTTTTGATGCTCAATGCCAGCGTCCGAAGTCGGGCATTGGAGGAGAAAAAAAAGTTCCTACATAGATAACCGATCTTCCCCAGCCCGAGTTGACGGTACCCCTTATTTTGGCTTCGCGACGTCTCTATTCACACCACCCGGCACAATTACATCTGATCTTTCAAATCCAAGTCGTCATGTCTCCACCGACGAATGCTGGTCGCGAGAAGGAGTCGAACCTTGCCCGACTCCTCGGCTCCGGTGTGTTATCCCCCTTGCAGAAGATGTTGCGAAAGGATGAAGGGCGCTGACGAACATCAAAGGCTCCGCCGGCATTGCCGAGCTGGCTGTTTTCCATCCGGTACTATCCTCTCCCTTTCTTCATCTCTGTTGAAGTTGTCTAACATCTGTGCCTTGGCAGGTTGACACCATCGCGAAGCGACTGATGAGCAATCAGACACGGGTAATACCCATCTATCACATGCCCTCTCCAATAGCAACACGACCGAACTCACGCAAAATACACCATAGGTTACTAGCGCCACTCAGTTGAACACTGTCATTTTCAAGGATAAGGCCACTGCTACTGCAGGCAGAAAATTCTTCTCGCTTTTCCCTGGGTTGGGATACGCGGCAGGCTACAAGGTGGGAATTCCTCATCAATCGGGTCGGTCGGCGCACGTGACGAAAGAACTCTCTGATTAAGTGTGTATAGGTGCTGCAAAGAATATACAAATACGGTGGCCAGCCAGTTGCGCGGGACTATCTTACCAAGCACTACGGCAAGGATTTCGAGCAGGCCTTCGGAAAGAAGTCGGGCAAGGCGATCTTGCATTCGACCGCTGGCAGGTGAGGATCAATTTCTTTTCTTTTGTTCTCCGGATTGTCCACATGCTAAGCTCTTGAACAGCTTGATTGGAATTGGCGAAATTGTACTGCTCCCCCTGGACGTGCTCAAGATCAAGCGACAGACCAACCCCGAGGCGTTCCGGGGCAGAGGAGTGCTCAAGATTGTCGCGGACGAAGGCTTTGGTCTCTACAGGGGCTGGGGTTGGACGGCAGCCCGAAATGCGCCGGGTTCCTTCGCGGTAAGTGACACAATTCTGGGCAGCCGAACTCATGGTCACTGACAATGCCCTCCCAGCTTTTCGGTGGCTCCGCCTTCGCCAAGGAATTCTTCTTCAAGCTCGAGGACTACAACAAAGCGAGCTGGTTCCAGAATTTCATAGCGTCCATTGCTGGCGCGTCTGCCTCGCTCCTTGTTTCTGCGCCCCTGGACGTCATCAAGACGCGGATCCAAAACCGGAACTTTGAGAACCCGGAAAGTGGATTCAGAATCTTGACCAACATGGCGAGGCACGAGGGCGTTTCTAGCTTCTTCAAGGGACTGGTTCCCAAGGTACGTCCTCCTCATCGTCGTTGTTATCCATTCACAGTTCCGTTTGAAAGGCCAATGGCTGATTAACTGGATGCACACACAGTTGCTGATGACCGGGCCGAAACTCGTGTTCTCTTTCTGGCTTGCGCAAACTCTTATTCCTGCATTCGACATTGCTCTATCCAAGTAATATCACCCCAGAGCGGAGGGATGAGAAAGTGTAATAGAATATGGGCGGGCAGTCGGTGGGAGATCCTGGAGATGTTGGGAGACACTGTTAGAGATAATTGTCTGGTGTTGTATTGTGGACTCGGTTTCAAGACGGTTTTCCGCCCTGGCAGCAGACATCGCTGCACTGTGGCGGGCAAACTGTGCTCCAATTTCACCATAGACTTGTATAGTAGACACACGACATGGCAAGGCGTTAATGCTCTATATGGCGAAGTAAATTGGCAACTTTGGGGCCTCTTTACCCGGCGCGTTAAAACATCACGTCCAGGGCAGGTACCACGCGTATGAAACCACTGCTGGATGGCCGAATTAGGTACCTACTAGGTAATGCCTGTCGTAGAAGTCAGAAGTACCGAAGGTAGGAACCTTGTGTATCGTACTAATAATAACTTGTACTCCACACTTGGCTACGTCGGCATTACTTGAGGTAAGAACCAAGGTACATTTATTAT
This sequence comes from Sodiomyces alkalinus F11, assembly GCF_003711515.1. Taxonomy (NCBI): domain Eukaryota; kingdom Fungi; phylum Ascomycota; class Sordariomycetes; order Glomerellales; family Plectosphaerellaceae; genus Sodiomyces; species Sodiomyces alkalinus. Next base: position 6,057,082 of record NW_021167079.1, on the reverse strand, counting down.
GAAGGTACGTTGTACTTCGTTTACAGTACCTAGGTACCTACGCTCGTATGTGCTACCTGACGTCAAACCAAGACAGGATGACTTGGCTCGATGGTTGCTCGGTAACGAAGGTGGCCAACAACATCAGACCAATTACCTGCCCGAGTCGAAAGAGCACCTGCATCGTGCTTGAGATAGGAAGCAACTGTTCGTTGGCATACATAATAACACGGCGGCAAAAAAGCACGACGTTCAGATTTCACAACACCTCATCCATACTCAGACAGAGAAAGCCTTCGCCTTGTTGCTCCTCTCAATATCCGTCACCCAGCTCATGTCACCAAAAAGCTCTTCGACCACCTCTCAGTGATCTGTCGCTCTTGCCCCACATTCCTATCGGGCGAACTTATTGTTCCCACGTATTAAGACAACAGCCATTGATTCTCGCGAGGCGGACCCGATCAAACCGACATTCTTGGTCGCTGGCTGAAATCTCAAGAAATCAAGAAACCATGCCAGCTGTGGAGCGCGACGGCTCTAGGGATGGAGAGCGACGTCTAAGACATCAACACTCTTCATCCTCAGACCATAGCCGAGCTTTGATCCCCATGTAAGGCTCCTCTGTTGCCCTTCTTGCATGCATTCTCGTTGTTACCCTCGTGCCCACTTCCATGCTGGCACCTGTCGTTACCTGAAATGGCCGGAGTTTGGCGTAAGCTAACTGAAAGCAGGTGGGATAGTTCAGATCCCGAGAGGGCTCCCCCTCCTCTTCCGCTTAACCCCCAGTCCCCCAGCGTTTCCCCGCGGCGTGGAACCTCAAGTGCGATACAGTCGGCCCACGCCAACCTTGCAGAGAAGGCACGGGAGAACAGCAACTCTTCCAGTGCTTTGGCCAAGAACACAAACGATACTTGGCCAGAGAAGTCCCTCGTCCGAGGCTCCCATCATCGACGTATAGAGTCCCTTCAGTCAGGTACCGTCCGAGATATCAGCCTGTTGCTCGAAAGCTCGCAACTGTCGGGCCCGACCTCGCCGACTAAGCCGGTCGAGAAATCACTCAGACCGTCCACGCCATCCAAGGTGTCGCAAAATCAGATCGAATCAGCTTCTATCGAGAAGGAATCCCAGGTCATCACGAACTCCCCGAGACCCGGGCCGAGCCTCACACCGATTGTCCGTCCAATAGTCCGCAGGCCACAGCAGAGTATCTTGGGCGAAAACACCCCCCCTCAGTCAGCTACAATGCAGGCGTTGCAGAATATGCAGAATACGCCGCCGCAGGCGACGAGAGATTCCGAAACCCCTTTGCAGAACATCACCAATCAGTCAACATCTGTGGTTCGGGTACCTCAGAGCCTGGATTGTCTATCCAACCAAATACTGAGCCTCACAAGCATCGCGACATCTTTGCAGAAGGACATGTCGCAACTGAGCCGGCGCAGTCGCGACAATGCAGCCGACCTTCTCAGCCTCAAGGAAGCTACAAAGGCCAGAGATGAAGATATTCGGAAAAGTCTTCGCGACGTGCTTAACAACATGCATGAGACGACTGCACGGATCAGTTCTCGTGAAACATATAATACTGGGCTGTTCCTAGACAGCAGACCTCATCAGGGATCGTCTCCTCCGCCTACCAAAGCCATCCGACCGTTTTCCCTACCACGGATCCCTTCCCCCACCAGCTTCGCTGGGTCTATAGACCGTGATTCTATCAGCACACCCTCGCTCTGCAATTCAGATCCATCCACTGCTACCACCGCCATTCTCGAGAAGGTGTTGCGAGACATGAGCACGAAAGATGGACAAACCCTCCTCCTAAACCGACTCACCGAACTCGCCGACAAGCTTGCCGGCATGGCATCCGCCGCCAGGGTCGAGGAACTTGTCGCCCAGGCAAAAAAGAACCGTGAGCAAGCCATGGTCACTGTTGGGGAGGACGAAAACCGTCGCGAGACGGACGGCAAATCTGGGCAGTCGAGCAGACGCGAGATGAGCTACGACATCCAGTCGGCGTCTCAAAATGACGCGGATCACAGGTCTCCGGAATCAACTAAGACTGTGAAGCTGCTAGGAGACGACATGACCAAAGCCATCCGGTCAGTAAAGGACATCGTTTCTCAGAGCGGGGGCCTCACTGCTGAAGTGAAGGCCCTTGTTCGCGAACTTCGTGGCGAAGTTCTGGGCATGGGACGGGAGATTGGCCGTCGACTTGACGAACTGGACGCCTCCAAAGACCCGGCGGAGGATCTTTCGACCAAAGAAGAGATTACCAAGATTGTCGAGGAAGGGCTGGTTCGCATGAAGACCCAAATGGACGAGCTTGTTCGTGAGCACCGACGACTGTCGACGAGTGCCACCCCGCCCCGCCCTAAAGAAATCGACTACCAGGAGATATATAACGCAATGAGAGCGGCCCTGCGCGACACGAATGCCTCCAAACCGGCCGAAAGGACACTAAGCAGAGAAAACGTGGTGGATGCTGTCCGGGAAGCTTGGGAAAACTACAAACCCGAGTACGAAAGAAACTTGGGCTTGGAGCGCGAGGAAATCCTCGAGTATCTCACAGAAGGATTGCAGGAACACATGCAAGCGGACAGCGCCACACCTGGTGCTACGAAAGAGGAGGTCTTTCAGGCGGTGGTTGAGGGGTTGAAGCATTTCGTTCCTCCTCGTTTGGATCCACCGCCCAACCTCACGCGCGATGAGATTCTCGACGCTGTGCGGGAGTGTCTCGAGGAATTCGAGTTTCCCGTCGCACCGTCTGCCCTGAATGCCGAGTTGACGAGGGACGACATGGTCTACGCCGTCAAGCAGGGGTTGAACGATTTCGATTTCCCCCAGCAAAGTGTGGACCTCACCCATCTTCCCGATCGCAATGAGATTGCATCGCAGCTCCAGGAGATGATGGACTACTTGCGCCAAGGGTTCGACGCTGCTTCGCAAGAGGCAAAGGAGAACGTGGACGCCAGTGGACGCGATGTTGAACAGGTTCTGGACGCGACGAGGGAGGGACTGGAGAAACTGCGGTGCGATATGGAAGCATACGTCAGCCACCTTTTGGAAGAGTCAGTTCGTTCGCGAACGCAGGACGATCTGGCGGAGAAACTAACCGAAACGCTGGAGCGTTTCCAAGACGAGATTGCATCGACCGTGGCGAAGGCGTCGGATGAGTCCAGGTCAATGATTGACATGCGGATGGAATCGCTCCGCGATACGGTCAACTCGTCCATGGTGCCCGCAACTCCCCAGGTCAGCCACGTGGACATTCTGGAAACCGTGAAAAGCGGCCTGGATGCCGTCAGGGCCGAGATTCGCCGCCCCTCTGCAGGACATGCCGAAGTCTTGGACGCGCTGCACGAGGGTCTCGCCGACCTCCGGGTTGGCATTGAAAAGATCCACAACAAACCGGCCGACCTCACGGCCAACGACGAGATTCTGGAGGCGCTTAAGGCAGGGCTGGACAGTGTCCGCGCCGACATCGACGCACTGCGGGAGCAAAGCCGCGACGATCAGGCGGTGGCTATACTAAACGACAACGGAATCGTGCCTACGGAGCCATCCGCCGCACTGTGGCATGAAGATATCAAGAATCTTGAAGTCCTCATCTCGCAACTCCGTAACCAAGTTGAAGCGTTGAGGCCCGCGACGACAGCCGACTCGACTGCGAAGGAGGAGGAGGAGCAGGTGTCCAAGGATGATTTTGCACGCCTGGAGAAAATGCTGGGCAACGTTCAGGAGTGTGTGGACAGGATGGACCCGAAGAAAGAGACGCCGTTGCCAACCGACAACGCGTCTAGGGAGGACGTTCAGGCCATCGAGACCATTTTGCGCAACACCAAGGCCAGGCTCGATGATCTGATCGACGGCGAAGATGCCGTGAGAAGGGAACATGTGGACAACCTTCAGACCCTGATCAGTGAAACCCGAGACGCCGTTGATATGGTCGTTAACCAGCTCGACACCCTCCCTCGGAAAGACGACGTTACGGCGGTGGAGTCGCTCGTCACACAGGTTGCGGCAGGCTTTGAAGAGATGAAAGAACGAGCGATGACGGACCTAGAAGACCCCGAACGAGTGACCAGGAGCCACGTCAACGCAGTAGAGGCAACATGCCACGACATCAAGGCCGTCTTCGAGAACATGGTGAAGACGGATCTGGTTGCGCTCGCCTCTAGCGAAGACGTACAGGCCGTCAAGAGCGCCCTGGATGACTTACGATCCAAGGTCGAGGCAACGGGCGATATGCAGTCGAAGGCATCCGAGGATCGGCAAGCGGAGATTATCGGGGTCGGCGAACGGGTCTCCGACGTCAAGACAGTGCTCGAGGAGTTTCAAGACCTGGTCAAGGGCAAGCTCGAGGAGGGCGTGACGGGGATGGAAGCTCTTTCAAAGCTCTTAGAGGGCGTTTCCGAGACAGTGGGACAAAACGCCAACCTGGGACAGACTTTGGCGGACCTCTCCGACATGATACGAGCCGAGTTTGAAGAGTCCAAAACCGGGACAGTGGGCGCCAAACTCGACACGGACGAAAAACTGCAACAATTCACCGAGGGTCTCGGGTCCAAGATTGACGAGAAATTTGCCGAGCTGGTCGTCAAGTACGAGGACTTTCAGTCCCTCTCGGAGGAGCGTGCCAAAGCAGCCGAAGCGCGAGACATCGAGACGGAAGCTGCCCTTTTGAGCAGTAAGACGATGGCCGAGGAACTCAAGTCTCTCGTCGACACCCTGGGCTCGGCCGTCACCGATTCCCTCGAGAAGATGGAAGAAGCGTCCAAAACAGTATTCGACAAGGTGGAGGAGATGACGGTCAAGGTAGATGGGAATCATATACACAGCACGTCGGAGCATCACGAAAGTCAGAACCAGATCAAGCGGGCTGTGGAGACGGTCGAGACTCTGCAGGGTCAGCTTGGGGACTTCCAGCCCAAGATTCTGGACGCCGTCAAGGATGTGCTGGTCGTTGTCGGGCAACACCACGAATATTCCAAGACGTCCACGACCGACATCCGAGACAAGATTGAGGAAGCGAAGGCCGACATCGAGTCACTTCTGCCGCCGCCGGTCGAGAAGTACGACGACACTGCGGTGCACGAAAAGTTGGACAAGATAGTCGACCACAGCGACGCCACCGAGAAGGCGCTTTCGCAACTGGATGTCCTGGAGCAAATACGCCAGCAGGTGATGTCCACGGCGTCTGAGATATCCACGTTCCTGGCAGGACAGGTGAAACAGATTGCGGAGGCCAATGAGGACAAGGAGAAGTCGCTACAGGAGACGACAATTGCCTTGGAGCGGCGGCTCGCGGAAAAGGAACAGGTGGAAGCCAATCTGGGTGATCTCCGAGCTGAGGAGGAGAGGCTCAAGGAATCTGTCAGGAGTCTTCGGGCCGAGCAAGAGGTGACGATGAAACAAAAGACGCGGCTGGTGGCCGATGTGTCGTCCATCGAAACAGCGCTGCGGCTTCGACGGGAGGAGCTTCAAGACATGGAAGCACGCGCTCAGGGCCTGGAACGCAGGATTCTCGACGGGATTATGGATCACTCTCGCGTCCTGTTGATGTCCAAGGCGGCCAAAGGCAAGGAGGCTATGAGCCAGAAGAGGGTGAGAAACCAAAAACACAACCGCGCAACGGAAGGCGGGGAACGAGGGAACCCCCCCGTCGTCAACCTGGCCCTGGCTGCGAAACGGAACCTCGGTTCGCCGGCACAAACCGGAGCGGGCCGACGAATCCTGTCACTGAGTCACATCAACAACAACGTCGCCAGTGGGGGTGTCTCGCGAAGCCAGAGTGTACGGACCCCGGCACGCGGCGCGCGTTCCTTGCGCAAGAATAGCTGGGGCGGGAGTCTGAACAAGGGTTACGGCGAACATGATAAGGAGAACATAGCCGTCCGGGAGGTCGACGAGGATGCCGAAGCCGAGACCGGTACCGGTACCGGTGATGCATGGCTGCCGCAGGACGCGCTGCCCACAATCGAAGGCTCCGTGGTGGACATGGATGCTGACGAGTTGGAAGATGTCCGGCGAAGCAGTTATGGCACCACAGTCGTGACGGAGACGTTGGTCGACGATGATTTGACCGAAGAAGATGAGTACGTCGAGGAGTACGGTCACTCGGGGGACGATGCCGGGGATGGCCAAGTCGTCAGGTATGGCGAGCGAGGGGAAGTATGAGGCTGGAGAATAAGCGTAGCATGATGGAAATAGGATGGGCTATTACGAGTACTGGGTTTTCGGGTCTCTTTGTTGCAAAGGCGTGTCTTGAGTGAAGGTCTTTTCCGGTCTGTTTCGATTTGTCTTTTATTATTTAAATTGGTAGCTTTTCTCCATACAATTAACGACATAACTGGCGGGACCGATGCATTCATTAGCTGCTATTATACTGTCCAACTAGACAAGACCAGTAAGTTGGACACGTCCATGAAGACAATCTAAGAATGCCTGCGCGAGACGTACAGGTTCAAGTATTCCAACGACATGATATCAACCATAACCATACAAAACGGCCAACTTGCTCATGCCCACTTGCCCCCGATTCAGAACGAATAGGCCCAAATATATAGTACAGTGTGCTGCAGAATACAGATACAGGTTGCAGAGAGAAAAGCCCCTCGGTAACTGGCGAAGAGATGCAAACTCCCGCGGGGCTCGGCTTTTTGCCGTGGGTGTTCCCGGGGAATGATTCCTACGTTCTCCTCTTCGGTCCAATCTTGTCCCGACCATCCATCCAAGGCCGTAGACACTCTGGGATGCGCACAGTCATCTCCTCTTCGTCCCACCCGTTCTCCAGTACGGCAGCTAGTACCCGAGGAACAGCGAGCGCAGTCCCGTTGACGGTCCAGGGGTAGGTAAGCCGGTCTTTCGTCTTAAGCCGGGTCGCCAGTCGCCGTGTCTGGTAATCGGTACAAATGCTGGCCGAGGTGACCTCGCCCCAGCCACCATCCTGGTCCTGCCGCGACGGGAAGAAGGCTTCAATGTCGCATTTCCGGGTGGCGGACGCACCGAGGTCGGTGCTGGGCATCTCCAGGACGCGGCAGGCGAGGTCCAGGGATTCCAGGATTTCGGTCTGCATGTCGATCATCTCGTTGAAGACGTCGACCGCCTCGTCCTGGTCCGGCGGCGTCCAGGCGAAAAGCTCCACCTTGGTGAATTCGTGCACGCGATAGAGGCCCTTGGTGCTCGCGCCGCGCGCGCCGGCTTCGGCGCGATAGCACCGCGATACGGCGACGCGCTTCATGGGGAGGGAGGCCTCGTCGATGGTGGTGTCGGCCTTCATGCTGGCCAGCGGGATCTCGGATGTGCCGGCGAGGGACAGCTCCGGCTTGCCGCGGTCGGCGTCCTCGGGGGACCGGGCGATGGTGTAGATCTGCTGCTCGTCGTTCTGGTCGCGAGGCTGGAAGCCGCACGCTGTGGCGATGTGGGAATATACCAAGGACGGGGGGGAGACCTGGCGCCATCCGTGCCGGGTGGCCACGGTGAGGGCGTACTGGATGAGGGCTTGTTCCAGCTGTGCGGCCTCGTCGAGGAGGTAGTACCAGCCCCAACCGGAGGTGGCGCCCGCTGCGGCAAAGTCGAGGAGGCCCAGCTCAGATCCAATGTGGACGTGGGACCGCCATAACCTGTCCGAGGAGGTGGCCTTTTCGAAATGATGCTCGTTGATGTAGCTCAGCACGGTCGGCTCATTTCCGACGGGGGTTTCGGCGCTGGTCAGGTTCGGGATGGAGAAAGCGAGTGCCTGCATCTCGTCCATCAAACGGCCTTCATTTTCCTCCACGTCGGCCAGCTGGTTTTTGAGCAGCCGAGCCTCTTCTAGCAGCTGATCTCGAGTAAGATTTCTCAGAAACAAAACAGTGTCATCTCGGTGGGTGGATGCTGGGTTCGCGATATGCAGACGCACGAGGTTTGACCTCTCACGTAGGGTGCGGTTGTTCCTCTGCAGCTCTAGCCATTGAGAAAAAAGCTGTTTGATGCGAGCCGGGTACTCGCTCTGGGTCTTGTAGTTGCGACTCCGGCAGTTCTCCTCGTACATGTCGGCGTTCTCCCGGATATGCTTAATGTCGATCATCGGCTTAGGAGCTGTTGATGGACGTTTGTAGTCTGCGAACGAGCGCCGACAAGTGCGTGGAAATCCCTCGGTCGCCCTTAGGAGGGCTAGCCGAGAGAAAGACCAACAGCGAGCATGCAGAGGCATACTTGTTATGTCTTGAAGCCCAAGACACGAGCACGTCGAGCGGCTTGGTGAGGGCGAGAGTTGCGAATAGGTACGAATATAGGACGTGGTTGAACTACATCGTTGAGTAATCAATGTCCGGTCCGGTTCTTCATTACAGTGTCAATACTATGGGTACGCACTTTGGTGGTCTCATCGAGCTCAGCAAGCGCGAGTCTTGTGGAGTACAGCGGTAAATACAACGTACACCTTATACGAAAAAGCAAGCTTAATCTAATCTACCTTACCTTATTAGGGTAAGTAAGAGGTACCTAAGGTAGGCATACGGGCACGGAGTACAGAGTACCTATATACCTTACCAACCTAAGACAGTGCAAAATTCTCCACTCCATGACGCAGTTCTCCCGGTCTTATAGCAACAACTCCTGAAAGCGCAGTATCACAACGTTACTGGGACTGAATGAGTTGGCGTCTTGATACTGAGTGTCAGGCGGAACTCAATATCGTTTGTCTATAATACACCCGAGATGAAATCTTTAATCGGACCGGGCCAGTAGCGCCTCGTCAGCTTGATCCAGGCCAATCTACATACTCTCCCAAACACCGTAAAATGCGAGTAGAGAACAAGATATTGTGGCAGTCGGTCCTTATATAAATTAGGGGCGTTGTTATTATATAGATTCTACTGTTAGACTGACGATATTATACCCTCTCTACCTACACCTTTTGCATCCCGCATTCATAGTCATTCAGCACAGCTGCTCGTGTTTTCGACAAAAAAAAGGAGGGGCGAATATCTGATGATTGTCGTACGGGAGACGCATCCGATACCAGACGGCATACTGTTTAGACAACTCCCCAGGCACCGAGCGTCCAAGCGGTCGAGGCACTCGACGCTCCACGCAACAAGCTCCCATGACTTAAGCTTTGTCGTTGTTGGGCCTTGAGGTCGACTTCGCCAGGCTTCGAGGCACCATGAACCCCTTGCTGCAGCCACAAATCGCGGTCAAGGGTGGCAACGGCCATGGCTCTGAGATGCCCGACCATGCTGCCCCCGCTCCACGCACCTAACGTGCGGACAGCCCTGAGTTTGCCCTGCACGCCCCCGTCGACCACATTCTTCCTCGTCTTTTCGAGTAGCTGTTCGACGGAATCCTTCTCAGGATCTGGACTGGTAGCTCCCCGCAGGACGCCATCGTACCCCCCTGCAGCTCTCTGGGTGACGCCCGCCTTCGCCACACCTCTCTTGACTTGCTCAGCTCCTTTCCCACGCACCGGATCCCATCCCTGGTTGCGAACCATGAGGCATAATTCGTCAAATAGTCGCTGGCGCAAGCCCGGTATGTTTGAACAACCGCCCGTGAAAAGTATTCGGGACATGCAGGCCGCCCGGCCGTCAATTGGGAGGGATAGGAGGTGTTGGTAAACAAGCTGTGGAATCGGCAGCTCGTTATCATCAAAACTGGTCTTGTCATACTGAGCCGCCATAAACGTGTTCTCACATGGCTCAGAAAGGCGTTGGAACGGTACTTCGACAACACCTGGCGGATTGCACGAGTCTAGCGGGATGCGCACGAGATGTGCCGGATCATCTTGCGGGTCCGATGGTTCGTCTGGAGCCTCTTCATGCTCCTGAACTGTCGACAGTCTGCCTGCATCGCCCGCCGTCTGCATTTCCGCGACCTGCCGGCACCATACCATGCGGCAGGTTACATCTTCGCACTCTTCAAAGCTTAGAAAAGGTCTGGCTGGTTGGTGTTCTTCATGTTGTTGTTTCTCTTGGGTTTCTTCTTCTTCTTCTTCTTCTTCCTCTTCTTCTTCTCTCTGTCTCGGCTGGTGACCAGGCTGGTCGCTTTGTAAATCCGCCAGCAGGCTCAGCACCTCATTTATGAGCATCTTGCCAGCGCGGACACTTCTCGTCTGGCGGGTTTCCCTGTACTCATCCACGCTGGTGACCACAGTCTCGGCCCAGCCGAGATCTACGACGATAGCGGACCGCACACCGGCTGCCACGGCCGACATGACGGGTGCCGAAACGAGTGAGACGGTGAGGGCTTGGAAGCGGTTGAAAAGTGTATCAAGGGTGGCAGAGACCAGTGGAAGGGGTATCATAGATGGCAGAACTAGGGACATGCGACGAGGTCGGGAATCGATGAGGAGATGTCTGTGCAAAAGCTCTTAGCCCCAAGACACTTCAATCATACCAGGATTGAAGAGGGTGGTGAAGGAGTGGGGGTGGGGGTTGGGGAGCCTACCTATTGAACGCCTCTCGCAGGGCGCGATCGATCTTGTCCTGCACGAGACTAACATCTGAATCGCGAAGATCAGAAGCCCATATCTCATAATCCCGAGTCCATTCTGCCCGCGAGGGCTGCTCCTTGGGATGTTCCCTGTCACCTGACTGGGACACCCATGATCTGAAATCTCCAGCACGGCGTTGCTCCTCAGGCCCGGAGCAGAGCACCGCTTTTGGCGCGTGGTCTCCTGCGAACCCAACCCTGATAAACCTGGCTCCAATTTCAATTATAACGGTTTCTTCTTCGACGCGAAGACTCGATGGTGACCCGAAGGTGGAGGCGATACCGCGAGCCGGCGTGCGTGGACTACTTGGGCCAGGGTGCGGGAGGTTGGCTGCTCCAGAACGAATGTTGGATATCGACCGATGGGAGGGCCCCGGGGTGGGTGCGGACATGTCGAGGGGCCTCGAAGACGAGAGGATGTGTGTGTATGCTAGCTTCGCATCGGGTTGAACTCTGGTGTCCCGACGAGGTTACCTAATTCACCGTCGTCGCAACGAAATTCGATATCGCGTGGTCGTCGAGCCCAAACGGAAAGCACGCGCCACTGAGCACCTTATCCGCACTGTCCTTCCATCTGCTGTTGGGTGAATGTACAACGTAATTACGTAACCACCTCCAGTTAAATGCTTCCCAAGGTACCTTATTAGGTAATACTACGTACTTCGTACCTACCTTAAGGTACCTTACTTTACGGAGTAGGTTGATGAGTAAACAAAACGGTCATGGTAATAAGGTAAACGTAAACAAAACCTATTCCCTACCTAATACCGACCCAACCCAGGGGAGCAACCAAGCTGGGCTCCTTTAAAGAACGAATGTCAAGACCAAGACGAAGAGCCCTTCTTATACTCCGAAGACTAACTAATTCTTACATGTAAAACCGGACTACCGATCCACGTTCCTCGGTAGGTAGGAGGCGAGCACGGGCTAGGAGACCACCTACCTATATGACTAGCTATTGGCCCATTTGACATGCAGTACGCTGGGGGGAGCGTAACATCACTCGTCTCCTCTCGTCGGCTTTTACCATCTACGACTGGATTTTGTTTTTGAATTGGGCAGCTCATACGACATACGACATATTGATGCTGCCACTGATTACCTCCTGGCCTCGGCAACCCAGCAGCAGCCAAGTCGCTGCCTGTAACTGGGTCGAAACCCTCATTCCGCCATATGGGGATCAAAGGGTAGGCTCATTGTCCCTCATTGTCCTTCACTTCATTGGCCTGGCATTGGGAGATGAGTTTTGCTCACTCCTTGGATCACAGCATCTACCGGGAGCTTGGCCCCGGTCAGAGAATCTCCCTCGCCAAGTTGGCAGCAGAGAAGCTTGAGACTTCTGGCCGGCCCCTGCGTCTTGCGATCGACGTTGCTATTTGGCAGTTTCAGGCACGAGCCGCAAAAGGTGAAGTCCAATTATCCTCTCGCTGGTATTCTCTCTCTCTCTCTCTCTCCTCTAACCAGTTACTGACCCAATGTGGCTCAGGTGGTACCAATCCCGCCATCCGAACCTTGTTCTATCGTCTCGTCCGTCTTCTCGGCTTATCCGTGCAGCCCATCTTTGTTTTCGATGGCCCGTACAAGCCAGAGTTCAAGCGCAATAAGCGCTCCGGTCGCGGCGGCGACTGCGTGTCCACCGCCATGGCTAAACGTTTGATCCGTATTTTCGGGTTCCCTATCCACCAAGCACCCGGCGAGGCGGAGGCCGAATGTGCCCTCCTGCAACGGGAGGGCATTGTCGACGCTGTCCTGAGCGAAGACGTTGATACCATCATGTTCGGCTGCACCCGGACCCTGCGCAACTGGAGCGCAGAAGGCCCACGAGGCGGGAAAACCCCCACCCACGTCACCATGTATGACGTCGACCAGTCGACCATGCTCACATCGGGGCTAGGTCGAGAGGGCATGATAATTGTCGCCTTAATGAGCGGTGGCGACTACATCCCCGAGGGTGTGCCCCGCTGCGGAGTGAAGCTCGCGTGCGAGGTTGCCAAAGCTGGCTTTGGGAAGTCTCTATGCCGTATCAAGGCGGCGGACAAGGACAGCTTGGCGGCGTGGAAAGCATCGCTGGAACGCGAACTCTTCACCAACGAGAGTGGATTTTTCCGCACAAGACACAAGAGTCTGAACATACCGGGTGACTTTCCTGATATGAAGATCCTGAGATACTATACACATCCGGTCGTCTCGAACCGAGACACCATCGAGAGTCTGAAGAGGAGCCTTGCCTGGAACACCGCGGTGGACGCAATAGCCCTCAGAGAATTTGTTGCCGAGACTTTCGATTGGACCTATCGTATCGGCGCCATCAAACTCATCCGCGTATTGTCTCCGGGTTTGCTGGTTCAAGGACTCTCCTCTCAGCGGAACCTGGAAGATTCGAGCGAGAGAACGGGGGCGCCTGAGCTAGGTCGGACTTCTCTGATTAAAGGCATATCCGGTAGAAGACGTCACTTCAGCACCGACGGAACACCAGAGCTCCGCGTCTCGTATATACCACTCGACATCGTCCCTCTGGACCTATCCGGGGAAATGGTGGAAGAAATATCAAACGGCCGCCAAGGCCTTGCCCTAAATAGCGACGACGAGTATGAAGCATCACAGGGCGGCCCCGACGGATTTTCCAACCCCGAACCGGCCAATTCGAAGGCCACATTCGACCCAGCGTCGTCGCAATCTTTATGGGTGCCGGAAGTCTTTGTGAAGCTGGGTGCCCCATCTTACGTGGAGGACTGGGAGGAGAAGCAGAAAATTAAGAAGCAGGGAGCAACGAAGGCACCGAAGAAACCCACTAAATCCAGCGGCCGCAAGGGACTGAAGCCGACCGACTCAGGGGCAGATTTTAACAAACCTGGTGCCCTCGACGACTGGGTAGTGCAAGAAAGAGTACCAGTGGGCCAAACAACTAGGAACTGCCTCTCCCGGAACGACCACCGTCCGCAATCTCTCACATCTCCCTGGATAGCAACTGGGGGACCAGCTCATTTCGCCCCCAACTCGCCGCCTTCGAGTTCACGACATTTACACCAGACCGCGCGACCTTTGAGTAAGCCAAGTAAACCCATACCTACAAGCATAGAGGGCGCAGAGGATCCGACGCAGCGGTCTGGATCTCGGGCGATCATTGGCTCACAACCTCCGCCTAGGAACAACACGTCTCCCCGACCTTTCGAGGCCATTCTCATATCTTCTAGCCCAGAGACTCTGCCGCCTTTGTCTTCTCTTCTCCTGGGCAAGAGCTCGCAGGCCCAAAGTAGTAGCAAGTCTATGGCAGACCGCAAGGTCAGGGAAGCGGAGTTGAGCGGACGCCAAAAGCACGCATCGGCGGTGAAAGGGACGACGGATGGACGACTTGCACATAATCCGAAGCGCCCACTCACCATTCTGGAGAGTCGCACGACGCAGACTTCCATAACATCCTTCATGTCGCACCTACCTAATGGCACGCGGGCCACAGGCACATCTATATCGGGTTCAAGGAGACAGCCGGTCTCGGGCAAGAACGAGGTTTCAGCCGCGACGGCCACCTTGGATCAATTACTGGAGAGATTGGAGATATCGTCTTCACCTCCTGAATCAAACATGAATCGCATCTCTTCCTCGAAGCTGGCAACAGGGTCGACAGGCACGGCGGTGGTACAACCCCATATTCCCGCCCCCGTTCATTCGGGAGTTCGACTACTGGTTCCTTGCATAAATGACGAGGGGTTCTTCGATGAAATGGAAGTGGAACAGGAGGAGGCAGAGGCACTTATAACGGCTGGCGATGGGCGGCGAGATATAGGACGAGTACGTACACATCGAAGAGCATGGAGACAAAGTGCTGTCTCTGTTATTGACCTCACAGGAGATGATTAATGTCGACAAACTTCGATATCTTGGCCTACGGGCCTACTAATAATTATCGTTCAAGATACCACCATTTGTGTTTATTATGTCCCTTGGTCGGGCGAAAAGTAATTACTCCGTTGGTATAGCAAAGGATATGGCAAAGTTATGATTCCTGGTATTCCTATATATACAGACTTAAGTTATAGGACATGTCCAGCCACAGTTATACACTGCTATACGCCACTCCGTGTCACGGAGTTGAGTCAAAACATATAGATCCTATAATTCCACCCCTTCTCATAAGCTCACGTCCCAGCACGAGCGGGAAAGATGCATAAAAAGACCAAACCAAATTATCCACCGGGTATCCAATCAACTCGTTCCATGGCTCAATATCAAAACGTAGGTCGCCGTCAAATACCCACATATCCTTATAAAACGCCTGAAACAATATCCTCATCTGCTTCTGTCACTCCAGGTGCCAAGGCAGGCCCTGATCCCCAACAGTGGTGCAGGTCAGATATCCGACGGCATCCGCCATTTTCGCGTCCATGTCCAGCGCGAGGCCGCTGCCCATCAAGGGCCGCACAATATCTCTCGCCATGGCTTTCAGCTCGTCAATGCGCTTCTCGAAGCGACGCAGGTTCTCCCTGCTGTATAGCTCGGGCGTCAGTTTGAGGAAGCGCTTGCATTCGTCATGGCCCAAATAGGCGGACGGGGGCGAGACCCCCAAGATGCGATATGCCCTGCCTATGTCCGCTAGGGTCGGGCTGGCAGGCGGCAGTGGAGCCTGCACCTGAGCACCTGGGTGCTGTCGGTTGCGAGAGTCTCGGTCTCGGTCTCGGTCTCGAGATCGGTGGTCGACGACGGGGGGGCTTATGTTGTCGGCTAGCCACTGACGGAAGAGACTGAGAGCCAGCCAGTCGAGATAGGATGTGGCTGGGGTAACGCGCTCGCCGCGAGATGTAGTCAAGCCGAGGCGGAAAAGGCGACCCTCGACGCGACTGGCTATTTCTTCCAGCTCGTCCACCTTGTCTTCTATGATGTCGAGGACGACATCCGGGAGGGCGGCGCGAAGGCTGCGCTCCCCCGAAGGCCACTGGCCCACGACGTGGATGAGCGCCTCTTGGAATATGACCTTGCTGCGCGCCAGATAACCGAGGCGCAAGTAGGATATTGGATATTTCGCGATCTGTCTCCAGAGCCTCGACTGGAACTGCAGCAAGTGGTGGTCGACCCTAGGCCCGACAACGGCCAGCGCGTCGTATTGGTCGGACAGGGCGAGTAGGGACTTGCACTGGACGTACGCGTCGGCAATATTAATTCCATCCAGAATGGGAGGGTAATTATAGAATATGCGGAATAGGTTGTCGTAGTCTCGGAGCAGATCGATGTCGGCCTGGGAACGGGGAGGGTTCGTGGGAGGAGCGTTAGGGACAAGGTTGAGATTGACTGCCGACCGAAAGAAGCCGCGGCTGGAAGTAACGGACGAAGAACGAGAGTGGTCTGGGAGTCTGGGAATCGATCCGGGCATGGATGCAGTAATGTGGTTCATATGTCCGCCCTGGCCGAACAGGGAAGGCGTCGCATCAGCCAGTTCCCGTTGATTTGACGGATAGGACCTCTGCACAAGCATTGGGATATCTCCCGCGCCCGCCCCTGGATCGAGCTCGTAGCGCCATCTCTGGCGAGGCGGGGACGAAGAAGTGGAATGCGACACGACGGATTCTGTGCCGTAACCACTGAGAGACGACTGCTGCTGCTGGACGGCAGACGAGGCCGCCTCGGGGAGCGGCAATGCGCGTGACCATTCTTGGCTGGTGCTGGCCTCAAAGAAACCGGAGCATCGCGTGAGGATATGTCGGTGCAGCAAGTATCGGTTCTCGTGGTTGGCAGCCTTGACAACGATCTCTACGTCGCCCGAGTGACAAAAGAAGGGGAACTCGTTCTGGGAGGCCTGGTTGGTGCTGCCGACGTGCGAACGATTGTACCGTTTCGATCGGGAGAGAGACGCTCTTGAGATAACCGAGGAGGGTCCCCGGCGCGTAAGCGAGGTCGAAGTATCGGGCTGAGAGACCATGAAGAAGGCGCGGCGAACATTCAGAGGTGTACGAAGGGGTAGGAGGGCCTGAATCAGTCTGATGCAGCACGAGAGGTGAGGCTCTCGGGATCCCGAGTCAGGACGATCGATGGTTTGTGACGCAAACCTAAGATTGATGGACGCTCGGTTTACACGTGTAGACTCTGGCCCTGTTATGAGTCGGCTAGTCGGAAGCCTCTTAAGGCCTACTACGGAAGAGGAAAATCGCCCACAGCTACCTTTATGTTCCTGTTTAATGGGTTAGAGGAACGCAGGACGGCGACCGATGGCGAAACGGAATCGTTCCATGGCGGGGTTGCTGTTCCTAGTACTCCGTACGAGAGTTGCTAATGACCTACCGATGTAGACAGTGCGGAGTGAGAATATGCCACTGTATGCGGCCTGCCTTGGTTCGTTGGTGTCTGCCTGCCTGTCCCTCGCAGGTTTTCATGTGCCAATCATTCCGCATAACACGATTGGCCAAGAGGTACGGGGAAGTCCATTGTCACCCCAAAAGCGTCGATCGTCGCCAACTTGCGCACTCGTAATTACTACCTTATAAGGTAATAATGTAAGGTATGCACCACTTAATAATATGTAATTACCTACCTTACCTTTTAGGACCCAACACTAAAAGTCTACGGCGCGCCAGTATCACTACCTTCGGAGGTCAAGGTACTTGAAGTACGGTAAGGTACCTTAAGGTAGGTAGATAGGACAAAGTGCCTCTAAGTTTCTATACATCCCAATTTGCCTACAGAATGTATCGTCCCGCCCTACGATCTCCTACGAGGTACGTACCTCTACAGTCTCAGGTAAGGGATCCGTACCAGTCTGTACATATCACTTCGAATTTCGCGGATAAAAGTTCAAGTGCCAATGAAAACCAGTCCGTCTTCCCCACAGCCATCCACTTCCCAGCTGTCCCTGTCACTCGCAATCATGGTCCTATCACCACAAGTTTATTTCTTGCCGAAAGGATTGTGAAACAGCATGTCAAGACCCTCTCGTCCGGAAAGTGGGATGGCCAAATCACGACATAAATGAAGAAGCTGCAGTTCTAATCAAACTGTGTGTATTTTGTGGTTGTGCGGTTGCGCGAGCGTAAATATGAGAAACCTAATAAGTTGGTGACCACCTCGTACAATGATTCCGCGATATAGTATATTACATGATGGGCGTAGTGTTTATGCCCAGGTTGCAGGGTAGACATGTTGGATGGATGATGCAGCAATGTAAAGTGATTCGGTGCCTCTCTCAGCTCATCTCCATGGCCATACCGTGGTGATATCCGTGCCGAAAGCCTTGCGCTTCAGCCGTTCCGATTTCTGGAGCATCGGTGGCAAAGAGCGTGTCCTGGCCCTCAAAGACGGGCGGGGAGCACTTCAGGTTCTGGAGAGCCACGTCCGCCCTGACACTGACTAACCGGCCCTGCCGTAGGTCTTCAGAAAAGAGGAAGAAGCCTTCGGCCGACTCGACAAGGTAAGCCTGCAAACCCCTGCTCTCGAGAAGAATGGCCGCTGATGACAGAGGGTAATGGTTTTCAATGTAGCGAGACCACCCACGAGCCGCTGCTTGGATGTGCTCGTCCTCGCTGAGCTTTCGCCAGCCGATGCCGAGATGTAGAGTGAAGTCATCGACCACCGGTTGCATGTTGCCGCCCAAGCTTCCTGGTGCAGGGGCCGTGTGGGTAGTGGATGATGAAGGTCCTGTGGGCGTTGCTCTCTTGGTACTGCGGATGAATGGCGTCTCTGAGCGGTTGGCGAGAACCGATCTTTGGGTATTGTAATGCGTGATGTGGCCCAGCCAACCACTGGACTGATTGTTGGCGTCCGCGATATACCCTCTGTTCCTCTTGAAACGGGACATGCCCTCGCCGTATCTGGCGTCTTCCTGGAGTTCACGATGAGTTGGGTTGCGCGACATGCCCTGGTAATCGCTGCTCAAGTTGGAACCGGCTTCGTCGCGGGAGCGTTTACGAGAAACTGTTTGGTGGGGGTTGGGACGGAGAGCTGAGAGCGAGCAAGGTTGAGGAAATGGTTTGGTCGATGTCGATGTGATGATGGTGTTCGGCAGCATGGCCGAGTGTTCGTAGGACGACATTCCGAAAGACGATGGATGAATTGCTTCTGGCGACATAGCGAGAACTGGCGAGTTGAAGCGGAATGAACAAGCGAGAGGTGCCATGTCGATGGACTAGAAACCTGTGGAGTGAGTATGTCAAACAAACTAGGGAACAAGTGTATGAACCAAGGAAGATCAAGCTGAGTATTCTAGCACAAGCTCAAGCTGTCAGTTCCAAGTCGCCTCTGGTCAGGTGTGTTCAATGCCGTGGGTTCGATGGTGACAATTCAACCAATTGTACGTTTATCGAATGCGGCGTGTCTAGCAATGTGTTGTTGGCTGATAGAGGAGTCGCGGTGGAATTGGAACGCAGACTTGGATTGCTGTGTTGTCGCGAGAGTACCGGCCAGCTAGGTGCTGATAGTCAGTCGGAGGAAGGGCAGGTAGTCAAGAGCCCGGTGTAAGAGGAAAGCAGAAAGAGGGAGGTGACACTCCAAGTGAGAAGGGGAGAAACAGAAGGGAAAGTGAAGGATTGGATTGAAAGGATATCAAACCCCGTGGGATGGAGGCACGGGTTGAATCCTAGTAGTCTTGGTGGAAGGATTGGGAGGAGAGTAAGTGAGAGGTTCTCAGAGAGGACGGGGATCGATACCTATTAATGTGCTGCATCTTATCTGGTCTCCCGGACGAAAATCGGGCCTTGGGATCCACAATTGACCCCAGCCTCTGCCTCTGATGTGCATTTACATAGAGTGGGACTGTTGCACTTTACTGAGTGCGGAGTATGGACGGAGTACTCCGTACGCACGGAGTATCCCCGGATACCTGGACGCGTTTTCGCGTATCCATATCGACTATGGGTATCCGTATATTAGGAGTACCTTAGCACTAAACCAGAACTGGCCAAGCGCCGGGCAACTGTACGGATACGTACCTACTAAGGTACTTCCCTTACACGGCTCAAGAGACATATGATTGATTGCTGGCGGGATATCTGATTCGGATAGATAGGTATTCCAAGATACGCAGTAAAAAGCAAAGCACGGATGATAATGGCCCCATAATTAACGGGGTGTAGTACGTACCTCGCAGCGAGCCAAGGTTACGGATACGAATGAGCCTACTGCCACTCCTCCCGGTTGTGATAGTGAGGCCGGCCAGTTTTCATCAACAAGCTGGGCTTCAAGCAGCTTGTTTGGGGTTTCAACTTGCAATAAACGCGACCTCGATCTAAAATCCAACTCTGGGTACGAAACTGCGAGCCGCCTCGGGATTTCTGCCTGCCTACGGACTTGGAGGCAAGCGAGTTATCCTGGCGACAACGACAACGGCAATCCGGTCCAATGCTTAGCTCTCAATCCAGTTCCCCCGTGGCTCATTTTCATCCAGCCGAGTGGTTTCTTTCTCCTCCCAAGCCCCAAAGGTTTCAAATCTTCTCCCAACCTTACAGTATTGATCCGAAATCATGAGCGGGGACCTTAGTTTGTCCAAAGCACTCGGGGGATTGCGTATTGCGAACCCAGACGACTCGGATGCTGCACAATTGGAGGAAGCTTCGTCATCATCGACAGTCCTGCCCTCTACTGACCCCCCAACGAACTCCGGGTCTGCGACACACAAACCGTTAACAACCGAGCCCAGCCTCGCGTCGACGATATCATTTCCCTCAGGCAGTAATGGACACAGAGATGCTTCAGACGCTGACCTTCGCAACCATCTCGACCCCAACGTTACCGCCGCCTCCGACGACACCTACCGCCGATCGCAAACAACCGATCAGCCGGATCTTCAGCGGGTAGGGGTTCACGTCGCCCCTACCACGCCTCTCTCTCAATCCACTGCTCCATCTGGGGTCGTTTTCGATACCGAACGAGTATCGATGCACCAATCTGTTCCGAGAACCGAAGCATCACGCTCATCCACATACGGAATGCCGCCGAGGGGCAACCCCAGGTCCGCCACTGGGCATCCCGACACAATACTCTCACGAGAAGGCAGCCGGTCTTCTCGTCAAGGACCCGTTCCCCCTTTGTCTGGGTCCCTGCCACCCCGGCGGAGCTCCAAAGGAATGGGCGTCGGTTACGCCGGTGCCTCTGGTGCTTCTACCCCTTCACGCCGAGATCAATATGGCCTAGAGGATCCTCTTCCTTCGTCCAGCGAAGAATGGAAAGATAGAGGTGCAGCAACAGGTGTACGGCGTGAAGTTGACGCAACCGGGAAGACCGTTCTCCGGCACGTCAAAAAAGGCGTTCGGGACTTCAATTTCGGCCGAATACTCGGGGAAGGGTCGTATAGCACCGTGTACTTCGCCACGGACCGGCAAACCCTCAAGGAATATGCAGTGAAGGTCCTTGAGAAGCGGCACATCATCAGGGAGAAGAAGATCAAATACGTCAACATCGAGAAGGACACTCTGAATCGGCTCACTGAACATCCCGGGATCGTTCGCCTCTATTACACATTTCAGGATGAAGCCTCGCTATACTACGTGCTTGACCTTTGCAATGGAGGCGAGCTTCTAGGTGTGCTTAAGAAGACTGGCACCTTTGATGTGGAATGCACCAGATTTTACGGTGCACAGATCCTCGATGCCATCGACTACATGCACTCGAGAGGGGTTATCCACCGCGACCTGAAACCTGAAAATGTTCTGCTTGATGACAACATGCACGTCAAGATCACAGACTTTGGCACGGCCAAACTACTGAAAGACCCACGAGAGGCGCACTCGCAGCAGGATGGCTCTGGCAGAGGTCTGCCCGATCGCCAAGCGGATTTCGAAGACAACAGCCGTGCGGCATCCTTTGTTGGCACCGCAGAATACGTGAGCCCGGAACTTCTGACTAGCAAAAACGCTTGCAAAGCGAGCGACTTATGGGCTTTCGGTTGCATAATCTACCAGCTGCTCGCTGGGCGTCCACCGTTCAAAGCCGGGACGGAGTATTTGACCTTCCAGAAAATCGTCAACCTGGATTACGAGTTCCCCCCTGGTTTCCCCCCGGCTGCCCGAGACCTTGTGGAACGATGCCTCGTGCTTGACCCGACGCGCCGACTCACCGTGGAGCATATCAAGAATCACGAGTTCTTTGACGGACAGGGTTTCGGCAAGAGCTTGTGGAGAGGCAAAGCGCCCCGCCTACGACCTTATGTCCCTGCCCCCCAGGAGCCTACCCGAATACAGCTCAATGGCGGCCACAGTACCAGTGCCGCTGATGCGGCCAACTCATCGAAGGGCCCGTCCTCCCAGAATGCAGGCGGATTAGGCGGAAACCCACGCCCGGCAAGGATCATCGCCGAACTGCCACCTCCAACACAACTCGACATTGAGTGGTCACCCGTGCTGACCCATAACGACGAGCGGATTCTCAAACTGGGAGACTTGATTGTTACTTCAAGCCCGCTGCCAAATAGTCCGCATGGCAAAGGGGGCGAGCATGGCGAGGGTCACAAAAAGCTCTCGCGATTTTTTGGAGGCAGCACGACGAAGAAGAGACAGAGACTAGTCCTGGTAACATCAAGTGGGCGAGTCATCTTTGCGCCCGCTGGCGGGGTCGAGAAAAGAGCGAAGCAGGAGCTCTCCCTCCTATCACCAGCATGCTCGTGGAGAAGTTATCTAGACTCCAAAGGCCAAAAGTCTTGGTGTATCGACACAGTAAGTGGTGCCTGTCCCTGTCCTATGTATGCTATTCGCCCAAGCTAATCGCAGTCCTAGGATAAATACCACTTCACATTTGAGGAACTCAAGTCGACCACGTATTCCTCACCGGACGCCGGCAGCTTCTCAGCGGATGACTGGATCGAAACGCTAGGGAGAGCGAAGGACTTGGCCTTGTCTCATTCCGGAGTGGGCTCGTATGGTAGCGACAATGGATTTGGGGAAATGTCGTCCGCTGTGTCCAGTCCAGCCAGCACCTTGGGCGGGCGGGGTCCCTACGCAGATAATTACGGCGCTGCAGTCATTGAACGGTCCGGGAGAAACCATCTCACCAAAGGCCAAGGAGGCTTAGACGAGGCCACTCCTAAACGAAATCGGTTCAGCAAGCGACAGTCGAAGAATGGTCTTGGTGCCCAGTTTTGAGGGTTTGAGCTGGACAAACCCACCCGAATTGGTTCAGACATACGCACGCTTTGCACCAGCTGACCGTGGCTTGGGTTTGAGGGCCTTGAAGTATTTGCCTTTGACACTATGTGATCCGTTCAAGGGTGGGCGTGTCGCTTTCTTCGATACATCTTAGCATCAGGGAGCATGGCGTTTTCATTGACTCATCCACCACCATAGTTGCTAGCGAATATGTTGGGGCAACAGTAGACATATACGGATGAGCTTTACTGCGCAACTGAGGCACATGAGCGCACTTATTGTGGTTGTTATTGGACATGGACGGAAGCAACTCATTCATCATGAGGAGACACTTGGGACATAGCCTCCTATATCTGTGAGACTAACTTCTCGATTAAAGGGCGAGCACACCTGTATCTCTGCCGGTGCACTGCTCGGCTCATCAGAGACACACCTCGGTAGCAGACCATTATAATGACCTGGTTGTTTGCGTACATACCTAGGCAGGTATACAGAGGTTGGGTAGAAAAGATAGCCTCAACCCTCTATTTGGGCTCTCTCCTAGATGTCGTCTTGCAAGTGAGATAAAGGGGCGGTGTTCCGTGTGCTTGGATTCGACAAATCAGTCTTATCGGGACTGTACCTTTTTCATAAGGTACCTCCCCGGTATTTAGGGCACCTGTTGTTACTGTGACTTTTCTCACAGTACCTATCTGTTTACACTTCCGACTAAGTGCTACAATAGACACATAGCCAAAAATCACAAGCCTATGTACCTCTATAGCAGAGGATTGTTGCCTTACAAGGCAACGATATCTTCGTTATCTTGATCAGCTTGGTACTGGGGGTAGACCAAGTTAATCGGGGAACAGCAGAATGAAGTTAGGGGGTTTAGTATTAAAGGGGTGCTAAGTTCTTAATGCATATTCATTCAAAATATGAATTAATCCACTCTTGACAGTAATGACGCACACACTGTACGGAGTACTTAAGTACCTTACCTAAAGTTGTCCCAGGTACGGATAGCTACGATAGGTACCTACTCCGTACAACAGGAAAGATCAGCTAGGGAATACCGCCACAACGCGTCTCCCAAGAAAGCCTTCATCGTCGCATACCACATCCGTCGCGAAAGATAACGACCCTCTAAATCGCCATTCAATACGAACCGAGAATCTACTCCATCAGAACGAACATGCAGCCTCACTATAGGCATGCAGGCTATAGTCATGCCGGGCAACAAGGTCCCCAAAGACCTCTACAGCCGAGCCAGCGACGAGGTGGGATAGGTGCGCATCTTGGTGGAACTACTTGATCGTACTTGTACTGACCAGGGATTCTGTGTCAGGCCCCATGGTAATGCCTGGAGGACAACCGACCCCGAATAGAGCCGCTCTACACCCGGCGATGCCTACCGGCCCCCAAGCGCAACACGATGCCTCGGAATTGGCCCACTCCTCCCTCAATGCTGCCAAGCGGAGGAGTCGCAAACCTGCCGACAAGAATCTGCCAGAGGGCATCGAAGACTGCTTGATTGAGTCGGAGCTGGCCCAGAGGTACAAGGATCTCCGAGATCTCGAACAGCGCCTCGATGCCATCATAACGCGCAAACGCCTCGATATGGTGGATACTATTCATCGACACGGAAAGGTAAGGCGATCTACAAGATTCTCACCACGTCACCCCGAACCCCCGCTCATATCGGATCGCTAGCGCTCTAAGACACTCCGCATCTGGATCAGCAACACGGTGGAGGATCAGCCCTGGCAAGTTGGTGGCGTGAAGACGGATGCCTTCGATTTCAGTCGCAACTTGGAGGCATCTTATCGTGTCAAAATAGAGGGTCGCTTGCTCGATGACGACGACGACTCGCTGTCAGAACAAGCGTCCAGCGCTTCTGAGGAGGGCGCCGAGGGGTCTTCGGGTTCTACCAGACCCGCCCGCCCTAAGGCCCGGGGACCCAGCTTCACCCATTTTTTCCAGAGAATGGAAGTCGAATTCGATAAAAGCTATTCGCGTGCGGCGGCAAATCAGACCGTCAGTTGGGTCAAGGCAAGGTCGTCCAAATCGACGGCTTCCGTCGAGGACTTTGATGAACTCACGTTCAAGCGCAACGGTAGCGAGAACATGAACATCACCATATTCTTAACCCGCCATGAAGATCCTGAACGGTACAAGCTGAGCAATGACTTGTCGGACATTGTCGACATGCCGGATGCCAATCGCCAGGATGTGTTGACAGGCATCTGGGAATACATCAAGTTCATGGGCCTGCAGGAGGATGAGGAGAAGCGCATTTTCCGATGCGACGAGCTTTTGAAAAAGGTGTGTTCCAGGAGTTGCAAGGCAACACCCCCTTCCCCATTCCTTCAGATCACCAGATCCGACCCCTTTCTTTCCAATCCTCTGCCGTGGAACTAACGGCCATATAGATTGTGCCAAACAGCGACGTTTGTTCCATTTCTGACTTGGACCGGTTTATCAACGCACACCTCGAGGCCTTGGATCCTGTCCAGCTACCCTACACCATACGGGTCGACGAAGAATTCCATGAAGACCCACAACCGACCATCTATGACATTGAGGTCTCAGTCGATGAGCCATTGCGCGCCAAAGCTCTCCCTTTCATCATGAACCCAGCATATGCCGAGAATCTCCGAGAGATCGTGGCTCTGGACGAGCATTTAGCTTTGGTGGCCGAGGCCGTCTCTGCCTCAAAGGCCAAGCACACGTTCTTCACCTCGTTGGGTCAAGATCCTGCTATCTTTATGAAGGACTGGCTGAGTTCTCAAAAGCGAGATCTTGAAGTGATTATGGGAGAAGCACCCAGAGGCATAAGCGACGATGTGACTACTGACAATTGGCGGCGTGGTGGGCCGGAGAGTGTTTGGGCGAGTTCGAATGCACGCGAAAGCGTGAGCCTTCTTCTTGCCCGGCCCTCACGGTAAGCATCGCAGAATAAGAAGAGGCAAAAGCATTTTCTTTTTCTTTTCATTTCCCCTCCTCTTGTGTCCAAGTAGCCGCGGCTGCAATAAACTCGCGGAACGAAAGGGGGTTCTACCGGCACACCGGATTATGGGTCATTTTGTGGGCGTTGGGGGTGTCGGGAGGTCAGTAGCTTAGAGATTTGGCGCCAGTCCTGTTACCGAGGGCACCTTGTACTATGATCAACGACCACTTTGCCTGTTATTCTATTGGCGTTTTCCTCCTTGCCCCGGGGTCACTTGGACTACGGATTCGAAAGGCGTCTGTCATTGTGTATGGGAAATAGGACCGAGGACGTGTGTTCCTTCGAAGTAGATGCAAATTGCAAAGCTGGGAAAGGCATCATCGCTGGAACTACCTTTATTGCTCCGTCCTGGAATTTTGCTTTCACGAGGCGAATGCGATCCCAGATATATTGTATAGAATAGCTATTGCTTCCACAGATACCGCTTGAGTGTCTTGCTCCCGCCCGTGCGAGTCGGATCGACCCCCCCAACTTGCTTTCGGATCATGTGGAAGACAGCCTGCACACTGAACTATAGAGAAAGAAACCCTGCAGAGAGACTCAATGGACAGGAAGCTGGAGGACATAGAGAATAACTCCGATACACAATGTAGACTGCCTTACTCTGACAGGCACGCCTCAAGCAGGAGATAAGTATATATTTCACCGACCCACGTCTACTAGCTTCCTGTCACTCTTGTAGTCTGAAGGGGCATATCCATATATATATATATATATATACTGCTTAGGACGTCCGACGTAGGGAAGGCCTCAACTCAGCCAGTGTCGTTCCTCTCCCTGATCTGGCGCCTCGGTGACGAAGATCCCAGGCCATAACCGAGTGCGATTGCGACAGGACACAAAGTCGCCCCCGAGTAGGTACTTAATTGGTTACCTTATGCGAGGCATGCACCCCTTGCTTGACAAGTTTCCGTTTCCGCGTCTCAGCCGGCATGCCTCTGGGGCGGAACTGGGTTTGGCGGCATGTTCTTGATTTGTTTAATGAGGAATTCTCTCTCGTCAATGAACTGCTCGTCATCGGTCCTGTCTTCCAAAAAGTGAGACAGGAAAACCAGGAGCTTTTCTCGGTTCATAAGCAGTATCTTCTGTACAGCAATCGATTTATGAGGATTGGCAACGAACACCTTGAAGACGTGGAAGCCTTCGTACTGGACCATTTTGCGATCATCACGCAATAGGTTCATACATATCTTCAAGTGTTCGCCTCGATCCACGTAGGCCGTCATGACAGTGTAATTGGAGCGGTCCAATAAAATCTCGCCAAGGAGCTTAATCGATTGCCGCTTGGTTACGTAGCTGTTGGACTGGACGAGAATGTTGTTGTACTTGTCAAAGAAAAGATCAAAGTTGACGGAGAGATATTTCGGGACCAGCTCCTTGTGTCTCGTGAGAAGCTCCTGTGAAAAGTAGAGACAACCCGTCAGCGCGACGCATTCAGTGAGTGGGTAAAGAAGGAAGCCCCTCATCCGGGGAACCACCCACCCTAAATGTGGTGAAGGCATCAGCGGACACTTCAAATGAGCTCTTGTCGACCCAGTCAAAGAATCTCCAGAAAACTCCCGTGCCGGTCTGTCTTCGATCCCTGTCGATGCCGCTGAGCCCTTTCGCGCTCGAACCAGGCTGGTCGCCATCATCGTAGAGGATGGCTGCTGCTGCTGATTCCAACTTCAACACCTCCCGCAGGACGGATCCGGCGGGTGTTGCGCTTTCCTTGTGATCATACCCCCGGCAGAGTTCCAGAAGGACCTGCGGGCGGTTGTTTACAACATAGGATAACGCGACGGGATCACTCTTCGGCGAGGCAGTTGGCGGGCGGAAGCGAAAGACGTAAGAGAATATAACCTGGGCGTCTTTCCGTGATTCGAAGGGCAATCGCCATAGTTTCACTGCAAGGAGATAGAGCACGTCCTCCTCGATCAAGCCAGTTACCAGCTGATAGATTTGCTCGGGTGTACTATCAGTATCTACACTAGAGTTAGTCGCGCTCGCGCAGCGACGGGGCGAGTGCCCACGGACGGACGGATGTGGGGGTACGTGTGTGCGTATGTGTATATGTACGCGCGTGCTGCTGCTGCTGCTGCTGCTGCTGCTGCTGTGGTTGTTCTTGTCGCCGTTGCTGTCTAGGGAGAGGTGGAGGGGTGCGGGGTGCGGGGCCTACTACCATGTGTGCCTTGTAGGATGTGTTTCATCTGACTGAGGACCTTGGCCAACTCGTCGGCCTGCGTGTCGACGGATTTCCGTCAGTCGAAGGTGGACTACAGACCAGTAATGAGCTGGGCGAAGTGCTTGACTCAACTTTATAGGCATTACTAGAGCCATCTAATTTAGTGAGATGGTCTCTCGCCTGCTTAGGCAGGTCCACAACGACTCTTGTTCTTGCGCGGCCGAAAAGAAACGACATATCGTAGGATTAGTCTTAAGCGACTGGCGGTGCCGGCCGGCTTGGGGAATAGATGCCTGGAACCGGAGGTGCAGCCAGACGAACTAGCTGGCTGAAGATGGCTGAAGAAGACCGGAAAGCACAGAAGAAAGTCACGACAATACTGCTGAGAACGGAGCGCTTGCTGTCGACAACGAGATCGTAAAACCCGAAGGTGGTATTGTTCTGACTTGGCTCTTCTCGAGTTCTTATCTCTGGAGGTGGGATGTTTGTTTGTTGGCCTGGGGAAAGCCCAGCGAAGGAGGAAGGGGTAATTCGGTAGGTACCTTACCTTAGGTAGGCTGGTTATCCATTGGGGAGGTTGTTTCACCAATGATCATAGCACCGAAAACAGCATTATCCGTTTATACACTTATCCGTATGTTTCGATCACATCAATGCGTGCGGACCGAATGTCCCAGTTACGAATACGCTGCTATCCACAATAGTAATAAATAAAGTCGGTGGAATTCTTCACATTCGCCGTGTCTGATGCCAAATACAGGAGGAGGTAGGTAGGTTGGTAATTACTTCGTAGGTGTTATCGAAGCCCATGTGAACAGATTCGTTCAGGCCTTCCGGGAGGCCGCCTACACGTCATTGTTGGAGATGTTATGAGGGACGAGATGTGCGGAACTCACCAGATAGCAGTCCTTCAACTTGATGAACTCACGCAAGCATTTATCCTTATGTACGCCATCGTAGTCGGTGACGATGCATTTGCCATAGAGGGATGCCTCGTTTGGGTCAGAGAAATTCTGCGGGAGAACGAGACTGAGAGCCTCACCTCTCCGGAACAGTGCGATACTGCAACCGCAAACTTTTTAATAGGGCGGGAACGGGGAGTCATGATTGCTTGAACATTAATTGGAGCTTGGACGGGACAGTAGTAATGCCACAGACTCTTTTAATACGATGTATCCGTATAACTTTTAAGCTCGAATGAAGATGGAGAGAGAGAGAGAGAGAGAGAGAGCTTTGATATGGGTTCCGATGAAGTGTTTCCTCATCAACCTACGGTATGGAGCAAAGTAATTATCTGTAGATACGGTAGGTACCTTACCTACGTACCTAACGTAGGTAAGGTACGTATCGTTTTTGTGATATGCATGTACGTACTCTTAGTCAATTACCGGGATTATTCGAGAGGCTGGGGTGTGGCAACACGCGACACGCGACGGGATCTGAAGAACTCGACTCGCCCTATCGCAAACCTTCGTTGTTGACATCCTCCCCAACCCCATCAGCATGCTCTCTGACCGGGAAGGGACCTTGGTCTCCACGAGTTCCCTAAGACAGATTGCCTCGTCCTTCTCGCTCTATCATGC
Source organism: Sodiomyces alkalinus F11 (assembly GCF_003711515.1). NCBI lineage: Eukaryota > Fungi > Ascomycota > Sordariomycetes > Glomerellales > Plectosphaerellaceae > Sodiomyces > Sodiomyces alkalinus. The sequence continues at coordinate 6,027,841 of NW_021167079.1, read as the reverse complement.
CTAACTAACGTCGTTCACGCCATAAGCTGATTCACTGAGTTCATGTAAAACGTCAAATGTCAAATGTGTCGCCCACCAGCCACCAGAGCTACGACGATTCACAACACCAGCCATTTAGCATGCTGCAAGCACAGCCTTCGTTCACATGCCATCGCTGCCCTCTTACCCTGCGCTGGCCCCCCAAGACGCAATTTCGAGTTCGACGTCGTATGCAGCCTCTGAATCCTACTACAGCAACGAAGGTATACCGCCCATCTTGGAACATGTCGATGTCGCCTACTCATACTTACGCATGTCGCAGACATTCGGATCTTGCACGATGTCGTGGATAGAGCGCAGGAGATCCTCTTCGAGCTTCCAGAGGGAGAGCGCCTGGCCACAAATGCGCTCTTCAGAGCCTATGACGAAGTGTTGCCTTTACATGGCGTCGACCCCGAACAGGACCAACACATCTCCCGACTCGTTTTCCGCATCGGCGGCGAGCGAGGCGATGGATCTCTTTTTGAGAAGTTCAAGTCTGTTTTATCAAGGATGGGAATTGAGGTAGAAATTGACTTCGACTCCGATAATCCAACCTCGTCCCCGGGAGCGCACTCGGACAAATCCACCACGACTTCTGTCTTTCTTCATACCCATTCCGTGCAAAACCAGCTGGCCGAAACGGGACGCCTGTCAGCTTCGCCCTTGCTCTTCCGAGCAACCGCTCCGCCTCGTTCATCTGGTCTCTTACAGACGAAGGAAAGCCCAGTGCTCGATCCAAGATCGGGCGACGGCACAAAAGCCAGCAATATCGCGGAACCAAGCATAGGGCTTCGGAACTTGGACATTAACCATGTGCCTGGCCGCATCACGAGTCTTCATGCCTCTCAAGCCATCGAAGCGTCGACTGCGATGCAGCATTCGCTTCATAATCCGCGAGACAACTTTCCAGATGTGGTTGAGCAATCTGAGGTCGCCGACTCTTTCGGGAACACTGAGGGGGCGGATGTCCATCGCGATCCGGGATTAGACGATATTCCCCGGAGTGAGGCTCAAGAAATGTTGGTCGATCCACATGACACAATGGACTCCCAACGACTGGGCCGGCGAGCATCGAGAGCCTGGAACCTGTTTCAGCTCACCAAAGCCATTTCCCACTGGGCCATATGCACGGAAGAAAAGATGGAGCGAACTGCAGTAGCCAGGCGGCACATATTGCGTATCCGCCACTTTGGGCCTTGGGCTCAATTGACCGCTGAGGCGAAGCTCTCTAGCCGACGTATCTCGGTGTCGCGGATCGAGAATGCGTGGGCGAGTCTTGCTCGCAATACATGCAGACAAGAGCAGGATGCGCTGAAGCTAGCTGCCCGGAATTTGTTTAGGCGTGTTGCACGGGAGTGGACAGTCGCTTCCTCTTCTGATGCTACGTTTTCTCCCCTCTCGAGCTTAAGGGTGCTCAAAATGCACCAGTGGCAAGCCTGCTTGTCTGAGACCGAGGTCTTGGACTATCGCGCGAGGCGAACGTGGGAGATTTTCTTATTCTCCAAGGTAACCTTGTCGTGGAGGCGCAGTGTTGCAGTGCAATCGCGAGACGCCGCATTCTTCGCCAGAAACTTACTCTTCTGGAGATCCCTGAATCTCTGGGACCTTGCCGTGCGATCTCAGCGCTTTCTGCATTTATTGCAGCGCAGGGAGGTGCACGCTTGGCTTGGAGAATGGCATCAGTTGCTACACCCGCCCGGGACTCGTCCACAAGAGCCTCAACACGAACAACACAGGCTCCCCTTGCGACCATTGTTGCCAGATGATTCAACCATAGTCACTTCATGTTTTGACCAGAACATGACTGCCATGGTTCTACGACGCTGGCAACAGAAAGCCCGTTCCTTACAGGCCAGTGGCGAGTATTACAGAGACATCCGAGCTCAAAATGTCATGGCTAAAACGCTGTCGACATGGAGTTCTGAAATTGAACGTGAAGACGAGGTATCCAGGTGGGCTATCCGTGCTGAGCGGTTTTTTGGATTGACCAAAACTCTACAACACTGGCAGTGGTCGCTGCCGCGATGGGACTCAGTTACTCGGAGAGCTTATGTTAAGTGTCGTTGGAGGCAAAAAGCGTTGATTACAAGGCGACAGTTGTTTTTTTGGAGAACTTCGACACGGGATTTGGACAGTATTGCTCAATCGACACGTCGCCTTGAGGTTGGACGGGACACCCGCCGAGCGACAAAGACCCTTGACGCTTGGAAGGAGGTATGCCAAGAGTTGGTGTCAAAGGAATGGCCTTTGCATCTTTACGCCATTTGGCTAGATGAGTGGATTGTCGCTTTAGAGGGATCTGGCCTGATGGAGCAAGAATCCCGCATGGCCTGGAACCGATTCTTGACATCAAGGGTTTGGAGCAAGTGGCATTCTATGTCTGTGCAACTCCACTCTCACCATTATATTGTTGAGGAGGTCGCAGGCAAGAATGCCAGAAAATCTACGCATCGGGTTTTGCAGCACTGGAAGAATGGCGGCTCCTCATTCCCAGGCGACTCTCGTCTTTCGACATTGGTGGGCTCCTCCATAGGGCCCTCTCGCGCCAGTCGCAATTACGACACATCACTCTGGTCAAGGTCGCGGTCCGGCCAGACGGCAGCGTCGTCTCTATTAGGAGTATCAAGGCGAACATTGGTCAAGGAATCAGACGAGGACCAGGACACTGACGCGGCCATATCGGAAGGCGACGAAATGGGCGGTCTCATTGATACCCCTTCTCGCTGGACGGGGCTTGGCTCGTCCCTGGCGAAGCTGCCTTCAACGACCCCTTTGGCGCCGCTTTCGACTCCTTTTGAGCGAGAGCTGCGAAACCGCTACAACCCCAATGCACGCCGGTCACTCGGGGTGCATCCAGGGCGGTTTTCGGTCAGAGCCACCCCACGATTGTCCGCCACTGAGGCTCGTCGCATTGCTGAGGAACGGAGGCGCGGAAGCCGAATTGGTGGCATTGCGACAACTCCTTGATAAGAGGTAATTATCTAGGTAATTGAAAGGGTGATCGGTTGTCCTGGATATTGGCAGGGGTCTTAACAGTTGGAGATATGGTCCCATGTTTGCACGTCGCGTATACCCATAGCGCTGTTGATAGGCTCTGTACCGCACAGGAAGTCTCGTGGTTATGCATTGTGCTCATGCCGGCGTTAGAGGAGAATTGATCTTTTTGGGCCTACTTGAGATCAAATACACTTGGGGAGCTCGGGACTCGATCTCGATCTTGTGTCGTGATCATCATCCAGCTGCTGCTCCGTCTCCTAATATTATACCAGCAAAGCTCAGGCCACTGCTTAATCAAATGCGTGCCCAATGGAACTGACACGACATGGAGGCTCAAGGTATGCTTATGTAACCAGAATACGGTATACAGTGAGTGAGCAAAAGTTTCGGGATAACCTAAAGTAGAATGCTTTGAAGCTTTTGGGGAACACTTTTCTATCCGAGCAAAACCATATTATCTTATAAAAGTAACGAATCACTGGATCTTTAAAATACACCGAAATTATTGCTTATCCACTATACGTAGTAGCGTTGGCGGATTAGTGGGTTATGCTTGGTAGTACGGTTAATACTAGAATATAAAATAAGGGAGTGTATAAATAGTAGGTATATTTAGATATCTAGTAGGTAAAAAATACAAATACAGAGGCAGTTCTTTTATATAGAAAGGGAGTGTACAAATAGCAGGCATATTTAGATATCTAGCAGGTAAAATATTAGATTAATTAGAATAGAGTTATTCTACTAGAGTAATAGGGTTATAACTATTAGAATATAGATAAAGTATAGAAGATATATATATATATATATATATTTATCTAAGTAAAGCTCGTAGTACTGCAGGGGAATATCTGACTAGTAGGAAAAACTAGGGGAAATATGTATACATATATAGGATTAAGGTACTCCACACGTCTGATATACTATGGTTTATCACACCTCGAAAAGTGGCTGTGGGCATCTGACAGTTGACGTCGATCTGAATCGTGTCTCGACCCTACCTACGTACAGCCTTCAACGCGACAGCATGACGAATTCCTCTAGTTCCGAGTCAACAAAGAGCTACACAACCACCCTGAGTTAGCTCACATCGTGTATCTACACGTGTTCTATCCCAAGTCCAGCATCAAATTACCCGCTCGACCACGTCTTACAGTACGGCGGCCAATGTATTTAGAATGAAGGCCGTCCTCCCAGGAAGGCCATCGTCGGAGCTTCAAGCTCTTGCGACCGGTATCTGGGAGACGAAAGCCTATAACGTGGGTAGCACTGACACTACTGAAAAATCGTAGGGGAAATAGCTCACTCTCTTCAGGTCTATGCGACTGGCAACGCATTCGCTGTGCTTACCGAACCCGACGTGCTTATCCAGACTGTATACGAAGACCATGACAGCGTCTTGGTCGCTGTCGCGTTCGACGAATCTTCAGGAAAGATAGCCACGAGCACGAGGTCCGTCGTGAGAGTCTATGAGCCTTTCAGGAGCGACGACTATTCTCGGAAAGTTGGTTTCCTGAAAATGCATCAGACCGAGGAAGATGGGAGCTAACCATGGCTTCGGCGCAGTGGACTCTTCAATCATCATTCCCGATACCGACACCCGGTACCCCATGCCTATCGTGGGGGGCATCTGGGGAACTTCTCGTGGCAACAACTTCACTGCACCTATACACGACATCGGGGGAGCCGACACACTTCTGGGAGAAGCCACTACCGAATGCGGCGAGAATAGCCTCTTTCTCCCCGGATTCCGAGTATATCGCCCTTGTGGGGGCTTACGATTCTATCGTCAAGGTGTGGCATAGGCTGACCTACGGGACGGAAGGCGTTCTTTTCGACCTGGCTTGTCTCCCGCATCCCGACGTTGTGACCAGAATCCAATGGCGCAAGGACCATGATACTTCCTCCAGGATCAATAACGCTCTATATACTATCTGTGCTGATCTCACCCTTCACATCTGGGGGGCGTCTGACCCGTCCGATCCGCAGCACTTGCACATCTGCGGCAAAGTAGACCTGTCGTGGGCCGCACGAGATCATAGTCTGTACGGGAGTCCATGCATCTTCTTTCTCGATGCCAGTGAAGTTGCGACAGCCATCGAAAACAGCACGAAATCGGGTGTCTGCCAGGAAAAGCAACGTAAGACCGCCCTCGATCGCCTTATCGCGGCCGCAAATCAGAAATCAGAGCTCTGTTTCATTTTGGGTGGAGGCGACTCGCTCTCGGTTCTCGCTCTGGAGAACGTGGGATCCGCGTCGCGAGACCTGGGGGTTACGAGCGTTGCCCACATTGAATCGAGTAGTTTAATGGCTCGATCTGAGGCAGAGTCATTAGACACTCCATCACACGTGGAAATACAGGCCTACGGTACGCCGTCTTCTGGCCAACTCCGCATCCTTCTTCACGAATTCACGCACGGCCGCATTCGGATATTCGAGGCCGAGCTCGTGGATATTATAGCGTCCCACGTCGAGAAGCCGCTTCTGAACCTCCGGAGTGTCTGGTCTGGGCATTCCGCACCAATTCAAAAGGTCGTCCGCAATTTCAGTGGGCGAGCAGTGGTTTCGAGGACGGCAGGTGGCGATAGTATCGTCTGGCGGCACTCGGGCCAGAGAGATTCGCCCGAGCTCCTACGGCAGAGCAGCATTCCCAACCAGGGTCACATCCACCGTATTTGTGTTTTACGTAAAGGTCGCTTCGTCGTCTTCCTGAAAAATGATACAATCTCTCTGTGGGATTGTCGTGAGCAGAATGCGGTACTTCTCAGCTGTCAGAAGTATAGCATTGCTGGGAAGGCACTCTGTCTTCTTACTTTACCACGACCCGTACCTGAGGATTACCAGACGGCATATATAGCCACCGTCACCTCCGAACAAGAGGGTCTCGTCTGGGAGATCTACCTACCGAAATATACGCGTCACGGGAGTAGGCATGACGGCCGGAGGTCGTATGCCAATGGGCGTGGCCATGTGTTCATCCGGGAGTTCTGCAATTTTCAATGGACCGACGCCGAGGGCCTCGCGTACGTCCTACCCGTGGATCCTGCCGGGTCTGTACCCGTCGTGTCGGGCTTCCTCGATGTGTTTGCTAAAGACATCGCTATATCATACACCGAGACTGGCCGGGTTCACTTCTGGACTGCGCGTGTCAATCTGACTGAGCGGCGCGTGGAATGGCTCTCGACCTGCTCCACGGAGACCGGTCTTGAGAAGCCGGCTCTTGTCAGCGGGAGCACACTGAAAAAGGCAGCCTTGGTCGATTCCTCGCGATCCCAACTCTTCATTTGGGATATTGGCGGCGCCCGGCTGGAGTACACCGAGGATTATCAAACACAACATGCAATCCGAGATCTGGACTGGACATCCACGCCCGACGGCCAGTCCATTTTAGCTGTCGGCTTTCAGCACCGGGTCGTACTATTATGCCAGATGCGCTTCGACTACCTTAACAAGGGCCCAGCCTGGGCTCCTATTCGCGAAATCAATATTCGAGATCTAACACCGCATCCAATTGGAGATTCCGTCTGGCTTGGAGATGGACATCTCGTTGTTGGTGCAGGTAACCAGTTATTCGTTCACGGAAGGGGCTTTGACCTATCCGATGCCAGAATCAGCAGCTTGCAGCTACCGTACAGGAAGCATAAAGTCTGGGACCTGTTCGAAGCCGTTCAGCGATGCAACGGACCACTGCCGGTGTTCCACCCCCAGTTCCTTAGTCAGTGCATCCTCGCTGGCAAAACAGCCATTGTGCACGAAGTCTTGATAGCATTGCACAAGGCATTGAAGTACTTGCTCCCCGGGGAGGAACTTGATGACTACTTGGGACTGGATCTTGACGACTTTTATACGGAGAATGTAGGTGCACCAAGGCGACGTTATTCCACGAGATGCTAACTTCCAACACCAAGGCCGCTTCCAAAGTCCCATTCGAATCGCATCCCAACCGCTTTCATGGTCACCCTTCGGCGGAAAGTGACGACAACGAGTCCTTCGATGCTGACATGGCCGCAACCATCAACGAGCGTCTTACAAAAATAGGATTGTCGCACCTTTCTGGCCATCAGCAGATCCAACTCGCTGATATCATCGAGTGTGCCGGCTTGGTCGAGGAGCATCGTCGATCGCTGGATGAGAACGGTGCTCGCTTCATGCTCTTCTTTCGCCAGCATGCTCTCCGCAAGGGTCGTACCAATGAAATACAGATGACATGGCGCGAGATTACATGGGCCTACCACTCGACTAGCCAGGATATCCTACTTGACTTTGTGACACGCCAGTATCACGGATCAATCCGGTGGGAACATGCCCGAGAGAGCGGGATGTTTATGTGGCTCACCGACCACCACAAAGTGGTAAGGACTTACACGCAGGCGCCCCGTCTCGCAGAGGCATATACCTAATGGCTGGCAGATAATGGAATTCGAACGCATTGCGCGAAACGAGTATACGAAAAGCGATGACAAGGACCCTATTAAATGCAGCCTATACTATCTGGCCTTGAAAAAGAAAACGGTTCTACAAGGGCTCTGGCGGATGGCGAGTTGGCACCGTGAGCAAGCTGCTACACTAAGGCTTCTTTCAAATAACTTCGATGACCCCAGGTGGCGCACAGCAGCCCTCAAGAATGCCTATGCCTTACTTAGTAAACGGCGATTTGGTACGCAGAGCTCACTAAAACAAACCGCCCTGGAGAGCGCATCAATCACTGACTTCTGGCTAACCACGGATGTAGAATACGCCGCAGCATTCTTCCTCCTAGCTGACAGGTTAGAAGACGCCGTTAATGTCTGTTTAAAGCAGTTGAAGGATCTACAACTCGCCATTGCGGTCGCTCGCGTGTATGAAGGTGATGACGGCAAAGTCTTTCGCAGGCTTCTGGAGGAAGAAGTGTTGGGTGTCGCCGCCCGGGAAGGAAACCGATGGCTTGCATCCTGGGCATTTTGGATGCTGAACCGCAAGGACATGGCGGTGCGAGCCTTAATTGTGAGCACTTTCGTTCCCCCTTCACGATCTCGCCCCTGTCACCCCCCTGTGGTCTCGGCGCACAGACAATCAACTGACAGGGAGACTTTAGACCCCGGTTTACACTCTGCTGGAGACCCCCTTAATTCCTGACATGAAGTCGAAGCTTTTCCTGACAGACGATCCCGCGCTGGTCGTGCTGTACTCGCAATTGCGACGGAAGACTTTGCAGACTCTCCGGGGCGCCTCGAAAGTGACGCCGCGGGCCGAATGGGAATTCGTCCTCCATAGTGCGAAGCTTTACGGTCGGATGGGCTGTGATCTTCTTGGTCTCGATCTTGGTATGTCTCTACCTTAGCCTCCCGTATCCTTGGGTGGATGATACATGATACTCATGACGCTCAGTTCGTAATTGGGAGTTCCCCCAGCCAACGATTGGGGCTTCCGGCTTCGGCCGTGAGCTGAATCCAATCAAGCTACTGAGGCGGCGGAGTTCACTCGTTGTGGACGATCGTCCGGCGTCGAAATTGCATACCGATATCCGATCTGCCAAGCCAGCTGAGGCACACCCGCCCCCAACCATATTCCAGGAACCGGATGCAAACTCACTTCTTGACAACTTTGGTTTTTGATGCCGTACTGTTACAGTCCCATGGAAGGTGTTTCGGGGGTCATGTTGTTCCTCCTCGCCCAAGATAGGCTTAAGGAACAACCATCGGAACGTAACGAGGCGGAAGCATACGCCATACCGGGAGCTCGATTTGTGTCGAAGAAGAGGAATGGAGGATCATGGGGCGGTTACTGTCAAGGTTGTCCGGCATATGGCGAGCGGGAGATTCCTACGCATAATCATTTTGGGTATGGACGACAAGGAACCACCAGCAGAAAGAGGACATGCCTGGGCGAATTTTCGAGATTCTAATAGTTGTCCAATATTCGCTGGCGAGCGTTTCCCGCAAATCTCCATTAGGTGCTTTAATGCTCTCGTAACCCCCATGCCTCCATGTCATGGGCCGCTTTGGGGTAATAGGATCCTCGCACATTCTTGAATCCCCTGAAATTGCGGTTTCTTCACCATAGTGAAGACCAAGTAGTAGGGAGTTGTGGCTGGACAAAAAGTCGCTTGCCTTATTCTCTTTAGCGATAACATGATATACTTCGTAAGAGCATGATACTGAGTATATATCCAAAAAGGCCTATGTATCTATCCGCAAATATGCAATAAGACTTCCCGTAGTGCAATTAAGCCGGATATCATATAACTATCCGTATACGCCAGGTAGCACTAGCCTGGTACGTACCTCTGGCAAACCCTCGAGCCGAACATAAGGATACGTACTTCGTAGGTACTGGGTACAGTAGGTACAACTTTCGGCCAAGCTGTCAAAACCACAGGACGGAGCTCCATGAGGTAGGTAAGGTAGCCACAGATATCTGCCTACCTACGCACAACACCCCCCAGCCAGACCGAGAACAAACTGTCCCGAATACACAAGTCCGCCTTCGTATAATGTCTTTGTGACCCTCAGCCATATACGACGGAGCTACTTGACGGTAACGTGGGCCAGGTTTAGCGCTCAATGGCAGGGACAAGGCAAGCACACTCAGCATGTTCTCCATTTCCACGGCTCCCGCGAAGCAGTCGGTCACCGAGACCATCTCTGTTCTGAGCGGTCGCCTAGGCTCTGCAACGCTTCTGGAGGATCGACGAGCTGCCATACTCGGCCTGCGCAGCTTCGCTAAGGAGTTCCCGGCGACGGTTGCTTCCGGTGCTTTGCGAAGCTTGATCGGCGGCCTGGGCAAAGATGGGGAGGATGTCGATACCGTCAAGGTGATTTTGGAGACGTTGTTAATGCTCTTCAATCCGAACGATGACAGTCCCGAAGCATCTGATGAAGTCATGTTGTGGATGGCAGACGAGTTCACGCAACGTCAGGATAATATCACACTCCTACTCGACTTCCTCGATTCGACCGACTTCTACCCCCGACTATACTCGCTCCAGCTCCTCACGGCCATACTCTCAGCCCGCACCGAGCGAACCGAAGAATGTATCTTCACTGCGCCCTTGGGCATCTCGCGCTTGGTCGCCGTACTTGACGACCAGCGGGACGCGATCCGGAACGAAGGGATAGTACTTCTCACTTTCTTAACATCCACGTCAACCGACGTACAGAAACTAGTTGCCTTTGAGAATGCGTTCGATCGCTTGTTTGCCATCATGGCGTCGGACGGCGCGCTTTCCCACGGAGGTCGTACAACCGAGGACTGCCTCATCTTTCTCGCCAACCTCCTCCGAAGGAACACTTCGAACCAGTCCTTATTCCGCGAATCGGGTGGCATATTGCGACTTGCGGCATTCCTCGAGGCTGCATTGAGGGCTCAAGAGGAGGAAGGTGACGACGTAGCTTCATGGGCGCAAGTGCAACGGAACCGTAATATATACGCCCTCCTCGGCGTGGTCCGGCTGCTTCTCGCGGAGGGAGCAGTCGGTCTATCCCAGAACCAGACAGCCCTGGGCCAACACGGGCTGCTGTACCACGCGCTACAGCTCTCGTTCAGCCGCGCGGCGCAGACGCCAATCAAAGCAGAGGTCGGTCATCCCGCCGCGTATCATCGTAGTATGAATGTATTGTTAAACATTTATCTTCGTTCAGGCACTGGTGACATGCGCCGACATCATCAGGGGCAACACGGGGCTCCAGGAAAGCTTCGCCCAGTTCCAGGTCCCCGCCCCGCTAGCCCATAAGGCACCGGGGACCGAGGCATACGACGCCGAAGCAAACGGTGATGGTGCAAACGTATACGTTATCGACGGCTTGCTGGACCTGACCCTGACGTCCTCCTCCACCGAGACATTCGATGTGCGCCGTGGCGCCTGTGAATGTATAATGGCGTACTTCTTCAAACACTCGGAGATTCGTCTGCATTTTCTCCGGAGGGCGATCGAGGGCTATAGGTCGAGCGTGGACGAAACGGCCAACGTCCTGGCCGTGCTGCTTCGCCCAGAAACCGAAGATCTCGTCAGTAACCCCTATCGCATATGGTTCGCCGCCATCATTACCTTCCATCTCTTGTTTGACAACCCGGAAGCCAAAAGTCTTGCCATGGAGGTCACGGAAGGCGATGCGGAAAACGGCGAGGAGGTTGTCACGAGTATCCAGACGATCACCGCGCACGCTGTTTCTGGGTTAAATCGCGAACAAGACAGCCGCGTGGTGATTGGCTATCTCATACTCCTCTTAGGCTGGATGTTTGAAGACTTTGACGCCGTCGATGACTTCCTTGATCAAGGAAGCAACGTGCAGAGTCTCATTGAGGCTGTTGTCCGCCAGAGCCAAGTAGATGATATCGTCCAAGGTCTCAGCGCGATGCTCTTGGGGGTCGTCTACGAATTCTCCACGAAGGATTCCCCCATTCCCAGACCAAGTCTGCATTCGATACTACTCTCTCGAATGGGACGGGAACGGTACTTTGACACATTATCCAAGTTGAGAAGCCATCCGTTCATGCGCGACTTTGAGGTGCTCCCGCAAAAGTTAGACGCCTCGGCATCGGCTTCAGGTCGGCTTCCCGATGTCTTCTTCGACGCTCTCTTTGTGAATTTCTTCAAGGATAACTACAGTCGGATCCTTCGCGCCATTGACCGGGACCCAGGCGTGGAGGTATCCGTCGTTGCCAACGGTGTGCAGAAAGGCATTTCCCGGCAGCTCGTGGATTCTTTGCGCCAACAGTTGGAGGAGAAAGAGAGCGCGGTCCAGGAGGCGCAAGTTGCACTGGCCACGTTGGAGAGGCAACTGGAGCAAGAGCAAGCTGATCACAAAAAGAGCCGAGAGGTGGCGGCCATGGATGTCTCCAAGGCCAAGGCCGAGGTCGAGGCTCTACGTCGTGACCGCGCGGTGGAACTCGAGTAAGACAATCCGGCTTCCTTCCGACGCAATCAACCACCTGTGTCCTTTACTAACGAAACTCTAGAAATGCACGTCGCGAACTCCTAACTGCTCAGGACCAATACAAGAGGGAAATCGAACAGCTGAAACGAGTTGCCGAAGCCAACTTGGAGTACGTCGGACTAAGGACGATAGTCTTTACCATTTGACCCCCCAGACTGTTGATTATCGCAACACTAACACGGCCTAGGGCGGAGCGTCGCAAGCTTTCATCCTCACAAGAGGACCACAAGAGACAGCTGGACTACGTGAGAAAGTCAGGAGAAGCGGAGGCGGAGTGAGTCGCAGTTTGCACCAAGTCCCAGGGTCTCGCTGCTAACAGACCATAGGAAACTGCGGCGCAAGAATGCAGCGGCAGAGGCGGATTTCAAGAAGCAACTCGAACAAGCCAAACAGGCGTCGGAGATCGAGGTCCAAAGGACAAGACAGCGTGCAGACGCTGAGATCGCCGATCTCCGTGCCACCATTAGCAGACTCGAGGTGGATTTGAAAAAGGCAAGACGCAACAAGCTCCTTCACTGTCCACGGCAGTGAGCAACCAATTACTAACACGGGCAACAGTCTACCAAGGAGAAGTCTCAGGAGTTGCAGGCTCTACGGGAGGAACATTCAGTTAAGCTAGCTGAGCAAAAAGAACAGCACGCCCTGGATCTTGAGAAGCAGATGAAGCTCACCACCGAGGCGGAGAACCGCGCGTCCAAACTGGAAACGGAATTGAAGGGGGCACAGGAGAAGATGCGCAAGGTACGTTCGCTCGAGTCGGGGCGACATAGTTGTCCTGCCCCGGAAATGCAGGGGCTCAGCTGACAGGTGGCTACTTAGCGCGATATCACTCTCAAAGAGGCCCAGGAAGCAAAGCAGGCAACGCAGACCGAGCTTGATGATCTACTCATGGTCTTCTCCGACCTGGAGGACAAGGTGGCCCAGTATAAAGTAAGTCTACGCAGAACGGGAGGATTCGAGAAAAGGAATACCGCTTGGCATGGCTAACGTAATCTGCACAGGCTCGACTGGAGAAATTGGGAGAACAAGTCTCCGATGGGGAGGAGGACGAGAGCGAGGATGAGACTGAAGAAGGAGATGGAGCCGCGAATGCCAGCTGAGTCTAAGGCAGGCAGTCAATATACAGCCCATAGCTCGGCTGGAACAGGATAAATGTATCTCCAAAGATATAGTCCTCCCTATACCAAAAAAAATCGGCAGTGGACGAACTGATGATCATGATAAACCAAGCTGAAAGAGTGTGTGACACTTCAACCTTGATGTGTTGTTACGGGACCCTTTTACCCCAGCCCTTGTCTCCTGACGCCTTTTCCCTGAAATTTTCACCGTCTCTACCTTGGTAGAATAACCTGGCCGAGACATACTCAAGCCGAATGACGTTTTCATTGCCCTCCTACCGTAGTTTCCAGGTCTGTGATCTCGGTTCAGAATCCTTTGTAACCCAAGACATGGAGATTCCAAGCGCTCTTGGGTTGTCTTCCGGAGCCTGAAAGACAACCTCCCCCGAAATGCCAGTTCCCGGCTCGGCAGTGAAAATGCCTTTAGTCCGGTCAACCAACAAGAGACCTTGCTTCCAGTGGGTTACGGGCCCCCGAGGGCCTGTCGTGAAAGCAACAGCCGATGGTATTCTGCCAGCAGGGGAACTCGGGTCGACACCAGTTCTAGGGGGGACTGTCTCTTGGCGAGAAGTCGTGAAGAAAATGTCGAACCATATCAAGAAGCCATCGATGGATTCTACTGATTGATTCACGTCCGACTTCCAGTCGCTGCGGAAGTTGAGCTGCTCGGGCTTGACAGAGTGCAAGTCGAGATGGGAGATCTGCGACGGCTGGCCGCAAATAGTGGACGGGGGTAGATCCTCGACGCGGGCTTCTTCGTAAATGCCCGTTTTCATGGCCTTCATGTCAAACCCGTAGACATCGTCCCAGAAGGAGACGTGATCGGTCATGTACTCAGGATCAGACACGGGCGCAACCCAGATGGTGGCAAAGCTCGGCACGAGGAGGCCATCCGGCTTCAGGTACCTGTCTCGGGCATAGAGCACGCTGGGAAGCATGGCCTCGTAGAGGAGGCAGTATCCCATCCACTCGCTGACGATAATGTCGACTTGTGGAACGGGAAGCTCGATGTCTTCGATCCTGCCTTTGATACAGGTAATTGTATCGGAGAGGCCGTTGGTGAAGATATTGGCGCGTGCCTTCTCGACAACCTCCGCCTTATCTACGGCGAAAACGGCCTTTGCGCCTGCCCTGGCACAGAACATGCTCAGGATGCCTAGCGTGACTGTGGTGTCAGTACTCAACCGACGACGGACATGTATGGGGGGAAAGTGGAAAAGAAAGGGGGGAGTGTGGCTGAGGAGAGAACTTGCCTGTTCCGCATCCAATGTCGAGAACGACCTTGTCCTTGAACAACGCCTTGTTCTCATAAATGAAGTCACGGTAAGCATCCGTCCGCACCGTGTCCTTCAACATCGTTTCGTGGATATCTAGGCAAAATCTCCGTCAGCTCTGTGGAGGTGAGACGAAGAAAGGAAAGCAGAATGAAAATCAAGAGAGCCAGCTGGGCGCCGGAAGCCGGAAGAAGAAGGTGCCAGTACCGTTTGCCCCATATGACTCCCAGTAATACTGAGATTCATCTTTTGTCGAGCTTTCCACGTCCTTATCGTCCCCCCAACGCCGTTCGAGAGTCTGTTCGACGGCGAGACGATAATTGGCAAACTGCGATTTGACTGCTGCTAGCTCTTCCTCGAGGCGGCTATTGAGGGCGACGAGGTCCTGCGACGAGATGTTCTCGGCAGCAGAAGACGCGGCCTCGTTGTCCAAAGCATCAATGTCCAGCTCATCGAGGGAAAGGATGAGGGCATCGTCGTCCACGACCGGCTTCAGATACCTGTCGTCCTTGATAGTCTCCGCCGTGATGGTTTCTGGCAAGGGACAGCCGTCGTGGATTTGCTGGCGGACTAAGGCCAGGGTTAGCATCGAGTGTAGGCCCAAAGAACCAAAATGCGAAAGAAAGCAAAAGCAACCCCGACGTGGGCGTGAGATGGAAATTCTGGGTGAGACGGACTGAAATTGACCAGTTTGACAGTTCCGTGAAAATCGAGACCAAGGCGCTGCCGGACGGCAAGGAAGTCGAAGCCGTGGTTCTCCTTGCAGTACTTCAACATGGACATGACATCCGGAAAGACGGAGTCGTCCAAAAGAGAGATGACGGCGAGAGGCTCATCCTCCTCTGATTCAACGTCCAACCACTCTGCTTCATCGCCTCCAGAGCTTGCCGAGTCATCGGAGAAGTCGGGGTCTTTGTCATTTATCGGCCTGTTTCCCATGATGGTCGATAATAAGAAACAACTTCCTATGCGACGTGATCTCTAAAGCTCCAAGGTTTTCGTATGCTTGGTGGTGAAGCCCTAAGTGATGTGTATGAGCTCGGCAAGGAGGGGGTGAAATGGACATCGATTTTGTTTGGCAGGCTCTTCTCTAAGGTAGGCTGTTGTGCCCATGGGTCTCCTTTTTTTTTTTTTTTTTTTTTTTAAGCCACACACTTTCGAGAGTCGGAAGTAGCTGGTACACAGCTTGCGAAGCAACACTACTTCGTTATACCTATACGAAGCGACCACATATTTTCCCTACCTAGGTATTTATGTGGGCATGAAGAGTTCTTTATTGCCAGACTGGATGCTCGATGACACAAGAAACTCCGTCTTTATCTATATACACAAGAATACGTTTATTCATTGTTTAACAGTCCCTCACCGTGCGTGCTTCTGGGCCTGTTCGAAGTTCTCAAGTACCCACCCCAGGTAAGGTAGTTATCGAGAGGGAGAACCGCCTGTGTACATATAAGATTATCAAGCCATAGCAACAACACACAGGACACAGCAACCAGGATCGTAGCCAAAGTAATCAAAGTGCAAAGTGGTGGTAAGTTGAAGTTAGGGTATCTAAGCTGGCATTCGTCCATGTATAATATGCAGAACTATCGATGAAAATGTAGCGGCGATGTAGCGGCTCTGCTCTTACGTGAAATGAGGCACACTCGCGCTCTGAAGAATCAAGTTCACGACGCTGAAGAAGCCTTCCCCAAGAATGAACCCCGACGCCAGGATGATGAGCGGTGTGTTCGTCCGAGCCGGTCCTCTCCAAGACGACCAGTACCAAGCAAGGAGACCACCCATTGTTCGCGCAAGGGTAAAGGACGGGACGTTGTACATGCCTTTCTTCCTCGTCAGATATTTCCACTACCACCACAGGGAAAAGGGTTCAGGGGGGCTTGATGACATACCAATTGCAACGGCAATGCCGCCAGGAACCAAAGGCCTCCATCTTACCCCTGGCCTTGTCGCTCTAATTATAGTCGTAAAGGCAAACAAGATCCCGAAACCGAGAGACCATTCTTTCGCCATGATGGGTAGACCCTTGCCGGTCACAAGCCTCGCTGTAAAGATCCAAACGTAGGCAGTGGGGATTTGAAACAAATCGCCTGGAATCGGATAGACTCTGGAAATGGGGCATTTCACCGGTCAGCGTGCTACATGACCAGCGGCCGGGATCCCATTTCCTGGGACATGACGCATGGGGGGACGGTGTGGAGTAAAATAGAGACTGACGCAGTATAAAGCTTATAGACGAAGGCGCTAACCACAGCGCCCACGGTCGCGCCTATGATCTGCCCCCAGAACTGTGCCGCAGGTGCCGCGCCTAGGAGATGGCCTGTCTTCAGGTCTTGCATCAACTCTCCGGCTTGCAAAGCGCCCTAAGAGGGGGAGGTAGGAAAAAGAAACGGAAGGTCAGTCTATTCTACCCGTAGTACATGGCCCGTTGAATTGGGTTGAACTGAACTCACGGCTTCGGACTGTGAAATTCATTAGCATGAGTAAACGAAGCAAGTCATGTCAGAGTCACCCAGACTTACAATGGCCCCAGCTACTAGGTTGACAATAACTCCCGACTGGTGAGACTGGGGAATGATCAAGGCAAAGAAGACTTGTGCAAGTTTACTGATCCCAGAAACGGGGTTGAGATCCGTTTCTCCCAACGCCCTCACGCCCATTATGCTCAGAAGAAGTGCGAGCATCACGGCGATGACAGTTGCATATAGCGGCACGAGCTCCCCAAAGACAAACCGGACTGTCATGATGCACAGTAGAATCGAGGCAATCAAGCCAGTTCCCACGGTTGTATTTCCAACTTGTTGTTCAGCTGGAGCGTCATCCACTGGCGCAATGTCGACCTTGCCGGGAGGGGGTTGTCCACGGAGAAGCGGAGAGTCTGCATCCAGGGATTCGCGTGGGCTATCCCTACCGAGAGCAGAACTCCGTCCCTCGTCTCTATATGCGTTTCCGGTAGAGTGATCATCGTCTGTTCGGATGGCAGAGTATCCTGGAGGGGGGTTTGCCTTGGAGTTCGTTCGAATCGATAGTTGAATCCTGGGCCACAGCGAGCGAAGAATGAGATGGCCGAGGTTCATAAAAGCATCCGCCAGCATGATGGCCAACGACACCCACACAATCCAGCCTTTGCTCCCGCTTTCCCAGTCACCTATGGGGCCAGGCGCCCATCCTCGATGTTTTGCAAGCGGGGACAGGACACCCCAGCCGATGATGGCGCCAAGAAGCATGTGCAGCGTGGTTTCGGGGCCCATGATAATGCCCTGGCCGATATACGCAGGGCTTGGATTCAGAGTCCAAAGCCACGTGTGCGCCGCAGCACGGCCCAATATCGGGAGACTTCGTAGCCGTGGGAGGAAGTAGGTGCAAAGCGTGTAAAACGCAGAAAAAAGGAAGCAAATAAGCAGAAGGCGCACGTTCTTCGCCCAATCACGGAGGCGCGCCTCTTCTGGCGCCTCGCCGTAACGTTCAGGGTCATCTTCGCCGCTGCTGCGGTCCTCCCTCGACGCGGTGACATCTGGAGAGGTAGACACTGGGACTGGAACGAGACTCGCAAAATCCCCAGACGATGCCGCAGTCGTCCCATCAGAACCCGGAGCCCGTGTCTGCCCATGAAGAACACTGACCAAAACAGCCGTGCTATAGCCACTGGGGAATCGTAGCTTCTCCCGAATAATGACCTGTCGTCGCCTTTAACCGAACATCAGCGAGTGATCAGCTCTTTTAAGGGTTGATTTACACTCGGTGCCTTCCGCTTCCACGAGAAGGAATATTATAGGTGTGAAGCAGCCGAAGGGGGACCTGCTAAGCAAAGGGGCGGGCTTACAGTGGCACGGCAAAGACGACGCCGAAATAACATAGGCCTAGGGCCCAGACGATCAACTGCCACAGGCTTAGAGATATCGGGCCTTGCTCTTCCTTCGCCAGAATATAATTCATTGCGGGTAGCTTCGCGATTTACGTTAATTAATCAATTTGGCACTCTTCTTTCCTGTGAGATGTTAAGCGGACAGGAACACGGAGAAAGAAGGGCATACCACTCCGACAAAACCACACCCCAGAGGCATGATAGCCATACTTCCGGCAACGCTTTGCACCAGCACATTCTCCACGGGGCTGAATGGGAAGCTGAGATGCCGGGAAAGAGCTTGGAAAACGCCGAACCCGACAAGAGAGGCCGGTAAGGTCATGGTGCTCACCCAGCCCGTCTGCAACCCGAAGTACATGTTGGAGAAGCAGATGACTAGGCCAACTAGGAGACCAACAGCGACGCCACGGATAGTGAAGCTTTCACCCTCGATCCGAGGATATGAAGTGGCGTTGGCATCTTGTTCGGATGGCAAGAGCTCGCAGTTTGGACTGTCGCCTCGGTCGGGGGCCATGATGGTAATGCGTCTTGAGATGACCTGCCCCAAAGGTCCCTGTCACGTATCTTCAGAGTTAACAACACCCTGGTCAATATGTTTCGTCGGGGGAGACTTGGGTTTGTGCCAGTATCTAGACCATCAACATCATACTTGTTGAGTTGAGGCTGCAGGTCAAGTTTGACCGCGACTGACGGGGCTGGTAACTGGTTTGACAAGCCAGCCAAATGCTTTCTGGAAACCGGAAACTGAGAAGTCGGTTTGAATATGGCCGGATTTTCGGTTAATACGTTCCTTGAGACTCCGAGTCGGACGAGACATTGAGATTTGACTCTCCCAGCAGCTGGCTATTGGTCGTCGATGTCTAGGTACCTTAGGTAATTATGCTTGATTGGATTTCAAAGCGCCTTATTCTTAGTCACCTTGCAGCGGGTCGCATTTCAGGGGACACTACGCGGGGGGCGGCGGGTCGGCTGCTGTGGGGGGTGTCGGACAGGGGGGGTTAGAGTAGAGCATGCACGCCTTTGGGTACGTACTCCGTACAGATGGTACATTATGGCAGATGTACCTTCGCATCCGCAAGTCCTCAGTACCTTACCTTACCTACTTTGCAGATGTAATTTTGTGTGTAAGGTAAGGTACCTAGTGCATGTATCTCAGGCCGTCCGTACAGTGGGCGCAAAAGGTCTATACCCAGCCTAATGTATCAAACCTGTATAAAGTATTAATACAGGCAGTTTGATGGAGCAGGAACTTTTTGCTCCTCACTGTATCTCGTGTGTACGAATAGTCCGAAGGACGTACGGCATCTCAGCTGCCTGCACGATGGATAGGTACGCATTTACCTAAATACGAAGTACTGTAGCCTGGGATCCATGTATATCGGGGACGTAATTACTTCGTAAGGTAGGTACATACCTAAGGTAGGGGTCAAGCTAGTCCTAGCTTTCTATTCGTTGTTCTGCTTCAATGTGGAGACGAAAAAGGCTGGCGCAACACGTGAAGTCGAGTCGTACTCAGCAAAAGTTACCTACTTGGTCAGGAATTTCTGATCCAGAGAAATATCAACTGGGCAATTTCTATACGCACTTGTTTTCCAACCACCAAGTTGCGCAGTCGCATACACTTTATACTGCCTGCTACACATTGCCCATGCACCGGAGAGCTACGTTATTGTCGTTTTGCCTTTTTACCCAAGCAACGGGTAGCCTACAGGGCTCGATCTCCCAAAGAAACCGAAAGACTAGATCCCAGAAGTGACGTCTGGGCTTCGACTTAACACGTCGCGACCGCTCGCATCGGACCTCTGATCTAACTAGACGACGCACCGCGAAGCCTTCACCATGGGTATCCCCGCGGCCTTTCGATGGCTGTCCAACAAGTATCCCAAGATCATCTCTCCCGTGGTCGAGGAGCAGCCGACGAAAATGGACGATGGTACCGTAATTCCGGTCGACACAACACGGCCAAATCCCAACGGCGAAGAGTTTGATAACTTGTATCTCGACATGAACGGCATCGTACATCCATGTTCTCATCCCGAGGATCGCCCGGCGCCCAAAAACGAAGAGGAAATGATGCTCGAGATATTCAGGTACACGGATCGTGTTGTAAATATGGTTCGACCTCGCAAGCTTCTCATGATTGCAGTTGGTAAGTCGCTGTGCAAACGACATCGCGCAAGTGCTTCCTAGTTTTCTGACGCTTGTGGAATTGCAGATGGTGTGGCCCCTCGAGCCAAAATGAACCAGCAACGGTCTCGGCGATTTCGATCTGCCCAAGAAGCCCAAGAGAACGAGGTCAACAAACAAGAACTTCTCAAGCTGCTAAAGCAACAGAACGGCGGCGTCTTGCCCAAGGACACGTTGGAGAGCGCAGCCAAGAAGGCTTTCGACTCTAATTCCATCACTCCAGGCACCCCTTTTATGGACATTCTTGCCATCAGCCTCCGGTACTGGTGTGCTTACAAACTGAACTCGGATCCCGCCTGGTCGAAGATGAAGATCATTATCTCCGACGCCACCGTGCCCGGCGAGGGAGAACATAAGATTATGGACTTTGTTCGCTCTCAACGGGCTTCGCCAGACCACGATCCAAACACCCGGCATGTCATCTACGGCCTAGATGCAGACCTTATCATGCTTGGACTCGCCACCCACGAACCTCACTTTCGCGTGCTGCGCGAGGATGTCTTCTTCCAGGATGCCAAGACTAAAATGTGCAAACTCTGTGGCCAGGCAGGTCACGATGCACGGGAATGTCGAGGCGAGGCCAAAGAAAAGGAGGGCGAATCTGACAAAGGGGACAAGAGCCCCACCTTGAAACCATTCATTTGGCTCCATGTTTCCATCTTCCGGGAATACTTGGCAGTGGAGCTCAACGTCCCAGGGCTGCCCTTCGCCTTTGACCTTGAAAGAGCTATTGACGATTGGGTATTCTTGTGCTGCTTCGTTGGCAATGACTTCCTTCCTCACTTGCCTGCGCTCGACATCCGGGAAAACGGTATCGATACCTTAACGACAATCTGGAAGGACAACCTGCCCTACATGGGCGGCTATGTCACCAAAGACGGCCATATCGATCTAAAGAGGGCCCAGCTCATCATGGACGGGTTAGCGAAACAGGAGGATTCCATCTTCAAGCGAAGGAAAGAACAGACGGATCGCCGAGAAGCCAATGCCAAGCGAAGAAAACTTCAAGACGAGCGTAATGGAAGAGGCGGCCGTCACAACTCGAACGGAGGTCCGCGGAAGGCTCCGTTGGACAATGCAAGCTCGGGCCTGCCCTTGTTCCCGGCCGCCGGCTTTGCGAGCGATGGCTCTGGCGGTATGACGCACGATATGATCGTGGGCCGGTCGTCGAACGCCAACGCGAACGCGGCCAATAAAAGTGCGGCCAGTGTCATCAGGGACCAGATAAAGGGGACGATGCCTCGCAAACCGCCCACTGACGACTCCGGCCAGCAAGTGACAGAAGCCGGCCAAGAACCTGCCACGCCATCGCCGAAGTCTGCACTCGGAAAACGCAAAGCCGACAGTCTCTTAAACGACACAGATTCGCCATCTGAGAATACATCCAGTCCCGACCCGGGAACGCCCTCGGCAGCGCCGGAAGAGGCGGCAGTCGACGACGTCCGGTTATGGGAAGAAGGATATGCTGACCGGTATTACGAGCAAAAGTTCCATGTCGACCGGAGTGACGTTGCCTTCCGGCACAAGGTGGCACGGGCTTACGTGGAAGGCCTATGCTGGGTGCTGCTTTACTACTACCAGGGTTGTCCGTCATGGGAATGGTACTATCCCTACCACTACGCGCCTTTTGCCGCCGACTTTGTCGACTTGGGTAGCATGAATATTCACTTTGAAAAAGGGAGAATCTCGAAGCCCTTCGAGCAGCTCATGAGCGTCTTGCCGGCTGCGTCGCGCCATGCCATTCCCGATGTCTTCCACGACCTGATGACGGAAAAGGAGAGTGAAGTGATCGACTTTTATCCGGAGGAGTTTGAAATCGACTTGAACGGAAAGAAGATGGCATGGCAAGGCGTTGCACTTCTACCATTCATCGACATGCCCAGGCTTCTGGGAGCGATAGAGAAGAAGTATGCCCTGTTATCGCCGGAGGAAGCCGCCCGAAATGAGAGGGGAAGGGACGTTCTCCTTCTCTCAGACGCTCACCACGAGCTTTACGATGCCATAACCACATGTTTCTATTCGAAGAAACAGGGTGCGCCGGTGCTGAAGCTCAACCCGCGAAGCAGCGATGGCATTTCTGGCAAAGTGGAGAAAATCCCTGACTATCTGCCACACGGCTCTCTGCAATATCCTTTCGACAATGATGCCATGCCCAATCTGGATTACGACAGATCCATCACGTAAGTCGGGTCTTTTTTCCTTTTTTTTAATCCTTTTTTTTTGTGTCAAGAAGAAGAAGAAGTGGAAGTGGAAGTGGAAGTGGAAGTGAGGAGCACTGCTGACGTTTGAGTAATTCTAGTGTTTACTACGACATCCCACACTCCAAGCATCCGCACAAGTCCATGCTGCTACGCGGGCTCAAACTTCCCAAGACAGTTCTTGACCGATCGGATATTGAGGGCATCAAGAGCAAATCGTCTCGATCTGGACGAAGCTGGGGCGGCGTACCATTGTCGCAGAACTACGGGGGCGACCGTAATCAAGGATACGGACAAGACCGTCGTCGGGGTCGTGGGGGTGGGCCCATCAACTACGGTCCCCCGGGACGAAACGGTTACCAACCACCGAACGCTTTTCCGCCCCCCAGCCACCCTTTACGAAACGCTCACGGCGTGAATGACGGCGTGGCACCCCCGGGGCCTCCATTGCACTGGCATCCTCCCCCGCCCGGACACCCAGGCTTCGGCATGGGCTTACCCCCTCCCCCTCCACCTCCGGCTGCACACTTCAACGGGGGCCATCGAGGGGGCTACCATGGAGGACCATATCCTCACACGGATCATAACTACGGTGCACCTTCATCGCATTCAGGGCAACAACGTGGCTTTGGCAACCATGCACCTAGAGGTCACGGAAGCTACCAACCAGGCAGGAACGCGCATGACAGACATCGGGGCAACAGACAGCAGTCGTATCGCAGGTGATGTGGAAAACGGGAGAATGGCGGAACATGGTACTAGTTTTGTAATTTACTGGGAGGAGTTTTGGGTTGCTGACTGCTTACCACCTATACCTATACGGGATGTTCTCCCAGACAGTTCCATAAAATGTAATTTCCCGTCTACGCCACGCACCGGCCAGTGATGTTTCCGCGTATTTTACGATTTTACCACCCAATCCTACTGTGAAAGAACAAGATCCACTAGGGGTTTGGGGGTCAGTAAGACATTGCAGCAACGCACGGGGTCAAGTCGCGTATGAGATAGGGATTGGGAACAAATTGCAGTCAACGTCGGTAAGAGGAGTATCAGCTAGCCACCACAAATATTATAAACCTCACTGTCGTCGTGTGGAATTATGAGGCCAAAGTTAATATTGCTAACAAACGACAGAGTAACCCGACGATGTGGTTCTTCAACGTGGTTCTTCAACGTAGAACCCTGAAGACTTCTAGAAGTGGACGTTCCTAAGGTACCTATACCTTAGGTACCTTACCTCAGGGACCGGTACGGTGGCGCATGTACACGTAGTGCCCCAAGCCACACACCCCTCTTCACCAGCTCCCCACCTGCCAGCTTCACACCTCCACATCCATCGGTTCTTCAGCTTGGGCACATTCTTCCAAGGACACTGCCTCCTGCATTATTATTGTGTGCGGGTGAAAGCCGCCAATCAATACCGCGAGATTAGCTATCTTAACCGGGACAGATAAATCGCATCCAAGACCTCCATTGTTCCACAAAGCCTACTCGAGTCGAGGACACAAGCTCAAAAGGCAAGCGAATAGGTGAAGATTGTGTTGTGTGTGCGCTGGTCATGCACTTCCAGCTTGGTAATTCCGCGTTGGGCACAAGCAATGGACAGCGACACTAGCCTCGTCGGATGTCTCGTCGATAGAATCGCCGCGAGGGTAAGATCCAAACTACAATATATATATATATATCTAGCGAAAACAACTATCACAGGCTGACGAGTGTTCCTGGATAGCTTCCCCATCGTACTGGGTCCAACTGCCGAGAGCTCGAAAAGGACGATATCGTTGTGAGCACCAGGTCAACCCTCATTGCCATCAGCGTCAACTGCATCTCCTCCGTCTTAGAATCACTAGCCGCCCTCCTCGAAGACCTCGCCCGCAGTCACAAGAGTCAGGCGTCGCACCCCACACACATCGTTGTATCGGAAGTCTATGTTCTGGCTTTAGCGGCCAACTGCTGCATCACTCACTGGGACGCAGTGAAGACGCAGGGATCGACCGGGCCGACGAAATCTTCGGACGCACGGACTAGCTCCTCGTTGCCGACTCCTGGTCCGCTGGCGGATGGCCTCGTTTCGCGATACCTGGACATTATCGCATGCTTGTTGGAGCCTATACCAGACACTTTCCTCTTGTCGCCGAAGACTATTCTCAACCAAACCACCACGCGGCCCGATCAATTCGCGAGTCTCGTTGCTGAGGAGCAACCGTCCAATCAATCGGTCGCTACGACCGCGGACTCTCAAGACGGTGACCCGGGAGCACATGCTGCGACCCTAGAGGACCAGGCGAGGATAATAGTCGAGTACTTGACAGCTTCTTCTTGGGACAGCTCTTTCGAGTACTTTAAGAATGTCATCTATGATATCCGTACTGCAGGCGCTTCGCATCATGGGACCGGACACGGACACGGACATGGACACGGACAGGGTGTCGTATCTAGCGAGGAGGACAGGCACGCGTTGGTAGCCCTCAGACTCCTCGCCTTCTTCTGGGTTGACGGGCAGAAACTGGGCTTCGTAATCAAGGAGCTGTGCTCCAGCTTCTTGCACTTCCGCCGACCCTATCAGATAACCATCGCCGCAGTGGTGCCGGTGTTGATCACCAACTGGCTAAATCGCTATCCGCAGCAGTTCGTACAGCAGCACACACAGCATATACGGCTAGACGGCGGGGCCGATACTCTTTTCGACATGACACATGCCATGGGGGACCAGGGCCGGAGGAAGGGCATGTCCTTCGCTCTACAGACGACGCTGCTATTCCTGCTCCCCGATGTCTTCGAAGTCGCTAGCAATCTCCGCGAGGCGAAGAGCAGCAGCATGGCCAAGAAGACGGCCTTTCTAGACACGCTGCGGAAGGCGCTGAGAAACAGGAACGAAGCCGCTGCCTACTCCTTCATCACCCTGCTGCGTGCTGCTCGCCATTTTGATGCGGAAGACGACTCTGCCCTTGTGAGCTTCGCCTTGGACATACAAGACGAGGTCAAGGACGCCGTTTTCCGACGCTCGCCTCTCAACGCGGAGAGTCCGCTTTTTGAACAGGACCTACTGACAGCAACTTTCGTCAGTCTGGCGCAACTGAATCTGGACGGCTGTGTCGACGCATTGGTGGAGTCGTGCCTGACCCCGACGGCGCCCCATTCTTTCAAAGCTGCCGTGGTGCAAGGCTGCGGCTACCTTGCCCGTCAAAGTGACTCGCAGAGATACGAGCGGCTTTTTTCTGCTGTCCTACCATACGTGTTAGATCAGCTCAAGGTTAGTGCTTCTGGATGAACCCCCCTGAAACGAAACCCGAATGGGGCTCTTCGCGCTTTTGAGACTGATCCCCCCCGGCTATAGGTCGCGGCCGGACAGGCGCTGGAGGTGTTAGCACTCGATACGGGGGCTCAGGATAGGGACCCCGAAGGCACCAAGATGATCTGTCTGATATTGGATTTCCTTGACGCTTCCCCCAAGTCACTCCTCGCGGAGAGAAATGTCGGCGACGGAAAGACGTCCAGCGGGATCCCTGGCTCTGAAGCCTTTGAAGCCTTTCTATCACTGATCCTATCCACCAATGCTACAATAAGGACACATGCTTCCCCCGTAACGAAGCGGCTATTCTCGGAACCGTGGGTGCTCGAGGAGCTCAGATCTCGAGGCTTATTGAAGTCTCGGGCAATCAGGAATAAGTTTTGGAGCCGGAGGTAGGCATTGATTCCAACCCCCTCCTCCCCCCCCTTTTCAATATCGGAGCACAATCTCTAATTTACGATACTAGTTGCCGAGTCCTTTCGCTTCTGTGCGATCGTGTCATATCGGGCGGGGGCAGCATGGCCGTTCGGGAAGTTTACGAGTATCTCAGTACTCGGGTCGCCTTGTTCTCATGCCTGCCAGTAAGTGCG
Organism: Sodiomyces alkalinus F11; assembly: GCF_003711515.1. Classification (NCBI taxonomy): domain Eukaryota; kingdom Fungi; phylum Ascomycota; class Sordariomycetes; order Glomerellales; family Plectosphaerellaceae; genus Sodiomyces; species Sodiomyces alkalinus. Next base: position 6,001,381 of record NW_021167079.1, on the reverse strand, counting down.
CTGTGCGCTCCATGGCCATGGTTATGCGATTCTTCTTTTGTCTGACACCGTTGCTAGGAACTTGCCGAGGTTCCCGACATACCCGAGCTCGCAACAGTTGCGTCCAAATACGAGACGACTCTGCTTGTCGCATTATGCTCCCCTGACATCGAGACGTGCCAGATGGTCACCTCCTTGATCGCCAGGTCCATTGAAGCGAGTCCCCCGGATGCGCGTCGTGCGGAGGCTGGCAAGGTCCTGGCTCCCCTATACCGAAACCAGGGTATATTTGATGAACTTGCCTCCACCACATTTCGATTCACGGGGCTGGTTGCTTTCCAAAAGAGAATGCGCGGTCTTCTGAGAGGTTTACAGCACCCGACGGCTGGCATACTGGCCTCCTGGGACCATGCCTTTGAACGCTGGCTCCATCTCTCTCGCGAGGTGTCGAGTGCACCCGTCAACAGCGTCGAAGAGAAGACGTTTGCCGAATGGAGGAACCATTCCGGATTTCTCGCCTCTCTCGGTGGGATCTGTGTGACAAACCAAGCTGCCTTGCTCGAGGATCCGACTCTGGGCGGACTGAAATGGATTGACAAGCCCTCGGAGAGTCACGAGGAGGCACCCCTTAGTCGCTATTTGAAGCTCAGCATTCAACTGCTCGGTTGCGCCAATATTCGAGTGAGGGAAACAACCAGAGAGGTCCTTTCCAGTGACATATCCGCGGTCCTGTACCAACCTCTATTTAAAGCACTCGAGGCCGAGCTGGACGTCCTTTTTGATGGCGTCCTGGCACCGACTGACCAGGCCCACGATGTCGAGATCATATTTGCCGAGCAAGCCATTTCACTCCTGCGAGCCCTGGTGGAGCGACTTGATAGCCCTTCACATCTCGGCGCGGCGTCTTCGGTGCATCTGGGGGCTGTGACGTTGAGTTTTGTCAAGTTCATGGACGGCATGCCGGATACTGTGAATACATTACGGGTCAAGATCAAAGTCTGCCAGCTTTGCGAGGTTGTGAACAAGAGGAAGGAATATCTCAACCCCAGGGACGATGTCCGTATTCGAAACCACCTGCTGGAATACATCTTCGGCTGGATCGTACGCCCCTGGTCTCCTCACGCCGACGTCAATCCTCATCCCGCTACCCGGCACGACGAGTTCCAGCGAGTGCAGAAGGATCTTGACAAGGCCTGCCTGAAATCCTTGGCGGAGCTTACGTTTCGCCTGCCCTTGCAGCCGGGAGACGGTCAGACCGACGCCAGCACGAGCGAGTTGAAATCGAAGATGTTCCACACCTATTTCAGTCGATTCCTCTCACTGCTCAACCATGAGCCCCCCGAGGCTGGGAGAAACGACCACGGCCCGGCCATCTCGAGCCGTGACGAGGCCAAGTCTTCGTCGGAGCTCGCCATCACCATCCTGTCCAACATATTGAGCGCCAACATCGATGTGGGCCTGAAGCATTCCCTGAACATCGGGTACCACCAGAGCATTGAGATGAGAACAGCCTTCGTGAGAGTGCTCTGCAACATCCTGGTCCAGGGGACGGAGTTCAGTAACCTGACGGACTCGGCTGTGAGCGAGAAGTATGACGAGTTGCTCGAGGTACATGATGATCTATCTTTTGACCCAGTTCCAACTGTTTTCTGCGGCGTGGTATTCGCTAACGATCGCAACGGCAGCTCTTGACCAAAGACATGACACTAGTAGCTGCCGTGAGCATCGTGTGTCCGAGCAACGAAGTCGATGAGCTGTCGGTCTCGTTGCTCACCATATTCGAACACCGCAAAAAGAGCTTTGATCTTCTCGAGACCCTCATCAAACAGGAAATCGAAGAAACAGGCATGCCACGCCCCCTTTCCTTTCCTTTCCTTTCCTTTCCTCTCCTTTCCTTTCTTCTACCGTTCTATCTTCTCTTGTGACTAACTTGGCCTTACATTCCCGCGTGGGCCCGAATACAGAAAACGAATCCGAGATCCTACGTCGTACATGTGTTGCCACCAAGGTGTTGTCGATCTACGCCAAATGGAAGGGACAAGCATACCTGAAGGCCACTCTTCAAGAGGTGGTTGAGCGATTGATGCTTACATCGAAAGACCTGGGGCTCGAATTGGATCCGGGCCGTGTCGGTTCACCAGATGAACTCCAGAAGAACGCACTCCAGCTGCGGATTGTGGCCAAGCTCTTTATTGATGACATTTGTGCGTCGTCCGCCAGCATCCCTTCCTCTTTCCGGAAAATCTGCAGCATTGTAAGTAGGCCCTTTCCCCTTTCCCCCTTTCCCCCTTTCCCCCTTTTCCCCTTTCCGCACATAAATCCGTAAGCCTGCTCGGTTTCTGACCAGGATCAAAAGATTTCCACTGCGGTGCTGCCCAGGTTCCCGGAAGCCAAGTATACTGCTGTTGGGGCATTTATTTTCCTTCGCTTTTTCTGCCCGGCTATCGTCGCACCGGAAGTCGAGGGATTGCTCGACGCATCGCCATCCAGGGAGCTCCGCCGAGGGTTACTCCTGATCGCCAAAGTCATCCAAAGCCTAGCGAACAACGTCCTCTTCGGGGCCAAAGAACATTACATGTTTCCCTTGAATGATTTCCTCACTCAAAACATCTACCGTGTCACGACGTTTCTACGGGAGATATCCGTATGTCCACCAATGTCCCGTTGACTGTCCTAGCTAGGGGGTAGGTGTCAACGATTGCATGCCTTGTTAACATTCTTTCTTTCAAGGTGCCCCCGGAGAACTTCGATTATGGCAGTACCATGGAATGTTTCGATTTCGGTTCTTGCGTCGCCCTTCACCGCTTCCTCTATGACCACTGGGATCATGTCCGACAAAAGCTGGTCACGCAAGAGCGAAGGGACTATGTTCGGTCTCCGGCAGAGTCATCACGAGGCCGCTCGCCAGTTCTGGAGCCACTTCGAAACCTCATTACCAACCTCGGACCTCCCCCGCTGGCCGTGACCTGGAACCGACCACAGGTCTCCGCGAATCCCCCGTCGCTGTATTCGAGGTTTCAGGATTTCATGCTGCGGAATGCCTTCCGCGGTACCGAGTCCTTTCTGACAGCTAGGCCCGTCTATGATGGGGGCGAGAGCAAGGCAAGTAAAATACCCATATGAGGCCGTATCCAACTCTGCATTTTCACTGCGATACCCCCCCTGGCTTGCTCTAAGAATCTGAAACGAAAACAACAGGACTCTTTGCCCATAATCTGCATCATACTGCGCCATATCGATTCGGACAGCATTGACTATGATACCCTGCTGTTCTGTTTCCTCAAGGTACGTGGCGAGGATATTCTGTGCTCCCTTTTGTCTTTTCTGACCGGGCATCAGATCGCAAGTCGCTTATGGCACAGGCCGTTCGGCTTGCTCATCGACGCGACATGCTATCAGGCGCAGAATGAACCCCAAGACAACGTCCTCAAAAAGCTCGAACGGCTCACCCCGATAGAGCTTTCGCGAAATATGTCCAGAATCTACGTATATAACATGAACAATGCTTTCACGTAAGTGATCCCCTGAGGCTATTTTCACGTGAGAAGGTACGTGAGCTGAGACGTGCTGTCGCAGGAAATGTTTTCGAAGATTACTCCGTGTCTCGGTCAAGAGCGAGAGCAGTATCTTCCACCCCAAGAACGTCGAATATCACTTGATAGGGAGTCTCCAGGACCTCCAGACCCATTTCCACCTCAGTCAGCTGCATCTTCCAAAGGAAACCATCAGCGTTGTCACGGATACCCGGTTTGTCTACCAACCCGTCAGCCGAATTTCCAAGTTCAGAGGCCAGATTGAGGTTGTCATCAAAGTCGGCAACCAGTTCGTCCAAATCACTACGACCAACAAACAAGAAGTTGCCCCGGGATATCGACTCAACACAACCGTGAACGACATCTACCGGTTGGGAGAGGTGGACGAAGCTCCGACGTCGATGCAAACGGAGGACGACTCGGCCTTCGGCTTGCGGGTAGACAATGGCAAGATGGTCATGTGCTTCACGAGCCCGAAGAAGATGGACGTGCTTCAGTCCATACGGACTGCCAAGGCGAAATATGGCAAAGACAATAGGCTGCCGAAGCCGTACGAGAGACTGATTCGGCCTCAAGACGTCCCAGGAACACTGCTCAACCTCTCGCTTTCCAACTTATCCAGCAGTGATCACGTTTTGAGGAGGGCTTCTTATAACCTCCTGGGGGCATTGTGCAAGGCTTTTCGATTCAGCGCTGCGTCCCGGCTCATGTGCATGATAGGTTTGTCCATTACCATATTCCTTGACGTACGCCCCTGCTAACACGCCAGTCCAGATATTGCCGTGCCCGTGACCCCTGCACATTTCATCGTCAACGTCAGTCAGCAGCTGGCGCGGTCAGAACCGCAGCTGACCTTCGACTTCCTCACCGAATTCTTTGTTGGATGGGATAGCTTCGGCGATAAACAGAAACCGCTGAGCCTCGCGTACATGGCACCGTGGCTTCCGGGACTGCGTACTGCTGTTCTCACCAGCGACTCCGACGGGGACAAGGGGAAAGAGAAGATTGCTTCCCTATTTCGGAAGCTCATCGACATTGCCGTATCAGACCAGTTCCTGTCATACACCTTGGAACAGGTCGTCTGGCCGGCCATCTTCCTTGACGAAACCCTCCTGGAAATCTTCCTGGACGAGCTCATGAAAACGGCACTGGACTTCAATATGACGGAAGAAGCCCTGGATGCCCTCTCGTCTGTCGCCTCTAGCATCAACACCATCACGGTCCGCGCAAAAATCATCTCCCGACTACGAAAGGCGCTCAATCGGACGTCCCTCCGACCGACCAAGTATTTGCCCGACAATGTCGTGTGGCCAGAGATATGCATTCTCCTGCGTTTCTGCGTCTCGCTCTCCTTCGACAACGGCGTGCAGTCGCAACTCTACCTGCCCGAAATATTTCACATCGTCACCATATTGGGAAACACGGGTTCGTCGGATGTCCGGCTCCTCGTGCATCGCCTCCTTGTCAACACGGTCCACGCCGCATGTACCTCGTTCGCCCTGGATGAATCCAAACTCAACAGACTCCGATCCACTCTGGATCTTCTCAGCGAGCCCAGGAGCGATGTCTTCCTTGCGCCCGCCACCTCCCTCCGAGACACTGCCTCCATGTCTACCACACAAGATTCTGGCCCTGTTCTTGCCGCGACAGAGACGCTAGCTTCCTCTCTGTTTGAAGTCTGCACGCTGTGCGCTCCTTCCGTCGACATCTCCAATGCGTGGAGGTCGCGGTGGATGAGCCTAGTGGCCAGCACCGCTTTCCAGAACAACCCGGCAGTGCAGCCGAGGGCGTTCGCAGTCATGGGCTGCCTTGCTCGGGAAGGGGTGGACGACGACTTGCTGTACCAGGTCCTCGTTGCGCTGCGTAACAGTGTGGGCCGCTTGGGGGACGACGCCAATATCGACATGTTCATCTCCATCGTCACGTCTCTGTCGAAGATGATGTCGAAGCTGCCCTCGGCGTCAAGGTACGGCCTTCAGCTTTTCTGGCTGGCCATATCGCTCGTCCGCCTCGTGCCGCCGGCTCTGTTCAACTGCAGCGCCCAGTTCCTCGAGGCCGTGCTGACCAACATCAGCACCGTCAATGGCATGAAAGGCGAGAGCATGGCACGCCTGCTCGTGCAGGGCCGAAGTCAGTTGGAAGACGCAGCGTTGCCGCTGGACGACGTTTACGGGATCCATTTCACCCACGACAACTTCCACTTTGCCGTCTGTGCCTGCCTAACACGCGGTCTCGTGGATACCACGACGCGGCCGAGCGCCATGCGAGTCCTCTCCGCATTCCTGGAGATGGTGAATAGCCCGTCGAACGACGCGGGAAGGCCGTCTCCGAGGATTGTGTCCTCGCCGTACATGTCCTTGATACAGGCGAGGGCCGCTAACGACGAAGAATTACGGGACGCGCTCTGGCTAGCTGGCATTAACCCGGCGACGATTGGACCTGGTCTCAGCTTGCGGCGGAAGGTGCAGGATCTCGAACAGGTGAAAGACCGGGATCATCTCCTGAATACGGCCCTGGAACTCGTGGACTTTCAATACCTCGAGGATGCCATACAGGTCCGGACTCTGCAGTGGCTCACTTCACTGTCAACGGCACGACCGTCGGTTCTTGTCCCTCTGTGAGTTTTGAGCATTTATCATAGCATTGCATGCGCGTGGTCACCCGTTCAGGGCGACTGCTAACCGAAAGTTCAATTCAGATGTGGCCCCATCTCGTCCATATTGGAGGACACGCTCTTGCACTGCCAGAATGCATCGTCCCTCCAGGCAGCCCACGTCCTCCTTCAATGTCTCACATCCAACCCCAGCCTCAATACCGCGCTCGAGTCGCCAGGGATGCTCGACGACATCTTGGAGGAGATGGGCTTTGGCGGATTGTGGCGGTCCTGCTCTTTCGAGTCTTCTCAGCAGCAAGACAGGGAATGCTTCGCCTTGACAGAGAAACTTATCGAGGTACGGGAACCAAAATCTCGACCTTGGCCATACCAGATGTGAAGCACAAGCGAACTAACCAACTGCGTTTTAAAGCTCATTATCATGTGAGGAAGAGAGGAAGCGAGTGGTAGCCTGTGACGTTTATTCTACGTCGACAGTTCTCCATCTCTTTGCGCTCTCTGCGTGAAGCAAGGAACGTGGCAAATCTACCTACAATGTAAGTGTCTATTAGGTATGACACTCGAAGATCCTCAACGACATATCACTAGCATCTTAGAAAGGGAAAAGAAAAGGGAAAAGATAAGGGAAAAATAGGGGGGGCGGGTTTGCCCGGACGATGTACGGAGGTAGATTCGACCAGCTTACTCAGCATTGAAGGACAAGTCCACCATCCATCCATGAGCTAGCTCCATTATACCGACCCCGGCAAGGGGTCCAGTGTCCCCGTAATTAAACAGGGTCTTGATTTCTGTAGGCCAAGGTACAACGGACGCATCATGCATCATACGACTCGTCGCAAATTATTTATTCGTCCAACCATTAACTTATTCAGTACCAGTCAATTCAACCAACAAGCATATTTCTCCTTTCTTTTTCTCTTCATTTGTTTCCTTTTACCATTTCCATTTTTGGGAAGAAAAAGGAGAAAAAGGGAAAGGGAAAAGCAAAGGGAAACCCCCCTTGGCGTTACGTATGTCAATTGGCCCCTTACTCGACCAAGTCTCGTGGATACCTCCCCCATGTACACTAGTGTACTTTTGTCTCTTGACCCACTACTTCCTGGGCCGCTTACAGCTTACTGGCCCAGGAAACATGTCTTGTGGAGTCATGACCCCACCTTTGTAGCGGTGGAGTGCGTTTGTCAAATTGACTGCATGCCTGACAACGGGAAGAGGGAAGGAAAAAAAAAAAAAAAAAAAAAAGGGAGAGAGAGGAAGGCCGCCCCGTAGCTCTCGCATTGGAACTGTATTTGGTAATGACATGAACGTACCTTTGGAGAGAAACAGAAAAAAGTTGCCTTTTGCTTTGTTTTAGCTGCGATAGCTTCTCGATGGCCCGGTAATCAATCGACCCCAAAACACACCGACTCGAGGACAACTTGCTCGTTTCCACGACAGCGCCATCATTAAATAACCAAAAAATCATCAAAAATCATCAATTTACAACATTTGTATCTAAGAATCACCGATTATATGACTCCCGCTATTTTCGAAATGCCGTATAATACCCGGCGCAAGTCGCTCTCCCTGTCGTCACTTGGGATTCACGTCCCAGTCACTCACGCTGAACGAGCGGCGGCGGCAGCAGCAGCGGCAGCAGCAGCTGCTGCTGCTGCTGCTGCTTCTACCGGCGCCGCATCTCAAGGCCCCGATAAACCCATTTCCGGCTACTCCGCCCGTCCCGTTCCATCCGTCGCGTCGCCGACATGCCATCCAAACAAGAAGCAGAAGCGATCCCACAACAACAAAGACAGCAGAAGTCTGGCCACCCCTCCCGTCCATGCAGGCAGAGTGCGGCACCGGGAGGGTAATGTGGTAGTGAGCTTCGAGCACACGCCTCCGCCTTCTCCAAAAAGCCGGGACACGACGGTGGATGGCGAGAGACGTGAGCAAGTCGTCGGGAGGAGAATCGACCTGGAAGGCATCAACGACGAAATCGTTGGGGCTGTCATCGTACGGCTGGAAGATACGGCGAATAGACCGCATCTGATCAAGGAGCTTGCCGATGTTTTATCTCAGCAGCTCGTTAGCGTTCGACAGTGAGCCCTCTCCCTTCTGCCCCTTCGCGCACCGTGTTCCGCCTCGTTTCCAACTAACCCGGTTGATTTCAGTTCCGCCAATCCCTGCGCCATCGTGTCCTCTCGGCTCTCGTCGTATTTGAAGAGGACGTGCTGGAGTGCTCTAGCGCCCTGCCCGCTGGCGAAGGAACTCGAGCCATTGCATCCCCGCCGAACCTTCTACTACCTCACGACGCGGCCGCGCCTGCCGCTCCCCGCGCTTTACCAGAGCGTCCCTCGATCCGTCATCTCCCCATCAATATCCAGTTCCGAGTCGTCGTCTTCTGATGACGACAATGATGACCATATCGCGCGTCGGGAGCTCAGCCCTTCCCCCGAAGTTGATCTATCGCCGCCTCATTTCGATGACGCGGATGACGATGTTGTCATGCCGAGCACCCCGGTTGGCTCGTTGCCCAACACGATTCATGATCCGGAAGGCCAGCGGAATACCTCTCCACCCCTGGAGAAGGACGAGAGGGAGTTTACCCAGACGGCGGATGGACTGCAGAAGCGGAAACTCACGGGAGAAGTCCTGGCGGGTAGCAATGCAGAGCAGGGGCACTCGGAAGACCAGATCCGGGACGACATCTTTGATGATAGACAGGCTGGCATGGTCGGCACCACGGCATCGTTCAGCTTCATGACGAGTCCGGCTGTGCGCGCATGCTTCCCTCCGTCGAGTGCGAGGAAAGATCCCGAAGACAACAATTGGCTGAAACTCGGCAAGTTTTTCGAGTGGGATCACAGCCCGGAGGATATCGAACTCGACGAGCTAGACTGCTTGCTGGATGCGTGCTAAGAAAACAAAGGACAGAAGCCGAACGAGAAGAAAAAAGAAAAACGCATTCCGCGACCGGCGGATGGTTGGCGGAGTGTTATATGGAGCCGCCGTATGACGATGATACATGTTCTATTTTCATTTGATACGATATGCCACATAACCAGGGGGGGTATGGTTCTAAGTCGGTGTTGTACATCTTCTGGGAGGTCGATTAGGGGGATAGGAAACAAAAGGTAGGAGATGCAAAGCGACAAATGGCGTCCCAGGGTGCGGTGGATGGATGGGTGGGCATGATAGAAAGAAAGGCCGGGGGAAATGGAGAAACAAAACAAACCTCACTCAAAATTTGTTAATTTCGGTGTGGTTTTGCTGTCGCCGTTGTTATGTAGAAGAAGCAGCAGCAGCCAGTGAGCCAAATGGCCAACCAATTTCAAGTCAACTCTTAACATTATTTGCTCGTGTTGTGGCGGTAGAGGCGGTAGTGTTTGTGCCATGGATGCGGTCAACTGCCAGTTCCAACCAAACAGTTGTCCCCAGTTGTGTGATGAAGGGGCGTTCGACCCGGACAACCCGTAGGCCAGGTGTCTTCTCGGCGGCAGCCTCCACGATGCCGACGATGTCTCGGTTCCACCAGCAGCCGTACTTCTGGAAATGGGACGGGGCCGACCAGTCGAGCAGGGTGTTCACGATACCCCATCGCGCACGACCGTGCTCGATCAAGATGATCTTGCCGGTCCCGGGTTTGACCATGCCGGCCAGGTTCCGGATCACCTGTCCAGGATCCGCGACGCTGCAGAGCCCAAACGTCTGCACGACCGTGTCGTACTTTTCTTGGCCCCCTGTCAAGTCGGCGGCAGGGGGTGGTATGGTATGCTGTATGTCGCATTGGGCGAGCCTGAGTTTGCCGTCGAGGAACGAGAAGAACTTGAGCCCCTTTTTGTCTGCGCCCGTTCGCGGTTGCGTTGTGACGGCGGGGGTGACGCCGCGAAGCCCCGGAAGAGTACCGGGGAGCTTTTCGATGGCGACTTCAAGCATATCGGGGGAGACGTCCACCCCGGTGTAGGATAACATGGCCGGCGGCGATGTTGCTGTCTTGGAAACTGGCTCGCCGCCACGTCGGGATGATGGAAGGATCTTCCTCCAGTCGTAGAAGCTCATGTTTCGGCCCGTCCCCACAGCGACTTCGATGACGTGACCCGACACAGCTCGACCGAGGTCCTTGCGGAGTGAAGAAATGCCCATGGTTTTCTCCGACGCATCTAGGCATTGGTCAAACTGGCGCGCCGACTCCCGCGAGAACGCGGGTGGGCGTCCTGTGGGCGTAGCCTCATCTGCTGTTGACGATGACGATGTTGATGCTGATGACGACTGACGGGAGAGAGAGGACACCATCATGCTAAAGTAGACGCCGAAACCAAGTGCCACTAGCCCAGCCGCAAGCAAGGGGATTTTCCTCGCCCGAAATATGGCCTCGGCGGTGTCCGCGCCGCCCGATGATGTCGGCACATTTTTCTGCCTGACCCTGACCTCTCTATTAGTAGTGAACTGTACGGAAGAAAAGGACCCGGGACACATCTTCCGTTGCTAGACGAACTTGGAACCATGTTGGTTTATGGCATGTTGCTGAGCTCTGTGTGATTGAAGCCGAGATGGCGAAGCCCTGGAGGAATTGAACCTCCTTGATATTGAACTTCGATATGGGATCCCCCAGACTTTCAAACGTTCAAGTAAGGGACAAGACACAAGATTGTGCATTGTAGAACCAGAAAGAAACACCCCAGTCTATTTCATCGAGGAATAAAGCGTTCAAACAAATTTCTGATCGGCCGAGGGAAGCTCATATTCATACATAACTATGGAGTTGTCTTTGCGAGGCGGGAGGACAGTGAAGGGGACGGCGTTGACGGACCGGGTCACGTGATGGTAGAGCCCTGGGATTTTTTAGCACCTTACCAATTGTCAGAACACAAATAAGGTACGGAAGATTATGTATATATTTATCTAGGTAAGGTACCTTGAGTAAAGCTCGTAATAATTCACGGGGATATCTAACTATGAGGGAAAAACTAGGGGAAATAAGTATAGATATATAGGATCGAGGTACTCCACACGTCTGATATAATATGGTTTGTCACACCTCGATAAGGTGGCTATGGGCATCTGACATATTTCGTACCTCAAGGTAAAATGTCAATTACTCCTATACGAGTCCGTATACCACCATAAAACACTTCATGGACACTTTTCTCTAGATCCCTTGACCACGCTATTTATACATTAATCTACTTAGTCACTACACATTCATCCTTGTCCGCGCCAGCTTAGGAACCACCCAGTCCAAAACCATCTATAACCCAAATGGTCCGTTAACACCATCGCGAGAAAACGACTCCCAGAGCGATAACAAGGTAGACAGGAAAGGGCGAGAACCCATCAATTAGTGGGCATCCAGCTATCTCAAAGACCTCTCCTTCGGCACCAGCGAAGATAAAAGAGGGAGCGAATATCCATAGGGAAATTTAGTCTCTGAGGTTCTCAATTGCCCATCTCGCAGCTCAAGTGCGTTGCAGAATGGCATGGAACCTCTCGAGAACCTGAGTCCAAGTGCAAACCGTTAGCACAAGTCGCCAGCAGTGACAGAGGAGAAAGGGTAACGAACCTCTGGTGCAGCCTTCACAAAGGGAAGGTCGAAGAACATGTACTTCTCATTCTTGAGCAGTTCCAAGACGGTGATCATCAGACCCCATGGCTGGGGCCAGTATCCGATCAGCCTCTCCCACAGCACCCGCGTGATTTGCTGCCGAATCTCTGTTTCCTCCGGATCGTTCATGTCACGCCCAAAGATCTCAAGGAGAACTCTGCTAAAGTACGTCGTGTGGGCGTTGGGGAACCGCAGCTGATTGACCATGCTCACAATCAAATAATATCGAGGCTCGGGCGCAAGTTCATGGACCAGAAGAGAAATCGTGATGACGTCCGGAGATCGGGGATTGAACATGTCGCCGCCCTGTCCAGCCTGCTCCACGGCGTACTTGCCGATACAGAGAACCACTGCTTCAATGACAGGAAGATTGGCCCTGATCGGGACCAGACCGAACCCGGTCACACGGCCATCGTCCGACATCATCGCTCGAGAAATATGCGCCAGGCTGTCTTCCGAAGGGCCCGTTTGTAGCGCCTGGTCCACGGCATGCTGGATGCCGAAGTCTGCGAGCACAGACAGGATGTTCTCCACGGCGACCGGCGCCTCCCGCGCTTCTGCAAGTCGATCTGCCTGAAGACCGGGATACAGGGGGTCCGGCATCTTGGGGTTGGCTGCCGGGTTGGCGGCCAAGATCGCATTAATGAGCTGTTTGCAGTGCGGCGGCAGGCACATCGACAACTGATGGGAATACGCCGCGATGTACTCGGAAAAGTCATGTTGCAGAACCACCAGGAGCTTGAGCGTAGCCCGATACGCGTCACGAGCCACGCTGGTGGGCTCGGGAGATTTCAATTGCTCACCCACGAACTCGAGGAGAATGACGAGGAGTTTGTTGTAAGCAGCCCACCCCGCGCGCTGCTTCATCAGATTAGGAAGGAAAGCCCGGTGCTGGATGAGGGATAGCCAGCCGTAAACGAAACCAGGCAAGTGTAGGGGTCCAATGTCCGCTAGCCTTGATGCGAATCTCAGGAGCATATCAAAATGATCATTCTCTGGAATAAGTTCAGGGAGCGCATCGACCTCATGCAGTAGCACCGACAGCAGGCGATGGAAGACCCTCTGATTGAAATGCTCGGCGCGGTGCAGGTGGTGATGGGATAGAGTAAGAACCAGAAGCGCTAGAATCGAGTCAAGGAAGATCGGGGTACTGGTCGGATTGGTGCCGTTCTCTTCATGCAACTTGATGAGAACAGTGATGAACTTGGCGAGCGCGTCGGTCGCGAGGAAGGCATCCGTCACAGTCCCGGCTGTGTGCGCGACATGCTCGAACCTGTCGACCGACATATCGAGCGCGACTCTGATGAAGAGGAATAGATCGTCTTTGCTTCGCAAAACCCCGGCTGCCTTGATCTGCACGATAAAAAGCGGCGCAAAGTCTGCGGGAGCATTGGGGTTGTTGCACAGATGCATCCATTCATCGAACACGTACTCCATCTGGTCTTGCTGGTGTGTAGTGGCGCCGTCCACGGCCCCCGGTCGAACAATCCCCTGGTCCGAAAGTTTAGCCTTCAGCCGCTGCCCAACGGTCGACGTCGGATCATCGCGAATCCACGCCCATGCCGCGTCAAGACTCCGGACGAAATCGCCGTACAATGCCGACGGGCGGCTGCCAAGCAGAGCTAGGTCCAGCATCTGCTCCAGGAACTCCAAGGAGCCCTCCTTTCGCTGCTGCAATGTCTTGGCCATGGCCATGTCAATGTTCACCCAGTCCAGCAAGTCTGTCTTGAGCAGAGCCGCGAGAAGCGGCAAGCGAAGGAAGCTAGTGCCCGGCTGCTGCAAAAACAGCGACGCAACCCGGTTGTTGAGCGCGGGACCGGATATCTTTCTTAGCGTCTCCAGCACGTGAACCAGGCATTCAAGAGCCAGGTTGTCATCCACTTGGCTGAAAATGAGCTGAATGATCTGCTCCGCGGCGTATATGGCGAACTCCTCGGACGTCTGAGACGTCTTGATCATGTGTTGGACCAAGGCATCCACGACATCTAACAAGGGATGAGGCCTTGGAAGGTCGGCGAAGTGTTCCTCGCGAGACTCGGTCGCCACCCGCTGCAGCTCGATAAGAAGCTTCTGGACTCGCTCGAACAACGCTCGGCCATCCACCTGGAACGCAGGCGGTCTGCCGTTGGCCACGGCGGGAGCGTGGAGAGAGGTGTAAGCCTGCAAGTGCGAACTCGGCGGTTGGACAACGGGCGTTTCCGCTGGCGTGGGGATATTAGGCAACGAGCTAAACTGTTCGGACAGGACCTCATTGGCAATGGACCGAGTTGTGTCCGAAGCCGAAGGCGCATGGGCTGCTGTGATAGTCGTGCTGGTACGGGGTTGACGGGCGAAGTCTTCGTAGATCGCCATCTGCTCGGAATTGAGTCCACTGAGGCTCGGTGACAGCTTGAACGGGTTGGGTATTGTCCACGCCCATCGGCTGAGGGCAGGATCCACATAAGGCTCGTTCGGTCTCTGAGCCCGATGGCGGCGCCGGGCCTCCAGTTCCGGCTCGATCATATCTTCGATTTCCGGGACAGCCCGTTCCTCGGCCTGCTTTTCGATGATGCTGCAAGCGAGATCCAGATTGGAATTGACACACATGATGATTGTTCCCTCGGGCAGCCCCTGTGGCAGATCGTTGGAAAGATTGCGCATGTAGTTGGTGAAGTTGCCCCGCAGGGGTTCCTTGGATGTGACAAGGGCCAAGCTTCCGGCGGTCGCCTTCACCATGTTGATAGCGGACGTACGAATCCTGTTCTCGTCGGGCTCCGTGGCAAAGTCTTTGCGGATCATTTCGCGCGTGGAGATGGCAGCGATGGTGACGGACCGGTCGACCACAGGTTGTATGATGTCCTGAAGGGCCCGCGAGAGAGCACTGCGCACAATATCGTGTAGCCGTGTCGAAGAAACAACCATCTCATTGGTCGGAGGAATCTGTATCATCGGGCCTAGGTCAGGGATCGATGGAACAATGGCTTGTGGCGAAAGACCCGTGCCGACACCGGCCCCCATGCCATTGAGAGAAACCCGCTCGAAGGCCTCCAAACTGTCGTGGGCCAACGTGTCTACCTGGCTTTCAAGCCCAACCCGGTTCAGGATCTCACCCGAGGGCTTGATACTCTTATGATCAAGGCTGAGACCCTTGCAGAGGACCTCGATCTCGAACTTGAGATTGAGCTTGAGCTCGGCATGATGATACAGCTCAATGAGAAGGTGAATGATGTCCATGAGCCAGGGATTCGGGGGCCGGAAGACAGTGGAGAGTGCACCCTGTATAAGAACCTTGCAGACAAAAGGGAGGACGACTACCAGTCTCTTTGTGTCGTGTGCCTCGATGAGAAGCTCCTTGAAGGCAATGTTCTTATGCTTGATGGGCTTGTCTCTTGCCAAGGTGAGCAAACCGAGCCAACCGCCTAAATTTTTGAGATGTGAACGTTCCGTGGGACTGGAAACCGTAGCCTCCGAATCGAGCATACGAGCGACGCTCAGGTACGTTTCTCTGAGTACTTCCCACCAGAGAATCTTGTCGTCGAAGGACTTGACCAATTCCAAGTAAACCTGGTGGTAATTCGGCTGCATCTTGGCGCGTTCTGCGACCAAATGACTTGCAAACCATTGCTGATGGCGTTCGTCCAGCATATCCCGGAGTTCGATGCACATGGACTGCAGCGTCGTCTCCGTGAGGTTGTTCAGCACGAACTGGATCTTTCCCCGGGTCTCATCCGGTGGTTCTTCGAATTCAACGCCCGGGAATGGATCGTCTGCACTGATCGACGAGAAGGGCGCGGTTTGGCGTTCAGCAAGTCGGGACTCCTCTGGGTTCCCGTTGGCGGTAAGTTCGTGACTGAGAGACGGGCCTCTTGGGGAAGGGTCAACGCCGTTACGGGGTTGTGAATGCTCTGCTTCGTGCTCTCGAACCACATCTTCGGCTCTCTTCCAGGCTTCCGTCCCATGCAAGCCGGGAATTTGCAACAGCTGCTTGCAGAAGCCAGGCCATTCCTTGAATCGAGAAAACAGTTGCATGAGTGCCTGCAGACCGAATTTGTACATGGAGGCTTCTGGAGAATGGTCCCGGACGGCTTCAAGTATCATGCCGAGCCCTACTTTGAGAGGCAAGTCGGCAATGAGTTTATGCAAAATGATGCCTCCAAAAAGCACTGCTGTTGTCGCAAGCGCCTCGAGAGGATAATCCACGTAGTGCGAGTATTCGTCGAATAAGCCATGTATCATGCAGGCGAAGACATCCTGGTCGAGTGGATCGCGAGAGTGCTTGTATCGGCGGAGGATGTCGACAATATGCCGAACTTGAAGCTCGTCCCCGTACATCTTCTTGTAATGTTCCTCCATCTTGTTGTTCGCAGCTGGAGGAAGGGCATTCCCCTCCCGACCATTCGCATCTATGATGTCGTCGAAGCCCTCACCGTAATTGATCAGCCTCGGATACACCGTGATACATGAACGCTGGACATGGATCAGATCGGGGACCGGGGCTTTCGGCATGAACTCCTCCAGGGTTTGCAGAAGAACTGATACCGTCTTGACCTGCAGCGTCGTAGTCTTGGCGATAGGTTGTCCATCTGTCGGTGGGCGCTGATACTGAGACTCAAGACTCGTCTTGATCGCCAGGAACTGGTGAATCGAGCGAGCCACTTCATTCGCTCGATCGGATTGCTGGCGAGACAGCTGTACGAGATCCAGATATCCTTCGGCGTGTGCGAGGGCTGCGAGATCCAGGCCAAAGCCGCTTGTTAGAGAGACGAGATCATCGAGCCACTTGTGCTTCACCGCATGCTCGAAAACGAGCGGCAAGTCGGTTGGCTTGACAACGTGCGCGTCGATGAGCCTCTGCGTCACCCACTCTCTGTCCTTCTTCCACAAGCTGTCTAGAACGAAATCATAATCTGGGGATCTCTTGTAGAGAAAATTGTCGAAGAGGGAATTCAGAGTCTCCATAGCCATCGGAGGCCAAGGCTTGGGAACACCGAAAGCCGAGACAACAAAGATGTCCAAGTTGGGGACCACGACCTCTTGGAAGAGACGTTTCGCTTCGATGCTCTGGGAAGCATGTACCGAGTGCAGGGCCACGTGGAATACAGCGGCGAGGGCGGCGACCGAGACAAGAGGATGCTTTACCGCAAATGCAGCCCTCTCTTGGACCTCAGGAGGGCTGTCTTCATACGCGTCGAGAGTCAGAGTCGGGCGAAGACCGGGTATCGTGCTCGCATCAAGCTGGTCGGGGCTTAGAGAAGCAAAAGCACAGATAAACGAAAGCTGTGCCTCTGGGTTTTCCCAGTTTCCGCCCCAAAGTTGCTCAATGTTAAAAGTTACTGGGTCGTCGCGGGCAATGGGAAGAAGTGCATTGTAGAGGCGCAAGAACTGCGGCGAGGAAATCCGTGCCGACCGCTGATCAAAGTAAGACACA
Source organism: Sodiomyces alkalinus F11 (assembly GCF_003711515.1). NCBI lineage: Eukaryota > Fungi > Ascomycota > Sordariomycetes > Glomerellales > Plectosphaerellaceae > Sodiomyces > Sodiomyces alkalinus. Next base: position 5,984,267 of record NW_021167079.1, on the reverse strand, counting down.
ACGTCCTGCCACCTGAACGTAGCAGGAAGTACCCGGCGCAGAGCAGCAGTCAAGGTAGCTGGGTCGAATTGCGGAATTTGGCTGATTGCGGAGTAGGTAAGTGCAATAGACACCTGTTCTTCGTTTAATTGGACGTGATTGGGTCGGTTCTGCAGATACAAAAAGCAGGTGTCTTCGTCTCTGGTGAAGGCACCGCCAACTCGCTGCATGTAGAGAGCAAGAGCATTCGGGGGCTTGTCAGCAAGAACCCTGACGAGGTCCAAGGCGGCAAGTACTTCCGAAGGTGGAGGGACTTGATCTCCATTCCATCGCGCTTGGACTTTGTACGCGAGCTCTGCTTTGGACGCTGCATTAAAGTTCGGGGGCTGATGCTGGATGAATCGGTCGACAATAGCAGCGATGAAACTGTCCTCCAGATCGGCGTGATCCTCCACGTCCGGGCGGCCCAAGATGTTCACGAAGGAAGGGAAGTTGGTGGAGAGTATGGCATCAGCTAACGATGAGATTAACATTAGCAACAGAAAAAGGTGAACTACTCATATTCGACTGGTGAGTATTGAGCCACCCACCTTTGGTCTTCAAGTCAGACCTTGACCCAAGTTTGAAAGCTAGTGCCAGTATAGTCTTTTCGAGAGCATCGAGCTTGAAATGTTCCATGAAAGTCGAGAGATCGAAGTCACGAAATATGTCCTCAGTGCCCGTTTCGATGGACTCGGCTATCTTCGTGGCCTGGTGGATATCATGGGCGATCTTTCGCATTTCCGCGACAAGGAGATGATAGTTTCCAGGGTTGGAAACAGGCCTCGTCAAGGACGGGAAAATTTGGCCCGCATTGCCGGCAACGAGGCGCGTGAAGTATTTCGAGAAGACTTCCATGCCGTGATCATCGAGAAGCTAACGACCAGGCGACAGCTTAGCGAGAGCGAGCTCACGATGGAACGGATATTAGCCATGCACATACCTTTTTGAGTTGATCTACCTGGGCTTCCCGTTTTGCGTGGTCGTTATTCTCTTTGATGGTGCTTAAGAGAAGATAGACCTGAGCCACAACAATCTTGGTCAAGGGACTATTGCCGGTCGGGCTGTTTGTACTGGGGCTTGTGCCTGCACTCAATGGACCTGCTTGCGATGGGTTGGGCGAGTGGCCGATTCCAGTCTGCAAATTCTGTGCAGGATTTGGTGAGAAAGACCCCGCTCTTGAAGGCGGCACCATGGGGTTGGTAGTCTAGGGCAGGACTCGCGAGGCAGGCGGAGCGTCTGTTCGAAAATGAACAGAGCAGCTTCCCCGTTTGTAGCCAACCTGACCGAACTGGCTAAGCAGGGGACGGACAGAAACGAACCGCCGAAAACGAGGTTAGGCGCCTAAGTATGAGTATGGGATGGCTCGTGCAGCTGATCGGAGAGACGTATTTAGCGTAAGCAGATTCCGTTCGTGCAAAGGCGTTGCGACGCGTCGCTGGAGATGTCGGCACTTCGTTGTCCTGACCGAGGCACAGACAGGGCTAGCAGAGGTGGCTGAAGAATGTACGATCGATGTCAGCGAGCACAGTCTGTCGTCCTTCGACGCGTCAAGGTGATATGTCGCTCAGATAGAAAATGGACAGTGCTCCCTAAGAGAAAAGGGTCTTCTGGTGAGCTGTAACCCCACTATATTCGCAAGGTCGAAGTCGTCGTGATGTCTGGTGGGTGGAGAGGTGGTCAGAGGAAGGAGAAATTGGTCACCAGGGAAAGAGCCAGAGAGAGTTTGGAGGCCACGGCAGCTGGGGTAGACTACTTCTGTGGGTCAGGCTCGAGAGGTACTTCGTACGAAGTATTCGGACTGCCACTTATTAACTTGCGGAGGACTTACCTAGCATGTCCCTAGGGTACCCCGTGGAGTAGCTTGTGATATCACGTGACTATATCTCTACGTATAGGTACCTTATATCATCTGACAACTTTACGAAGTATCTTACCACATAAAATCAGCACCACGGATTTACTTTGCGACAGACTCAACCTACCACAAAGTACAGGATACTTTATAGTCAAGTTAGATACCCTACCTGAGGTAGGTACCTAGGTAGGGTGCTGGCAACGTCTTGGCCGCATAAGGTGCACAGATTTCTTTCCTGGTAGCCTAACCAAAAGTTTCTGTGCATTTTTGAGCACCCGAAGAGGTACGAGCATTCAACCGATAGATGGTGTGTCAATACCTTGCTAAGGCGTTGCGGTGGGAGGTTTGATGCATCACCTTCACAAGTGAACCTCCGAGAAAGTATTGTAAGTAATGCGAAATAGTACCAGGTAGGTATCAATACTTTCCGCGCTGCTGTGCTTGACGGGCTGGGATTTGCAGGGGTATACGGAGGTACGGAGGATGCCCAACTGCATGGTCATCACGTGTGTCTCTGTCCAATGTACAGTAATCATATCCACAGAAACTCGATTGTTGCTGTGGCAACGACGGTTCGTTAAGTGTAAATGCGATTACGATGCATCAGTACTTGCCAACCTAAAGTGTCTGTTCTTTCCCCATCTGTCATACTTCACGAGTCACCGTGTCTTAGAGCCCTTTATTCCGTCTATTGCATCTTTTAACTGCGCTGGCGCCACACAACACATTCCGAGATATCTGGCCGGCTTCTTCATTCCCGGAGCTGAGAACTTCCAACGCTCGTCAGTATGGCGGTTCTCTCAGCGGAAGGCCCAGCGATTTCTATGTCCTGTATGCGGCCTCCCCATCAATAATTTAGGGTTTGGGAGAAAGCTAACTTCCAAAGTTGCCAACAACTTCTGGGGCAAGGACGATGCTGGTGTTGGGCCCCTGTTGGAGCGTATGCAGGCAGCCAAACAGACGTGTGATGAGCTCAAGTCTTTTTACAGTGGTCCGTCTATATTGCCCTTTGATAAGCCTAACGTGGACTGACAGTTTTACCATAGCACGCGCCTCTCTAGAAGACGAATATGCGCGTAAAATACTCTCGTTGTGTCGCAAGCCGCTCGGATCGCAGGAGATGGGGAGTCTTAGAACATCGCTTGATACGGTTCGCGGCGAGCTCGAAGCCATGGGAAGACAACATCAGAGCATTGCCGCGCAGATGAAAACCGAGCTTGAGGAACCCCTTGCAGCATTTGCAGGAGGGATGAAGGAGCGTCGAAAGATAGTCCAAAACGGCATCGAAAAGCTTCTCAAGACGAAGATACAGCAGACACAACAGGTGAACAAGGTCAGTAATGGTAACTTCACAGTCATTTTTGGGGGCAGCCTCTAATCTTTGGTGCGAGACAGACACGCGATCGCTACGAGCAGGAATGCCTGAAGATCAAGGGGTACCTTGCCCAAGGCCATATGGTGATGGGTCAAGAGGAGCGAAAGAACAAAGCCAAGCTTGAGAAAACACAAATCAGCGTCGCCACATCAAACACGGAATACGAGCACGCCGTCAAAGCACTCGAGGACACGACGGTGAGATGGAACAGGGAATGGAAAGCGGCAGCAGACAAGTTCCAGGATCTGGAAGAGGAGCGCCTGGACTTCACAAAAAGCAGCTTGTGGCAGTTTGCAAACATCGCTTCCACTGTTTGTGTTAGCGACGATGCTTCGTGCGAAAAGATACGTCTCTCCCTGGAAAAGATGGACGTTGAAGACGACATCGCCAACTTCATCAACGAGAAAGGCACAGGGCAGGAAATTCCAGATCCGCCGAAGTATATTAACTTCTGTCGGGGAGACGTCGCCGACAGTCAATCGGAGGCATCTGAGGATGATAGCTACTCGGTTGCGCAGTTTCCCAGGAGCATCAATCCAGCATTCAGATCTTCCTCGCCCCAGCCGTCAACATACGAGTCTCACCATGACCCGAACTCCAGTCTCGCTCGGGACTTGGGCCATAGGGAGGCACCCCAACCCAGTCGAGACTCTGGCTTTGTTCCGAGAATGATGCCCCAACCGGCGGCGGGCGAACGAGAGACGTATCCATCGAGTCGAGAAGCCAGCGTTGCGCCGAGAATGATGCCACAACCAGCAGCCAGCCAGCGGGACTCGCACCAGTCCAGTCGAGAATCGAGTTTTACGCCCAGAATGATGCCACAGGTAGCAGCCGGTCAACGGGAGATGCAACAACAACAACCCCATCGAGAAGCCAATCTGGCGCCCAGAATGATGCCGCAAGTAGCAGCCGACCAACGGGAGGCGCACCAATCCAGTCGCGAAGCGAGTCTTACGCCGAGGATGATGCAACAACTACCGGCCAGCCAACGAGAGCCACAGCAGTACGGTCAAGAAGCCAGTCTTGCGCCGAGGATGATGCAACGGCCACCGACCGGTCAACGAGAGACACAACAATACGGCCAAGAAGCCAGTCTTGCGCCGAGGATGATGCAACAACCAGTGGCCAGCCAACGAGAGGCACAACAATACAGTCAAGACTCTATTAATGCGGCGAGAAAGATGCCTCAGTCAGAGGTCGGTCAACGACCCGGCTATGGAGATATGCCTCAACATCTGGCCCAGAGAAGACAGCCACAACCGCCACCCCCCACAATTCCCCCTACCAGCTCTCTGGCCCAGGTTCCTCACGATCCCTATCCTCTCGACGGCATGACAATGCTTTGCAGAACCGGACCACCTTCAGAACGCAGTTCTCAGGCTCCTTCGGCACGACCGTCGAGTCGAGATTCGCACAGCGATTACAGCAACCCCACGTCCATGTCTAGCCAAGAATTGCCAAGCGGAAAGGTTTCACCGGCTAAGCCAGATAAACAAGATCAGCCAGTCGAGGTGGTGCAGGAGAGGCGGGTTCTGAAGAAGAAGAGCAGTCTTTTTAAGAACAGTCCATTCCGCAGAAAGAGTTTCAAGGAAACCAACACAAGCGACTCCAGCTCAAACAGGAATACATGGCATGCCTCGTCGGTTGCAAGTCAAAGTACCCCGACTCGACGACCACAGTTATATTCTCAGCAGCAGGCATCGAGAAGCACTCCTAAGCGAGCCACGCCCAGCCCCGAGCCGATTGAGGCCAACGCCACCCTGGCCCTTAACGTCGGTCAAAATGTTTTCCCAGTCAGCAACCCAGATACTGAGGGGAAGCAGGAGGCCAACCCGGCAGAAGATATTGATGACACTGACCCTATCGCATTGGCCCTGGCCGAACTCAGGGGTGTCGAGAAAACCGGTAAACAGGCAGCGGGCAGGGTGTCCGCAGATCGGTATCACGGCATCGCAACGCCCGCTCCTAGCGCAGCCATTGAGCCACTCTCTCGACCAGTAGTGCCTGCCGTGGGAAGCAACAGCGCAGCGGGAGCGGGCCTAAGGGGGACCCCGCCTCCATTATATGATAACCAGGTGCAGAGATTGGGCGTCCCGCCCCAGGCAGTGACAGCCAAGGCGATGAAAGAGACGTCGCGGAAATTTGCGGACCAGACACGAAACATTTTTGGCTCTGGGAATCCGGGAGGAGCTGGGACGCAGCCGAGTTCTTCAGCATCTCGGCCGGGTACCAGGGGAAGTGATCGTCCTAGGGCAGCTTCGCCTGCTCTCACGCGTAGCGTCTCACCGAGACCTGCCCCGAGGGAAGATGTGCGAAGCAGTCACCGGTCTGCTTCTCCTAACCCACACCCCGGGACCACGAGGTCGTCGAGACCGAGTTATGAGAGATCGCCCAGGCAGAGCTTTGTCCGCCAGAGCCCGGCTAGTGACATGCCTAGGGGCGCTTCACCTTCACCTTACGGCGAATATGGAAGATCCAACGGGGGGGTCAGCCCAGCCGACATGGCCGTTCAGCTAGCCCCGGTCGGGGATGATTTTTATGGTTCACAACGCGGCCGAGCTGCCAGCCGCCCAGGGACAAGCATGAGCAATCGAGCCATGGGCCTGTACGACGGTGGCATCCCGGCACAAAGTGGATCCAGGCAACGCAGCAAGAGTGTTGCCGATCCATCCCGACAGTATACGCGAGACGGCCGTCCTATTTTGCATTTTGGTAAGATCCCTTCAATTCCCTCCCCCCTTTTGCCTTCATCTGAACGCCCCGTGTTAATGACAGCGGACAGCGAGAGCGATGTACATGTACCAAGCTGCTATACCTGAGGAGCTTGGTTTCTCCAAAGGGGACATACTTGCTGTGTTGAGGCATCAAGACGACGGGTGGTGGGAGGCTGAGATACAAGGAGGCAATGGACGCATTGGGCTGGTTCCGAGCAATTACCTGCAACCTTGCTGAGTGGGACTTTTCACTTTGTGTATGAAGAATAAGACTGGGTGATTTATTATATATGTAGAATCTGGCGAAGAATCAGTAGCGAGTTGTTACCAGGTAAGGTACGTATGGAAATAGGCAAACAAGGGAATTCTGAGTACCCGTAATTTGGAGCTTTGGATAAGGTACCTGAGGTCAAGAGACCTGACCGTGAGGCTCGCTATACTACTTCGTTCTCCGTACACCACACAGTACGACGGCGCCTCCGTACGGAGGGAGGTACGTCGACCATTTATAGGGGTCCGGTACTAATCCACCGTACATACTCATGGAGCTATATACTGTGTAGTTCACAGGCCAGCCGTACCCAGAATGGTCGGCCGGGTTACACTTGGAACGTCATCGGTTATCAACCAGGGGAGCCCCATCTCACCTCATACCAAATACCAATATTTCGACATAACAACTAAGGTAGACTAATCAGTCCCACGAGTTAATGTGGTTTCTTAATAACCGCAGATGGGTGCAGACCAGTAGTACCACCTTCCATACGAGTACTCGCTAATTAGTACGGAGTACATCGCGCCCGTGAAGGGTCGAGGTAGGTTTGGAAGGGAACGCGGGAGAACTGATCTTTCGTGTTTCAATCAGCTGAACCCCCAGCATAGGTCCTCTGATCTCAATGCCATTATAGACCGAGGCCTCTCCCTCTCTACTGTATTCGTCAGTTAGCGCGCTTCCGCCTCGGCAGCTGTCTTGGTTCGCGTCGCCCTCCCCTGAATCAAACACGGTACCAGACCGGACCGGCATGCAAGGGTTGAGAACTTGAGATACGCTCTCTGATACGACGGACGAGATTCTCGTCCAGCTGGTTATATCCACGAGTATTACCGGAAACAAAGAAACAGAAGCAATCAACGGCGGCCATTACCGCCTGGGTGAACGAATTCAAAATGGTATACTTGATGTTCTCATTTTGCCATTTAATGCAAACCAGTCATTGACGATGTTGCCTAGGAGTCCGCCGAGATGATGTATCGTGCTGCCACCTCTAAGAGCATGCATCGTATACTCATATATATCAGCCTCCTTCTGGCAGCATCAATTCCTCTGCTGGTTGTGGCCATCATATCTACTCTGTCATTCTACCACAACTATCTACCAGACCAGGTGTTTTCCACCCCAGTGTACCTCCAATACGGGTGAGTAAAGCATGACAGCTTCCCTGGCGATAGCCATGTTCGAATGGTTCATTCTGATCTGAGTCTTATCATGTGCACCTGCAGTATTGGTGCCCATCCGTTTGGCACCGCATCCCTGACTGAGGCCAATTTGAAAACGCATCAAGCATATGATATCGCCGTGGTTTTGAGCGTGCCTCAATCCCCCGCCAACGCTGACCGAGGGAACTTCATGGTCACTCTCCACCTCCTTGGGCCGGGATTGCCATCGTCTGGCAACGAACTACATTACCTCCTGGACCTGGAGAGCCTGCATCGCGAAAAGAAGATACGGTTTAGTTCCAGTCGTCCTGCTTTGCTGCCGTATCGAGATCCTCTCGTGTCACTAGCGTCGCGCCTCCTTTTCCTGGGCTACCATCTACTGGTGCCCGAGTCCCAAGCGTTGACCGTGAGGATACCAATGGGCGAGCAGGTAGAACTGGCTACGCAATATTCCGAGATGCCAGTGTTGGCGTACCTAGAGATCAATGCCGGGCAAATTCTCCAGACCTACGATGCTTCGATCGTCATGACCGCCCAGCTGCGCGGCTTGCGCTGGTTGATGTACCAATACCGACTTCCCGTTTTCATCTTAGCCACTCTCCTCTTTTGGGCGGCTGAAATGTTATTCATGATTGCAGCATGGGCGACATGGTCCGCCAGGGCAAGCGCCTCGTCTGGTACACAGACGAGAGGATCTGCATCACCAGAGACTGCCGCAGCTGTTAAGCGCGACGAGGCAGGCTTGGATGAGTTTTCTAGCACGGCGACAACGACTTTGCCGGCATATAGCATTCGGGAAAACCCAGAGCACGAGTTGCATAACCGCGAATGGGCACCGGATAATGAACAGGATCATGCCTCACCTGCCCGTCCCGGGGGTGGTGTCGATGAACTCGAAAGCGATGTGCGGTGGGTTAGGGATGATATTGGCGTTGGCAAGGGCGCAAGCGATATGGGGAGTGTACGGCGTCGGTCATCCCATCGTCGGCTGACGTGACAGTGAGACGACGAGGCTCCGCACGTGTGCCGTTGACGTGGAACCTGGGCTCATCCGCAGGACATATACCGAAAGCGAAAGTTTATATTCCGAGCGGTATAGTGCACTTCGAAGGGCTAGAGACGGGACCCCGACATGAGAGGCATGTGACTTAAGTAGGAAATTCGAATGGCAGTTAGCCCCGGCCATTAAGGAGTACTGTACGTAAAGGAGGCCGGGGGAAGGTAGGAAAACGGGAAAACGGGCATACAGGAATACGGGAATACGACTCGAAGAAAGACATTCTGGACTCTCCAACGGTGCGGTGCAACATGAAAAGACATCGGTTGGGTTAGGTATGGTTTTTGACAATGTGACCATAGTTTAATAGTCTGACCACCCGCACCCTACTCAATAATAAATAACAATCCTAGGTGCATCCCGTATCGATGGCACGACGGCATAGGACGACCAGGGGAGTATGCCGTCATCAACACGGGCTTGCTACCCTATTCCAAGCCTCTTTTCCGTCGAGCAATAAATAAAAGGTACGTCTGATGCCTGAATCCCCAGCCTGGGAGACAAGATTAGGTTCCGCAACTGTTAGAGATACCCTCACCACGTCCTTAGCAAAGACCATCTATCGCCCAGCGACCATACATATATTCTTTCAAGGGGTAGGCAAGTTAAGCACTCTGATATTTCGGGTAAGCACCTTAGTCAACTTAAATGAAAGCCAATCTTATTCTTATGTTGTAGTTGAACATGAGTTAACTCAAGGTACCTTATGGATGCTAAGGTACGATCTTACGGCTACCTCTTTGGCTTTGTCCTGTATCTTCGGAAGTAGCCGTGATGTATCCAGGTACGGGTATACCGAATTTTTATGGCAGCTGCCTTTTTTTCTCTGCGGCAACAAGCCCACCACCCTGGCCTCGGTCGTACCTGAGTACCCTGGGTCCGAGCACTTAATTACCTAATGTATCTGATGTGGTAGGTGGTCAGCCTCGATTATTTCCTAAACAGCAGCTTGTGACGGTGTGTATCCATCCACGACAGCCAACTCGCATGGTGGTTGTTCCCATTCTGCCCGACGTCTTCAACACACCTATTCACGCACTCCTTGATCACCATGCGTAGCTTTATTGCTTCCCTCTAACCTCACATTCCCCAGGCACTTGCTGTTGGTCAGTTGGACCATAGCAAATTCTTTGTCATTGTCAGTGCGAGACCCCGCTCCTCCTGATGCCTCCCCCCGAATCCCCATGTCTCCAAGCTGACCGCTAACTTTGCGAGATAAGATTTTGTCCTGCCACTGAGTCCCAAACACACGGCTTTGAGAAGCCGTGACCCTCCTCCCGCCAGAGAAGCGACGGCTCCCTTTTACTCCCCACTGCCGAACACAAATACTTTTTTCGTCTCGTCACCAGCATTCTAGCCGGTTACAAGACCACACTAGCTACACTTCCAGGTTCCCAATATCATCGACAGCACGGGGTGACTGGCCTCCTAGAAAGTTTATACTTCAGTTTTCGCCATGCCTTGCTTTAAGGGAATCGCTGTTAGCATTCACGCAAATGGCGCACCTCTCTCCGAGTATGGCGTACAGAGGCAGTCCCGCCTATCGAGGATCAGCACCTACATCCCTGTGCCTCAACCACAAGTTGATCCCGAGACGAACAAGCCTGAGCCCGCAAAATTTGCCATCTCCATAACGTTGCTGACTCCCGGATTGCCGATTCCGTACTCGACGCCAAAGCCAACCGAGGACAACCCGTATCCGAAACCTCAGTTCGTCGGCGGCCTTCCAACTACGCCGTCAGGACATAATAGGAGTGCCGGGGTAGTGAACCCTTATATCCCCATGACTAATTCGGAAAATGAAACGATCGCGGCGTATATATATTTCGATGGGAGGTCTAAGGAGGAAGTCGCTACCCTCCTACGCCCTGGCGAAGAAACCTGGGTCAATAGCCGATGGGTTCAGGTTCCCCCTGCAGAAGGCGGAGGCCTGGCTGAGCGCGAATTTTTGTTCCGAGAAGTAGGCTTGGAGCGATGGCTGAACGGCCTCGACCTTCAGGGAAGTAATGTGGCGGAGAGGCTTGAGAAACGTCGGCAGAAATTCGAGAAGCGCCGCAGGCGAGAAAGAAGCGGCACAGGAACATCTGTTTTCAAGCAGGAAGAGAAGGATTCTGGGACCCGGGACACATTAAGATATGGTGCTGACGACGGCTCTCCTGTGGAGGCCGTCGTTGACGATATCACGTCGGGCTCGGATTCCGATGACGAACCACCCGAAGCGACAGGACAGATCAAAGTCCTCATGTTCCGCGTACTGGCTTCTGGCGAGATTAAGAAGGGAGAGTATTCACCACAGTTCGATGCACATGACGATGATGACGATGCCAATCGAGGTGGCATCAACGGCGGTGTGGAGGCCGATGTGGAACATACCACCAGCTTTGCCAAGCCAAAGTCTCTCGACCCGAAGACCATCAGTACTCAGACTGTGACTGGCATTGATGGCCCAGAAAGACCTTACGCAGCGTTCACCTTCTTCTACCGGGGAGAGAGTGAGTTGTCCCCTCCAACACTGGGCGTTCACAATCCATACGATGCTGACCAGACATGCAGGGCAACTACAGAAGATTGGTGTCCTTTCTTCCTCCAAGGCGGTTCAGGTCGCGTCCAGCTCGGCAAAGCGACGGTCCGGACAACTTGATTTCTCGCACCTGGGTCCCTTGAAAACAACGGGCACTGTGGGATTTTCGGCGTTCCGCGACCAGGATACAGAAGCTGCGAGACGGCGTAAGGCCCGGAAGAAGAGCACGGGGAACGTTGGGACTGCCCTCAATGACAGCGAGGATGATGACGATGACAGCGACGGCCTTGGTAATGTGGAGGATGTTGACGAAAGGGACTTCACCCAGAAGCTACCGGCCGAGGAGGCGCAGTCTCACGGCGAACTTGCCGATGGCGTGAACCGCATTCATGTGAGTTGCTCGTCTGTTTCTGGCAGGGCCAGCCCCATGCTAACGAGGGGGCGACTGTAGCTGAAGAGAGCGCACTCTGGTGATCCCGGCACCAACAGCCCGCCAACCTTGGCCTCTACAACTAGCAATCTCGACCCTGCGACTGCTGAACAAGCGGCCTCGACTGCAGCTGCATCGGCGCTTGCTTCAGAGTCTTCACTTCAGGACTCGGTCTTTGGAAGCCCCATAAAGAAACATCGGCCTAGCATCTCCGGCCAGGGTATTGACTCCGCGGCTTCACGCAGCGCGACTACGGCTCTGGATGCAGCCGTTTCACATGCCAACGCCCCTGCGTCCACGTGGTCTACGCAGCCGGTCAATGAGCCGCGGACAGCGAATGTAGCGGAAGCGGAGGAGGAGGAGCTGTAATCCGTCCGCCCTGTCTATATTCAGACGAATAGCGAGTGTGTTTCCGGCCCGGATACCTGGATTGCAAGGGAGTAAAATGATACTAGGGCCTGTCTTTTTCTTTCGCGACCAACTACCTTAGAGCCTATCTGGCTAAGCATTCAATCATTGTCGTCAGAGACGTGAGGTTCTGGACATGGTCTGTTTCGTACGTTTCTAGAATGTCTTGTGAAGCCCCTATCTGGACGTTGAATTGAAGTTGACACGCTAGTATCCCGGATACGAAACGTGGTGTGGGTTAGGCCGTCTTGGCTGTGATAAAAGAAAGGGTGAGACGAACCACGCGACGATCAACCGACTGGTTGGGGACCCCGTGCTTCAGCGCTTCAACACTGGCAAAAGATGCTGGGACAGACTCACGCACATACCTCTCTGGGGGTGTTTCACATCTGCTGCGAAACGAAAGGGTTCATACGTGGTTGGCGATGCTGTCTCCCCCATCTACTCCTTTCTCGCAATCCTGGTCGAACACTCGGAGCTAAACTGTTCGATGTTTTATTGCTGAACCACTGCCTTTTAAAAGCCTCGAGTACCCAGCGACCGCTTGCCATTAGACGCTTCCTATTTTACAATATCGTAACGTTGAATGAAGCCTTCCTACTCCCCGTCCTCAGCTCCGCCTTCGTAAAAACCGTACTACAGACGTCATCAACATCGAGACGACGGCTACTGTATTCTGTACACTGACTGTTGTGCTCTCTGTCTCTGTCTCTGTCTCTGTCTCTGTCTCTCTCCCTCTCCATCTCCCTCCCTTCTCATTCTCCATAATTACAAAGTGCCTCCTTGGCCTACCATGACATACCCAAATGGTGAGCATTATCTGCCCACGTTATCGTGTCGTCGGTTGCTGATAAATGCCTTCATGTCATAGACGACGAGTTCCTCTATGCGTTGAGTTCGAACCAAGCATGGGCGAGCTATAAGTCTCATCAGAACCCAGCATTCTTTAAGACATTGACCAATGAGCATGCGCCTTCCATCCGTATGGTCCCCCCTTCTTCCCCCGCAGCAGACCTACGCCTGTTATCCTTATATATTCTGTCTCGCGTTGGGATGCCTCCGCTAATATCACGCCGTGTCACTCTCAGTCTGGATTGGGTGCGCCGACTCCCGTGTGCCCGAGACAACGATCCTCGGCCTCCCACCTGGTGCCGTCTTCGTCCACCGAAATTTCGCAAACATCATCTCACCCACAGACATCAACACAGCGGCAGTGATCGAGCATGCCGTAGTCAACTTGAAAGTCAAGCACATCATCCTCTGCGGTCACTCAGCATGCGATGGTGCTCGCGCGACCCTCACTGATAGTCGAGCGGGAGGCGTACTCGAAACGTGGCTCACATCTCTCAGGGTCGTCCGGGCACAACTTGCGTCCCAGTTGGCGACTATCAGAGACGACCACACCAAGGAGATTATGATTGCAGAGAAGAACGTCGAGGTTGGCGTGGCCGTTCTGATGGCAAATAGCACCGTCCAGGAACATATCAAGAGCAGAGGATTGGAAGTTCACGGCTGCTTTTTTGATATATCAAGCGGTCGAATTCGCGACCTCGGCCTTGGGACAAGAATGTCCACCCGGAGAGCACCCAGTACGAACGGCACAGCCGAGACTGTCCGTGGAAAGCATGCTCAGTTGGTGTTCAGGGAAGGTGGTGTTGCTGGCATGGAAGCTCGATAAATCGAACAGCTTTGTCTCCAGACTCCGGATGAGTACAAAGTAGGACCAAGACCGGATGGTCAAGCGGTGGCCAAACGTCTCTCTGCTCTACTACCCCGACTTAAGTCGACAGGCCCGAGCTAGGGAAGCTCGTATGTAAATCCATAGATAGTAAGGGGCATTGGAATATATGCCCGCCAACGATTGCAGGAGAATCGTCAGTTTAGCTACAACTGCTACCAAATGACATATGATTTATGACGTTAAACCTCGTTTATTCAGTTCAGAGGTTCATATATTCGTGTTTTGGCCCTCCGGAGAACCCCCTTATTCTCTAGGCCAAACAAAGCCATTGTCATCAAGACAGCCTGCAGGACCACGTGGTTCTTACAGAACAAGCTGTGGCCTCCCTGCCTTGCTCGCCTTGTTGTGGAGCATCCATTACTGGCGATGCTCTGCAACAGGGAACAGTAGTTTACGCGTCTTCGCGTCTGTACGAGAGTCTCTTATTGTTTACTTAATTGCCTCCTGACCTTAACAGTTCGACACTACCTAGGTCTCAAGCCGAGGTAGTCGCAAGTTGCAACAGATCACAGAACCTCCGAGTCGCAAAATTCACTCTGCGCCGTGATAACGTGACAGACTGTTCACGCAGGAGCGAGGAGCACTGTCAGCTTCACCCGCTTAGCTGCGCAAGTCAACTGACCGACGGAATGTCGCATTATGTATCACGGATACGCGGGTGTCTCAGAAGCTACGTAACCTAGTTCATGCTCCGTTTACCTAACCGGGTCGCCTCGCCGTGACAGCGTAGCCCGCATGAGAGAGTGCTCACCGCTTCCGGGCCCCGGAGCTTGTCGCCAACGTCTTAAGTCCCCACCCCCCTCTCACGACTCTAGCCGAAAATAAGCTTGAAGATGTCGTTGAAGACGAAATAGCCGCCTGATGGGTCTCGCATGAGTTGGAAGGCTTGCGTAAAGTTCATGGGTCGTTGTTCCTCGTCCACCTAAGGCAGCTGAAGTCAGCGAAGAGTACTCGCAGTGGTAGAAACGTCTCCTTGCTGGATCACTCACCAGTAGCGCCCCGGTAATCAGGATCAGAATACCACCCTCCACGGTGGGCTGAGAGTCTAGGGTCGAGACCTGGTGCTTGACCTTCTCAAAAGGGAGAGACTGTAGCCACGGAGGAACATTTAGTAATCCACGGACGCCGAATAAGTTACGTTGATTGTAAAAAATAATTGGGCGACAAGGACGCCAATGTTGTGGAACATCGAAGAACAAACCACGGGTAAAGGGGGTAAGACGAACCGAAAGCTTCTCGACGATAGGACCCGCACCAAGAACGGAGCCGCTCTCGAAAGTAAGCATAGATTGCTCGCGCTGTGGTACAATGAAGTATCAGCATCATACTTGAGAATGGTAGATAGGAGGAATCGGGAACCAAGGGTATCGATCTCTTACATAAAGGCTGGCAAGCCCCTTGCGGTCCGAGTCGAATTGGTTATAGTAGAACTCGACGAACTGCCCTGAAAACACGGTGACGTTCAGAGACAACAATCCACAGAACGGTATCTCTATCTGATCAAAGGCGTAGCTTGGAACCTACTCGCAATCTCACTGAAATCGTCTATGCCGAGCATCGTTAGCAATCATTGTTGCCAAGAGAAATAAATGATGGGGAAAAAAGGGGGAGGAGCTGTGATCATCTTACTGGCTGCCATGGTGGCTATAGGTTTCGGCAACGGATAGAAAATGCGATCAAAAAAGATAGAAGTTCTCTTGGACTTGCGTAAAAGCTCTGACACCTGGCTGGGTGAGAGTAGGGTTGCGATGGCAAAATATTGCTGCGTCAAGTTGTCTTATGGTAGAAGGAGGGGTTTGTGATGGGGACTTTAGGAAGTTCTTCATATGTCTGCGCGGGGTTCAAGAGTGGGGTGGGGTGATACAGACGGGCGCGTTCCAGGTAACGACGTACAGAGCGTGGCACGGGCGTCCCAGATAATACTTCCCACATCAAAATGCACTAGGTAGAGCTCCGACATCGAGAAGCCCACTTTACTCTACACCGTATGTATTTATTCAATATACAGGGTAAGAAAATACATTCAGCAATAAAAAGTACTCGCGAACGGATATTACATTATGCTTATTACGAACATACCTATTTAGGACGGCACAGACTCTAAGAAATTTTTCATGGACATGGAAGCTCACGTCTCCGTACACGATTTCTCTTCCATCCGAAAAGAAGCGGTTTGAAGTCCACATCAATCAGGTTCGTACATTACTGTTTCCCTATCCTTTTCCTTCCTACACACCATGATGACATTCTCTTCTTATACGATCTGAATTACTATGTGGATCACATTTACATTCAAGCTCAACAGTCTGATACGACTTTTTTTCTCTTGCTTCTTTTCGTGACTTTTCGCACAAAGATGCATAGCTAACTCGCCTTTTTCAGTTGTATAGCTTCCATCCTATTTCTGCGCAGTGTCTCCATTGATCTTACAAAGTAGATGGAGTATCTATGCTATACTCATATTTCCAGAACATGTACAGGATCGAGCTCGGGCACTCGCTCACATTTTCATGCTGCGGGCGAGGCAGATATATGTTTGCCTAGCCTTAGTCAGGTATTGCTATATAGCACTTAATATAAACCGTTGGACGCATATCACTGGCCGAACGATGTTTTAATTTTTCATTCAGCCTACCACTGATCAGGCATCATGCGCTGGCTACAAAGTAGTTCCGGCCTCACTCCCGGGTGGAGGGTTTAATACATAGACATAATAGCCTGTTCTTAATATTCTCTGATTTAAGTACGGTATTGTCCCTCCAGGACACAACAGACAACATCGACGAGGTAATAGAGTGCAGGTCCCCAGAAGCATTGCGATGTCATATACGAGGTAGCACGATGAGTCCGAGAGGTATGAACTTCCGAAAAAAAGTGGAAGAAAAAAAATCACAGGTATCATAGCATAGACCTTTACTCCTAATTGACCTCTACCAACTTTTGCTGACCATATCCGCAGAAAGAGAGATGTAGAGAACCTAGACCAGCATCATCATATAGGCTGAAGGAGTCACTCCGAGATTAGCCATGCACATATTCATAATCGTTTTTTTAGACCTTGATGGCAGCTTCAAGGGCCTTCCTCTTCTTCTCCATGCGGTCCTGTGCCTTGGATCCCATGATGCCACCACCCCACTGCTTCCTGGTCTGCTCAGTATTCTCCAGATAGCCCTCCTTGACGGCCGAGATGAGCTTCGACAGCTCGTTCTTGTCCTCGGAGCGGACCTCGGTCAGAGCCAGAACGGCGGCAGTCTGGGCCAGCTGTTAGTGGGCATTTCATCCAGAATAATACGGGTAACTTGCCTTCTTGTGAACAACGGTTCCCAGCCTAGCCTTGCCCTTGATGATGGCATAAGGAATGCCCATCTTGCGGCAGAGAGCAGGGAGGAAGATGACCAACTCAATGGGGTCGACGTCGTTGGGGATGAGGACAAGCGATGCCTTCTTGTTCTCAATGAGGCCAACAACGTGGTTCAGGCCGTACTTGACGGTGTAGGGCTTCTTGCTGACATCCTCCTTCTTCTTGCCCTCCTTGACAGCGGTGGCTTCCTTCAGCAGGCGCTCCTTCTTCTCGGCCTTGGTCTCCGGCCGGTACTTGTTGAGGAGCTTGAAAGCCTGGGCGGCGGTGTTGCGGTCGAGAACGTGCTGGAACTGCGCAATTGCGGGGGGGACCTTGAGGCGCATACGGAGGATCTTCCTCTGGCGCTGAAGGCGGACATATTCAGGCCACTTCACCATGCGGGACAGGTCACGGCGGGGCTGGATGTCCTGGCCGATGCCGAAGTTGCGGGGCCGCCTCTCGAGAAGAGGGTTCTGGCGTAGAACATGTCAGCGCTTAAAGGGCACGACATGACTGGGAATGGAGATGGGACCTACCTTGGGAGCCTTCTTGCCCGCCTTTCCCTGAGGGAAAGGGGCCGGGGCCACCTTCTTACCGGACTTGGGAGGCTGTCATTGAGAAAGAAAGACATCAGCTAACTGACCAAATGTCGTAATGTCTTTCCTGAACTCTAAAGAGACGGCCGTGGGCAATGGAATTGCACCACAGACGCCGTCTCCAGCCAAAGTGTCACCTCACCAGGGCAGGATGGATGGCCATCCAGACCCGTTGGAGGGACGAGAACGTCAACATCGCATGTGCTTTCGCCACTACGAATGTTGATTGAGAATAGCTTTCCGAGTGCATTATGGAGTGGAACTCCGCATTCGCATGATCTCAACTTACCATCGTGGATGTCGAGGTTGCTGTCGATGGTGGGAAAGGTGGTGGTTGTGCGAGGGAGGTCGAAAATCCACGGACGTTTTGGGCTGGTTGGCAGATATTCAAGAAGTAAAGTTAAAAAAAAGTTGTGTGCGCCGGTTAGGTTTCCCCGGAGAAATACCGAAGTATCGGGTCACCGTCCAAATGTAGGTGCTTTCCGGTTTTTCGTGGGGACAGTATTATGTCAGCACCCCAAATTATCGGGACCCCTGCTTGGTTTTGATCATCGCCTTACCATTACCAACCAGATGCTACGTACTTTGATCCAAACAATCACCCCGCACGCCACTCGACGAAGATGGCTCCCTCGATCTGTGCGGGATGCAAATCTGCCCGGGCGGTTATCAAAAGACCGAAGAATCACCACAAGCTCTGCAAGGCTTGCTTCATTGCCGTATTCGAAGACGAAGTGCATCATACCATTGTCTCATCGAGACTTTTCACTCGGGGAGAAAGAGTCGCTATTGGGGCGTCGGGTGGCAAGGATTCGACGGTTCTTGCCTCTGTGCTCAAGACACTCAACGCACGCCACGACTATGGTGTAGAGCTGACGCTCCTGAGCATCGACGAAGGCATTAAAGGCTACAGGGATGATTCTCTGGAGACGGTGAAGCGGAATGCTGCGCAATACGACCTCCCATTGACAGTACTGGGGTATGACAGGCTTTATGGCTGGACAATGGATCAGGTCGTCGATGCGATCGGCAAGAAGGGTAACTGCACTTACTGTGGCGTATTCCGCCGACAGGCTCTTGACCGAGGAGCCAAGATGCTGGGGATCAAACATTTGGTCACCGGCCATAATGCGGACGACATGGCAGAGACTATCCTCATGAATCTTCTCAGGGGCGACCTACCTCGCCTCTCACGGAGCACAAGGATTGTCACGGGCGATGACAGCAGCGAAGTGAAGCGGAGTAAACCTCTGAAATACTCATACGAAAAAGAGATCGTTCTATACGCCCATTATAAAAAGCTAGACTATTTCAGCACCGAATGCGTATACAGTCCCGAAGCGTTCCGAGGCACTGCGCGTACATTAATCAAGAATCTCGAGCGAGTAAGGCCTAGCGCTATTCTCGACGTTGTACGGAGTGGAGAGGATATGGGTCGACTCGTGCCGGGTATCGCGCCGACGGGTTCTTGTGCCTGTTCCTCCACCGACGCACTGGAAGAGGAAGTCGAGAATTCGGGATGCGGTCCGAAAACGGGTCTCGCAGGTGGCAGGTTGGCGGGACTAGAGATTCGACACAAAGAGCACACCACTGGAAATGGCAATACTATGGAAGCGGATTTGACCGCAAGAATTTCCGACCACCAAGGAACAAAGGAAAACAGTATTTCCAAGACGGCTACCACCGTTTCTGGGGGGCAAAAGCTGGGAAGGTGCCAGAGCTGTGGCTATATGTCCAGCCAGACATTTTGCCAAGCTTGTTTGCTTGTTGAGAGCTTGAATCGGAACAAACGGGGAACTCAAATATAACTCTGTGACTTATGCTGCCGTTCTCATGGCCGACTCCCACCACCGGCAGCGACTGATCAGAGTAACCATGAAACAGTCTATTATTGGCGCCAACCATCCAGTCTATGTACGGGAGAGATAAAAAGACTCCATCATCGTACGTCGTGGGACCTGTCACGAGGTCCATACCTCGGGCGATGCATCGTCCTTCAGTTCTCCGCATATATGGCGCCTGCATGGATTCGATGTGCCAGTTTCGGCTACGAGATCCTTTTCTCCAGCTGTAGAAAGTGTCAGCCGCAGTTTCATGGCTCAATGCGCTGGGTCCGAAGTGCAGAACGAACCCTCCAGGGATTGTTTAACTCGAAACCTGTAGGTGCAACTGGGGTATCGGTTTGGCCTCGTAGGTTTCCTGTCAAGCGGCGGTCCCGATCCATCACTAGATCCAGGATTAGCAGGTGGTCGTCGTAGGAAGTGTTCAAAAGGGTATTTACTTTGCTGAAGAGTAGTTAGCATCCTGCCGACAAGATCAAGGATACGCTGTGGAATACAGAGCAGAGAACAACATACCTTATCCCACTGATCCAACCCAAAGCGTGGCTTCTTTCCTCCGTTCTCAATTCCCTTGACGATAGCAAGACCAGTTCCAGTTATTCCGAACATCTGCGGGGAACTTTAGTGTTGCGAGCTTGACATTGATGTGGGGGAATTCGCTATCCGTACGGCAATGATGATCCCATACGGGATGAGTGCTTCGAAAGGGACCGGCATGGTGATGATCGGATATACGGAAAGCTGGTCGGGAAATGTGTTGGCCGATGAGGCAGCGATGGTTCCGATTGCGCAATGCCTGCGAGTCGTATGGGCTGTTGCTGTTTCACGAAGCTCTATCGTACGAACGCGGAATGGAGTTGACGGATTGATGTCAATCAAGACCGAACAAATCACATGACTTCCTTGATAGCCTACGTAAGTAACTAAGCGAATTATCGTTGTAGCTAGTAATACTTGTGCAGATACTGCCTACTAGGTACCTAACCTTAGCCAAATACGGATAGGCTTGATGTGAATGTCCTTAGTAATCCGCATTGCCCATCGCGTGCCCCCGTGATTACCGAGTACTTACCCCGTATCCGTCCATTGCTCTTGATCATTTCGCGTGACGACACGTCGAGGAGCCTCTAGAGTTTCAACGCGAGTCCTCCAGTTCTGCACATATTATGGATCAAGCCACGATTCTCTACCGTACAGACAAGGATACCATGCGACATTAAGACCTTTTTGCACGGATTCAGAACCCGTATCGTCCGTCAACTTATATCTTACCCATCCTCGACGAAACATCAACCCCCGGAGGGATGACGGACGCCCAAATAACGGAAGAGGAGTTACAACAGAGCGTGGTAGTGTCCGAAGAGGACCTCGAATCCGAGGACACATGCATTATGCGACATCTGGACGGAAGCTCTCTAGACCAGAACGACACCACGGATATGGCTTTTTCGTCGACTAGCCGAGGCGCCGACAACGGCCCGTATTCCCCCCCAGCGGCAGGGACAGAGGACGTGACAATGGCGTCAAATATCGAGGCGAAATTTGAACGAAACGAAGACTCAGATGGCGAAGAAGATGCGGAAGGAGAAGAGGATTTCCGCCAAGGGAATGCAATGGTAGTGGAGACCGATCAACGATATTCTGATGAACCTGTGTCCGACGACGGAAGTCAGAGCAGTCGTTCGAACCACAGTACAAATGGAGACAGCGAGGAGGAGTACAGTATACGTGGCGATGTGGGCAATGTTGTGCGTGGAGGATCTAAGGATGACCAGAGTGTAGATGGGCTCGATATGGCAGGGAAGGACGAAAGCGATTATGACTCTGTTTCCCGGAGGAACACGTCGGAAGAGTCTGATGCGGAAGTGGCATGGGAAGATGCGCCAGAATGGGACGACGAAGACGAATCAGAAGCGCTGACGCCCAACCTCTGCGTGTTCTGCAAACAAGAGGAAGAACACGACCCCGGAGAAGAGTTTGAAGAGCCTTTGGCATGTGTGGGCTGCGGGGAGAGCTGTATGCATGCATCATTCCGCCACTTGGTTTATCACTGGCTAATTGGTGATCTAGCGCACCAATATTGTGCTCGAGTAGCCGGTTCTTTGGGGCAATCTGGGGGTAGGTTTCCCTGCGCAGTGAATTCTCTGTCTCTTCTATCAACTAAGATGTTTCTAGACACCCGCCATTGGAAATGTCCCGAGTGCGCGTCGTCGGAAGATGATGCTAAGCTCCCCGTTGGTGCAGTCGACCATGCGAGCATACATGCTTCTCGAACCTCCTTATCCTCTACACACTCAACTCAACAACAAGCAATGGGAAGCCTACAGTTGGCCCAAGATGGGCTTGGTGGACACAATGACACAAGTTCTGTGGGCGGCCCAGGCTTTATAGACGGCGACTCCCAGGACGGATCCCGGTCGCTTCGCAAGCGGAAAGCATCATCGTCCGTCGGAACGGATGCTACGGCCATGTCGCGTCGCAGACGTCAGGGACGGGTTCCTGACGATCGAAAATATAACTCTGATAATGCGTCACTACATACACGCTCGGAGACAGCAGATGGTGAGCGGCCACGCAAGTTACGCCTGAAAGTTGGACGTAATAAATCGGCTGTGACCATAACGCGAAGGGGTCGGAGGATGGTCGTCAAAATGCGTCTTGACCCAGATATGCTGCGCCAAGTCGTATCCGAAAAGTTGAGCACAGGCCGAAAACGAAAAACCCAAACCGACGGAAGGAGGGCATCGCGAGCACCACCCGTCAACTGGGAGGCGCCCCTCATGTCTTCCACCGCACCTCAACCATTCTATTCTTTCATGGAGCGGGAAACCGATGAGATGAAAACTAGACCATACGGGGGGATCCTCAACGATGCCGAGGCCGACACATCCAAAACCCTACCCACCAACGACGATCGAAAGCGATTTGACGAGGCAAAACAGAAAGCCGAGGAGGAGTGGCGATTACTGCACGTCGTCAAGCATGGCGACGATGCTCCTGAGAAAGGCCGGAAGCTCAAGAAAAATTCCGGACCTGCCAGCCACATCGAATGCATTGAGTTCGGCGGCTGGGAAATTGACACCTGGTACGCTGCACCATATCCAGAGGAATATAGCAGGAACCGCATTCTATATATCTGCGAATTCTGCTTGAAGTATATGAATTCGGACTACGTGGCTTGGCGGCATAAACTCAAATGTCCCGCCAAGCACCCTCCTGGAGACGAGATTTACCGACATGGCTCTGTGTCGGTTTTTGAGGTTGATGGGCGAAAAAATCCTGTCTACTGCCAGAACCTTTGCCTACTCGCGAAGCTCTTCCTCGGGTCCAAAACGCTCTATTATGACGTCGAGCCATTTTTATTCTATGTACTATGCGAGTATGACGAACTCGGATATCACTTCGTGGGTTATTTTTCGAAGGAGAAGCGAGCGAGCAGCCAGAACAACGTCTCCTGCATCCTAACGTTGCCAATACACCAGCGCAAGGGATATGGCAATCTCTTGATCGACTTTTCCTATCTTCTCACCCGAGTCGAGCGGAAAACGGGCTCACCCGAGAAACCCCTGTCCGACATGGGTCTCGTGTCGTACAGAAACTATTGGCGACTAGTCATATGCCGGTATCTACTGGAATGTTGGCACGATGCGGAGAAGAATGACCGCCCTGCAGGGTTGAGCCTCAGACAAATTTCCGACGACACTGGATTAACGCCCGACGACGTGATTGCGGCCCTGGAAGGGCTGAGGTGCCTGATTCGGGATAGTCGGACCGGCCTCTATGGTTTCCGAGTAAACCTTGCCTACTGCCGCGAGTACATGGCCAAATGGGAGTCAAAAAATTATGTCAAGCTTAACCCCGAGGCCCTGACGTGGACACCGTACGTTATGGGACGCGGCAGTGCTACCAATTTCGAGTTGGGTCCCGCCATAACCGCCATCGCCCCTCGCGAGGAGGACGAGGGTCGCGGGGTAGCGGGCGAAGCATTGGAGTCCTCGTCGAATCACATTCCCAATGGGCTCGAAGTCGGGCCTCCGGACAAGCTACTCACCCCTGTGCGTGAGTGTGGCTCGTTGGAAGGTTCGAAAGAGACAAGTGCTTTCAACGACGTTGGGTCAAGTTACACACAAGTCAGACCGTCCACTGAGCCACGCGATATGTCAGATCAAGAAATGACAGATCGGGTTGAAAGCCTGCCACCTGGACAAAGGGAGACTGGCTCTAACTGTGTCGAGACGAAAAACTGGGCTGAGGCTTACAAGGACATCCCGGTGTCGAGGTTCGAGGTATTCCCACCACTCAGCGGCCGGCGCACCGATCGACCCCGATCTACAATTGCGCAGCCGACGAAGGCACACTCTTCTGGGAGAATCCCAAGGCTGCAGCGTTCAGCAGGCAGTAGTGTACGGCGAGCAGCGGTTAGGAGCACTAAACCCAACAATTCGTCACGCCGCAAAACCGGCGGGACAGGCCGTGGCCCGGGCCGTTGGCCTAAGGGCACTAAAAAGAGCGACTACGGGAATGCTGCCAGTGGTCCTGGGTTTCCCCCTGCGTGGATTGAGGAAAGGCGCAAGCTTGCTGAACTTAAAACCAAGAAACCAACCGAGGATGAAGCCTCCCCGAACGTTGATGCTTCTCAGGCAATGGACACGGTTCGGGTTCGATTTGATGGCTCGGAAGCAGGATCACACCCATCTGGGTCATCGGAGGTGCCCGCGACTACCGCCACAACCAACATAACCTGAATCAACTGCAACAACGACTAAAATACCCGCTGGATACATTCCAGGATGGTCGGCGTATTTTGAATGACCAGGAAAAAAGAAACCAAAAATTGATTCTTTCATTCAAATAGACAAAACCTGCGGGAAAGGGGTAGCAAGTCGTTCTCGGCGTATCCTGCTTCGCAACTTGGCTTATCCAGACCATGGCCAAGATCCAGCTTTGCGGATGCGGTGGAGTGGGCGACGAGGACCTGCCGTGGCGATCAACACCCGTCTAATCATAAGGTACAGAACGCTAGGACAACTGGCTGGCCTGTAGGGGAAATTGGTATTTATCTTTTGTGCATGGAGCAACAGGAGCGCGGCGTGTGTTGATGGGATCGTATTGGCCGGTGATTGTCTGGCTTGCTTTTTATTTTGACGAGGCTGAAATAGTAGGGCGTGAATACCAAATGTCAATTACGTGGAATACACGAAGCTTCATAGCCTTCGCTTCGCAGACAGTAATTATGGCTCGGCTTTTCGCAAACTCTGAGTGCGAGACGGTGGTCTGCGTGGAAGCAAGGCAAAAGACGAGTGCCTCGACGCTTCAATGTCGCTTTACTGACCTTATATGGTGTAATTACTCCGTAAAGGAGAGCACCTCTTGCCTTAGTCATCATGCCTTGGACTGGCCTTTCCACCCCTCCTGATTACATCACTTCTGAGAGACGTCCTTCATGCGGAGACAAACGTACTGCAAGGTACCTATAATGTAAGGTGCTCCGTATTTGTAGGTACGTAGCTGGTACTCCGTGCAACCCTCTCCACACCTTGTTTCTTCGTGCGTACCTACGCCACCCGCCTCGATTGACCTTCTGTCAAGCGCCTCCACAGACACGGGCTAATTTCCGCAGATCGCCCATCCAGACTGTTCCTTTTTGTTTCTGGCAGTTGGGCCGTTGTCGCGTTTGTGTTCGCTCTACCCTAGATTGATCATTGACTCGGCAGAACCGACAGCCCTACCTCCTCGCGCCAAGTCCCGTTACGCATCCGCTTTATCCAGACCCAGATACGGTGTCAGTTACGCAGTACAGTATGTGTTGCTCCAAGTGAACTTGCATACGTGTTTCCTCGTCTAACGCTCGTGCCTTTTTAGCCGCAACCATCTCGTTCGCCTCGCAGGCCTCGTCATCTTCGTGTTTTGCCGTTCCGAATCGAAAACGATCGCTCGCGACGACAGCGACTTGTCGGCAAACAATACCTGGGGCCGAGTGCCAGTATCTCTGCTGCCGGTCGGGACTCTGGCTCAATGCAGGAGGACCTTTGAGCTTCTGATCTGCTGTTATTATATCATCCTACCGCTTTGCCCGACATTACAACGATTCCGCCAGACCATACTTATAGTTAGGCTGCTCAGAGCCTTCGCCAAACCGCCTGCCCATCATGTCGAAGGTCATTCGCAGCGTTAAAAATGTCACCAAGGGCTACTCAAGTGTCCAGGTGAAAGTCCGGGAAGGTTGTAGCTGGGTTTTAATCTTTTTACATCGGTCTATGTCCTGACATCTTGTGTCGCAGCTACGAGCAATGACCCGTGGGGTCCGACTGGCGCCCAGATGACCGAGATCGCTCAGCTGACTTATGCTTCGTGAGTGTAAATCTACAAAAGTGCGAGAGACTCCGCGCTTTGAGACTGACCTGATGTACAGGTCGAACGAGTTCTACGAGATTATGGACATGCTCGACAAGCGCATGAACGACAAAGGGAAGAACTGGAGGCATGTGCTCAAAGCTCTTAAGGTCCTGGACTATTGTTTGCATGATGGCTCGGAGCTTGTTGTGACGTGGGCACGGGAGAGCATTTATGTCATCAAGACACTACGAGAATTCCAGTACATCGACGATGATGGCAGAGATGTCGGGCAGAACGGTAGGCTCGCCCCCCCCCTTTCCGATCGAAAACGGAGTATCCTCTGGCCTTGTGGACTTGGTCCTGACCTGAAGCAGTTCGGGTTGCGGCAAAGGAGTTGACTTCGCTCATACTGGATGAGGAAAGACTGCGCAACGAGCGAAGGGATCGAAAGACATGGAAGTCCCGTGTGACTGGTCTAGAGGAATATGCGCCACAGTCTCAAGGACCGCCCCAAAGACCGGCGAGGGAGCGTCGACGCCCCAGTATCGACGAGGAGGATGCCGAGTACAGACTGGCGATTGAAGCGAGCAAACACCAAGAGGAAGAGGACCGCAAGAGGCGAGAAGGTCGACCGGCGGACGACGTTGAAGATGACGATCTGGCGAAGGCCATCAAACTCAGCAAGGAGGAGGAGGAGCGTCGTCGTCGGGAGCTCGAAGGAAATAACGCATTTTCCGTTTTCGACGACACACCTTCGCAGCCTGCCGACCCTCCCCAGGTCCAATATACCGGATTCAACCAGGGCTACCAACAGGGTAGCGCTGTGGACTTCTTCGCCAATCCCATTGATCAGAGCCAGCCGGCCCAAGCACAGCCAACTGGTTACATGCAAGCTTCTTATACAGGCTTCCCTTCTCTCCCGCAACAGGGACAGGAGCAACAAATGGCCATGGGCTTTGCGAACGGGTATCCGGGCTATTCTATGCAGCCGCAGATGAATATGGGTCCATTCGGGCAACAGCAACAGCAACAGCAGCAACAGCAGCTGCAGGTTACTGGCATGCAGGGCTTCCATCCCCAGCCTACGGGCTACAATATCTACCAGCAGCAACAGTCGCCCTCACCACAGGACTCTTTCCAACAAGCCGGCAGTAACAACCCCTGGGCGTCGAACAGCAGCCAGCAGCCGCAATCGCCAATGCAGCCCATGGTGACTGGCTCCAACAACCCCTTTGCATCCTCAATTGGGCGGCCGCAGACGCATAAGGCCCCGTCCATGCCGTCGCTCGGGACTCTCCCCGAGCAGAAGACTCTGTCTACCTTCAACCAAGTCAATTCTTCCGGATCTTTCGGGTCAGGTAGGAAAGATCTGAACGAGCACGAGGTCAGGTTAAATGCCCTGCTTTCTAGCGGAGACGGCATGGACACCTTTGGAAACACCGGCCAGCTGCGTATCCCAGCGCAGCACACTGCACCCGGTACATTCGTCAACAGCGCCGGTTCTGGTGCTCAGAGGCTCACGGTGGATGCTACCGGAAACAATCCCTTCCTGCGCACTCAGTTTACCGGTATGCCGACAGTATCGTACGGGCATGGTCAGGTTCAATCTGCAGCAACCGGGATGCCTGGCAGCATGAACGGCCAGGGCAACAATAACCCATTTGCAGCGAATCGGCCGCAGCCGCAAAACAACCAGAACCAGGATTTGATTCAATTTTGAGTATATTCGCATATCCGCAGCCGGGACGGGACACAGGAATAGTTTAATCCTTCCGTCGGTTGCTGGATGCGGATCGTTCGTCAGACTTCTTTTACCAGGGAATGCTAGACATTGAACTGGCCTTCCCACACGCTCTGAGGCAACAAGCAGGAGTGGAGGGAAGCCGTGTGATCGTGGAATTGTGGTTGC
Organism: Sodiomyces alkalinus F11; assembly: GCF_003711515.1. Taxonomy (NCBI): domain Eukaryota; kingdom Fungi; phylum Ascomycota; class Sordariomycetes; order Glomerellales; family Plectosphaerellaceae; genus Sodiomyces; species Sodiomyces alkalinus. Next base: position 5,956,686 of record NW_021167079.1, on the reverse strand, counting down.
TTCAGGCATTTTGGGACATATCTCCTCGACCCAGAGGACATCATGGCGGGTTTTCTGGTACAGTTATTGTGCTTGTTGTCCTTCGATGATTCCTCCCTTGGGCACGAGCATTTTGGGCTGCTTTTGGCGTTGCATTCTCCGTACCATGAATATAGCTTCGAGGCACTTTTAGGCTTGTCGCAGTACTAGTGAGGATTCCCTCCTGCAGATGCTCATACGACTACTGACTCTTGCGTGGATGAACTTTCATGTGACGGAAAGACCAAGATTCTAAGGTTGATCTCCTACGTATAATATAAGCCCTTGTGTACCTTGGCCTATTATAGATCCCTCTTACCGTATTAATGAACGCCATGATGTACGCCGCAGGAAGAAACAAACGTCTATATATATGGTAATAGATTGAGCTCCGTCTTCTTGCCATCTTGTCTTGTTTCCTATCCGCTTGATTAGCTTAGTTAACTAACATAGGTACATCTCCAGGGAGTCGTTAGACGATAATTCCACAAAGTTAAGAAATGATGTGGAAACGTCCTCTGAAGAACCGGTGGGTATCCGTACAGTTAGTGTAAGTACAGGGCCGTCAAGGTTACTTCGTTGCACTGAGACAAGGGGTAATTACGAATGCCTCTAGCGGAGGGGAGGAATTTAGGTAGTGTTTGCCAGGTAGCCGCTATTAATGCTTTACTCCGTACGAAGTAGGGAGGTACAGACTTTGTACTCCGTATCCGTACAGTGAGTGGAAAAGGTTTCTACGAGGTCAAAAGTATCTGCATTGACTTCTAGGCAGAAGCGATACATAATGACGCGTGGCGATAGTTTCCCCTGCACTGTATTACAAATGCCTATTGAGGCGTACCTCCAATGTATTACATAAGTCCTCAGGCAGCAAGGTGGTCCCACAAAACTGATGCAAGGCGTATTTTGTCACCTTTCTCTTATGCTTCCTTCCACCTAGCACCTTTGTCCATCAACATCACCTGTTCCTTCCCCCCATCGTTTTGGAAGCGAACCAGCGCAAAGCGACGCATAGCAAATCAGCCCATAGGACGCTGGCATAAAGTACGTACATCTCCTTGGGTATTCTCAGTCTTTTCTTCCGCTTCCCTCTGAGCTGTTTCCTGCATCATATCGACGCGTCGTTGACCAGCCCTTGGCTTCTAGTTGCTGCTCCCGATTTCGAGGTTGCAATCCGCGCACGCCTGGAGAAGAGACGCGGCAAGGGATTCTGCGGCACACTCCGCGCCGAGTGCCGGACGGTGTAATCCTCTTATACGCCTGCCCCCTTCGCCCGCAACGGTCTTCCAACTAGCTATATTCGCTCGCGACCTCATTCCATCGCTAAGACACGGTACGACACGACGCGTCCAAGACTCCCGCACCACTCTCGGCCTACTTTCATGCGTCGCTCGTCTTGAGCTCTTTCACAGCTCTCAGAATCGACAATCACGCTAACACATCACTTCATGCTTCGTTCTGTACTGTAGCCAAGTCGACGACCTGCGAAAGCTGAACCATGTCGGGATTTGGTAGCACCGGCTTTGGTGGCTTCGGCCAGAACAACAATAACCAGCAGTCGTCAGGCACGGGATTCAGCGGCTTCGGTGCAAACACTTCGGGTTCAGGTAAGTCAAACTAGGCTCGTCTTTTCTTCTTCTTTTCTTCTTCCTTTTCTTATGAGCTGTCTCACTAATTGCATGCGCTTATTGTTAGCCTTCGGTTCGACCAACACTCCCAACGCTTTCGGTTCCAACGCAAACACGGGTGGTGGTGGCTTGTTTGGAAGTACGACAGGAGGAGGATTCGGCTCAGGCACAACATGTATGTCGGCATATGGCTACCCCCAACATTTTTTTTTCCTTTGCTTTTGTTGAGCGCCTCAATAGGCTGCCTATACTAACATGAACTTAGCCTTCGGTTCTGGAAATACCAATACTGCCTTTGGTGCGGCTTCGAATCCTGCTACAACCAGCTTTGGCACGAACACAACCGCCGGTGGTGGCCTATTCGGCGCCAACAACACCGCTGCTTCGGGCTCTAGCTTTGGCGGATTCGGAGGCAACACGGCGACCACGAACACGTCCAGTGGATTCGGAGGCTCAGGTGGGTTGTTTGGCAGCTCAAAGCCTTTCGGTCAAACCACTACTACTGGCACAGGCTCAACGTCGCTTTTCGGTGGCGGGAACACCTCTACCGGCAGCTTTGGGGGCTTTGGCGCCACGAATAACCCTGGTATCGGAGGCAAGGTCGGCGATCCGCCAGGCACCAACGCCACCCCGTTTCAGGCTCACCAAGAGAAGGAGCCTACTGGCACGGGTAACCAGTCCAACTCCTTCCAAAATATTCTTTTCCAGGATCCGTACAAAAAGTGGTCGACCGAAGAGCTGAGACTCACCGATTACAATCAGGGCCGCCGCTATGGTAATGCGGGCGGTACGGGTGCATTTGGCGTCTCCAACTTTGGCAACACCACTGGCTTCGGCACCACCAATCAGCCGTCCTCTACGGGCTTCGGAGCCACCCCCGCAGCGGGAACGTCCTTGTTCGGAGGCGGCAACAACAACGCGACCACGTCTGGTTTTGGGACGGGGACGACCAGCGGTTTTGGCGGGGGAGGTCTATTTGGCAGCCAGAACAAACCTGCCACCTCCGGAGGTCTGTTTGCGAGCACAGGCACCTCCCAGCCCGCCCAGACGGGCGGACTTTTTGGCGGCACTAACTCGGGCGGAAGCTTCGGCGGTACAGCAACAACGACGCCTGGTTTCGGCGCGACAGCCTCCACTGCAGGAGGCGGCGGCGGCGGCGGTCTCTTTGGTGGTTCCAACACGCAAAACAAACCCGCTGGTTTCAGTTTCGGCAACACAGGCACTACCGGGTCAGGCTTTGGTGCTGGCAATACTACTTCCGGGTTTGGAACGACCGGTTCGAATACCGCCACGGGCGGCGGCTTATTTGGCAACACCACAAGTAGTGGTACAGGGCTGTTCGGGGGCGGTCAACAGCAACAACAGCAACCGCAGCCGCAGCAGCAGGCCGCCGGTACTGGAGGATTCGGGGGCGGTGCATTCGGTGGTCAGGCACAGCAAACCGGTTCATTATTTGGAGGCGGCCAGCAGAAACCCGCTGGTGGCCTCTTTGGAAGTAGCACTGGAACTTCAGGTGGCCTCTTCGGCTCTGGGGGTGGAGCCGGTACTACGACGACGTCTTTCGGGACTGCTGGCAATACAGGAACCGGTGGCGGACTGTTTGGTGGCCAAAAGCCTGCCGGGACAGGGACCGGCCTGTTCGGGTCGAATACCGCCCAGAATACGGCCGGTTCTGGCACTGGTGGCCTGTTCGGTGGGGCAGGGGCGGGTGCCTCGGGACAACAAGCGAACACGGGCCTATTCCAGTCGAGCACTCAGAATCAGGCAAAGCCTGGCGGTCTGTTCGGAACGTCGCAAGCCTCCACCGGAGGCGGCCTATTTGGGTCCCAAAATGCGCAACAACAACCCTCATTTTTCTCGACTACAACGAACCAGCAGCCTCAGCAGCCTCAGGGAGGCTCCATTCTCAGCGGATCTCTTTTAGGCACTTCGCAGAACGCGAATGCTCCTTCCCAACAAACGTTGACTGCCAACATCTCGGACGTATCGGCATATGGCACCCCATCGCTATTCTCAAATCTCGGCGCCAACGATTTGCCGAATCCCGGTCCACTCGCAACTCCGTTGTCGAGCAAGTCCAAGGCTCGGCGCAGCTCCATTCTTCCTATGTACAAGCTGAATCCCGCCTCCGCGTCGCGATTTGTCACGCCTCAAAAGCGAGGCTTCGGGTTTTCATACAGCACGTATGGTACCCCGACCAGCCCCTCCAGTGTGTCCAGCACGCCGGGTAGTATGAACCGCAGCCTTCTCGGCTCGAGCCTCAACAAGGGCCTGAGCAAGAGTGTGTCGTCCAGCAGTCTCCGCAAGAGCTTTTCGGCGGAGGACAGCATTCTTACTCCCGGAGCATTTTCCGCCAGCTCAGGTTCTCGATATTATGGCAATACGGGCAGCATGAGAAAGCTCGTTATCAACAAGGACATGCGGAGTGACCTCTTCTCCACCCCGACGAAGGACAAGCCAGCCCTGGACCAGCCTAATGGGTTGCGGAAGCTTTCCAAGCGGGTCAGTTTCGATACCAGTACGACAGAGGATGGCCAGGGTGATGGTGCTGGGCAGGATGCTGTCACGCCGCGGAACTCGACGACAGCTGTTGAGGAGCAACAGGCTGCTGTGCCCAACGGCCCTGGGTCTGCTGGAAGCGGAACCCTCGTCGGTGCGGATGAGACGAGCGGCAAGGAATTGGCCGTTGTGCACGAGGAAGAAGCAACCCATGCCCGCCAGCCTACCCACGACAGCTTTGACAAGGCGCCTGGCGAGTACTGGATGAGCCCGACTCAGGATGCCATTTCGGCAATGAACCGAATGCAGCGCCAGAAAGTTGCCAGCTTCACCGTGGGTCGCGACAATGTTGGCTATGTGTGCTTCCAAGTTCCAGTGGATCTCACCAATATTGATCTCGGTGACATCTATGGGGTCATCGTCGTCCTGGAGACTCGGTCTGCCACGGTTTATCCTAATGCCGCCAAAAAGCCGCCCGTCGGCAAGGGACTCAACGTTCCTGCCATCATTTGCCTCGAGCAATCGTGGCCCCGAGGCCGGGATAAGCGGCCCAGTGTTGACACCAAACGCATCAATAAGCATATCGAGCGCCTCCGGAGAATCGAGGACACGACGTTCATTGATTACAATGCTGACACGGGCGTTTGGAAGTTCTCTGTGGAGCATTTCACGACATATGGTCTCGATTACGACGAGGAAGACACTGATGCGGAACCGCGTGGCGATGCGCACGGCGAGCAGAACCATGCGTCGGGCGTCTCGCCACACGGTAGCCTTGGGGATGATAGTATGAGCGATGGTCATGATGACACCTTCGACTTTCAGCGGAAGCGACGGGCCCTACCTGGCGCGTTCGACTCCCGTGCGGTGGGATTGGATGACGATGAGGAAGCAATGGGGGACTCGACCAGCCAAGGCGACGCCTTCTTGGGGTTTGGTTCGGCGGGCCCCAAGTCGAATGCGCTGACTCTCTCGACTGAACGTGATGGAGCGATCGAGGTGGACGACGAATACGACTCGCCCGAGGCTGGCGAGGAAGAGTTTTCTTCCTCTCCCGAGCGTCATCTTGGCGGAGAGCAACGTAGTGAATCGCCTGAAGGTAGGGGTGGTTCACCGGTTGTGGAGACGCCCGGAGGCATTCTTCGCGCTAAGATGCGCGCCATGAAGAGCTCGATGGCTCCTCTGCAGGTCGAAGTTGCAGATGGCGAGGACTGGATGGACATGCTGCAGAAGACGGTCAGTCCCCAGAAGCGGGACCGCGCCTTGTTGAAGAGCGCCGTGGACGCGGGTGTGCTGGCAAGCTCTGTCAACGGTATGCCGAAACAACGCGAGACGCGGATGGTGTCGGATGGGCGTGGCTTCGCTACCAGTATCGATCTTATGAACTCTCTATTCGACAAATCGAAGGCCACGGCACCAACGCACAATGCACCTGTGTCGTCGGTTGGATTTGTTCAGGTTGGTCCCCGCATCGTTGCTTGATGGTTTTCTTTTCTTACTTTGTTCCCAAAACAATACTGTGGTTAGCGTTGACAGGCCTGGGCCGACCGGTGGGGAGCCTGAGGGAGGTGATGAAGTGTAATAATCTACGTGTAGTAAACTCGTTGAGAATGAAATGCTGAGATTTCTTCATTATCTCTAGTGGCCGTATGAGCGACAGAAGAAGACATTTGACGACCTGTCCGGGCTCAGTGAAAACGATCGCGCATTCTATCGATCCTCGAAGCCTTCGTGGGGTCCTGACGGGACCTTGGTAATGCCGGCGACGTCGGCGTCCTCGCATGGTCGAGAGGCAGCGAGAGGAGCGAGCAAGACGGGCATCATGTCGGTTTCAGGCCCGGTCCCCAAGGAAGACGGCTCCGGCGTCGCCCTGTTCAAGTTCTCCAACGAGGTATGTCAGATAATGATTCCTCAGAAATGGACGTCCGTCCCGCTGAGTGGGATGTCAACTAACGCGTGGGACTTGCAGTCGTCCGCCAAAGCCATTGACAATCACATGCGCCTGACCCGGGTCAGCGTGGTTGATGACATTCCCGCCGTTTCTCTGCAGCCCGACAGCTTGATGAATCTATTTCACGACGAAGACGTGAGCAACAGCGCCGCGAATGCTCAGGAAAAGCTTGTATGGGAACTGGCCAGCATCCTGTTTGACGATTCCCCATCGCCAGCATCAGGAACGACTCCATCACGGAGGGAGCGCGTCTCCCGGTTCTGGGAAGAGCTAGTGGAGCCAGCGACGAGGCGGTCGGTTGCACTGGCAAAGTCGACGGAAGAAAAGGCGCTGGTATCTCTGGCGGGGCATCGAATTCAGGATGCTTGCAAGTATCTCATCGAAGGGAGGAACTTTCGGCTTGCGACGTTGGTCTCGATTATCGGCACTTCTGAGCAGTCCAAGCGCGACATGCGCACGCAGCTGGAGGAGTGGTATGGCAACAACGTGCTCTCCGAATTCGACGATGCGATTCGCGCCATGTACGAACTGCTCGCCGGCAACGGCTGCGTTTGCGAAGGGAAGAAGGGCGTGCCGGTGGCCGATCGGATGGAGTCGTTTGTTATCTCGCAGCGGTTCAGCCTGAACTGGAAGCAGGCATTCGGGCTGCGGTTGTGGTACGTCATTTCGCGGCAAGACGAGGTTCCGGCTGCGGTGGAACAATTCGCGGATGACGTCGCGCAAGACCGAGAGGGCTGGCCGCAGACGTGGTACGCAGAACAGGGCATCGAACCTCTTTGGGACGATGAAGACCGAGGGCGGCGTCAGGACTTGCTCTGGGGGCTCCTCCAGCTCTACTCGAACGAGGCCACGGTTGTCGAGGCGGTCCTGCGACCGGAGAACTTTCAACTGTCGCCTCTGGACACGCGGCTTTGCTGGCAGCTCTGGCAGGGTCTGCTCGCGACCGGAAAATTTTTCACGGCCTCGGGCACATCCGAAGCGGCGGACGCGGCGACCTTGTCGTTTGCCGACCAGCTCGTGAACGAGGGCAGCTGGCTCCAGGCGACCTTCGTGCTCCTTCACCTGAGCGAGCCGACGATTCGGGCCAAGGCGGTCCAAGACCACCTCGCTCGCCATGCCGGAGAGATTGGGGCGGAAGACAGCGAGGCATTCACGACGCTGACGCAAACGTTCCAGATTCCGTCGGCGTGGATCTGGGAGGCGCGGGCGCTGTATATGCGGAGTGTGCGGGACGACGCGGTGGCGGAGGTGCAGTGTCTCCTTCGAGCGTTGTCGTACAACGCGGCTCATGAGACGCTCGTCCGCAAGGTGGCACCTTGGGCGATCGTCAGCCGGAACTACCACCAGCTAGCGACGCTCCTCGACGAATTCGAGGGCCACGAGGAGTCGGTCAAGGGGTGGATGCTCGGGGGCGAGATTTACAGGTCCTTCCTGGGGGTCCGGCGCCTCCACGAACAGCGCAAGGAGGTTCCCATGGAGACGCTGGAGGCTCTGGTCAAGGCCCTGCCGGGTGTTCGTGAGGCGACTGAGAGTTCGGACACAGTACGGTTGGCTGCGGTGTCTGAGATGGGTGGCTTCGTGGCGAGGATCATGATGGACACGGCTGAACCGGCCATGGTAAGCAAACAAAACCCCTTCGAGCCTTGGGAAGCACCCAGCTTTGCTTCTGGTGCATACCTTGAGTGCTAACGACGTTTTCTTTTTGCAGCGGGATGCTTCCCGGATTCTTGGACTTCCTCTGACTGAGGGCTCGTATTTGCAGCACTCGCTGCACCTCAGCCACGCCTACTATCAAGGCATCATGGCGGGAGCAAGGTAGTTGGGGAGCGTTCTGTCTTGGACATTGTGTGTTTTCTTTTCTCCTTTTTTCCCCTTCTTGTTTTCTCTCTTTTCGTTTTGTTTTCCTTTTCCCATTTCGTTTTATTTCCCCTCTTTTTGTGTCTTTTTTTCCTTCTAGGTGATTTTAAAAAGGAGGACGGCCAGGAAATAGATGCAACGAAGAACAGTAGCCAGTCTTTGATTTTTTTATTATTATTCTTTCTGTTCTCGCCTATGGCGCCCACGAGGGAGGAGATGGAGCGACACTGTTGTACCCAAAAGACGGGGGGTTTTTTTTTTCTCTCTCTTAATGTGTAACCTAGGTAGCTTTGTAGATAGGTAGTTTAGATTCCTCAATTGACGCAAACGTCTTTCAGGGGCTTAGAAAGTACTGGATCCTGTTCTACCGGTGATATTTTCGTCTATGTACCTAAATGATGGGACACCGAACGAATGCCGCACTTTGATACTTGCCGCTACCTAATAAATAGGGGGACGAGCGAGTACGGAGTATCACAGCAATGTATTTGAGCAAGCTCCAGAGACATGGCTACGGTAGAGGAGCACTGTTTCTTAGCATATTACGGCGCTCCGCTAGCATTACTAAAGGAATGTAGGTACAGTACCTACCTACCATAATACCCTGTGACTCGTGACTCGAGACTGTGAGTGACATCACACCTGACGGTCGTTACCTCGATGTATGTACATACATACCTTACCTTGACATCTTGAAGCACCACGATTAAAAGTGATAGCCGCGGCTCCTGATAACTTGCAACTTCCTCTCGCCGTCCCAAGTGGCGTTGGCGACACCATGACCGCTCACAATGCCACGCTCTCGAACACACGGTTAGTGTAAAATCAAGGCCTCGGCCCTGGCAACATGGTATTGAGTACTCACCCATCCCAGAGATGTGACAGCAAGTCCCGTCAATGCCATCTTCATCGGCGCCGGCGCTGTCGGTTGTTTCTATGCCTCCCGACTTCACCATCCTGACCAGAACGTCCGCGTCTCGCTCGTCGCGAGGTCCAACTACAAAGCCATAGCAGAATCCGGGGTGCAGCTTCATACGCGATCCTTCGGCGACTACACCTTCAAACCCCACGCCGTCTTCCCCACCGTCCAAGCCGCCGCCGAAGCTACAGGTGCAGAGAGCTCGGGGAAAGCCCCCTCATCCGATACCTCGGAGGCACCGGTGATTTCCGCCTGGGATTACATCTTCGTGACGACCAAGGCCCTCCCCGACCGCGCCGACGACTCGGCCACCATCGCGCCGCTGGTAGGACCGACTTCGTGCATCGTGCTGATCCAGAACGGAGTGGGCGTCGAGGAGCCCTACCGCAAACGGTTCCCCACAACCCCGATCATCAGCGCCGTGACAGTGGTGAGCGCCGAGCAGACGTCCCCAGGCGTCGTCCGTCAGAACAGGTGGACGCGCATCAGCCTCGGACCGTACACGGATGGGCTCGGGTCAGCCGATGCCGATGCCGATGCCGACGACAAAGGAAGAAATGGCGAGCTGGGTCGCAAAGGGGCCCGGCACATCGAACGGCTGCGCACCTGGTGGGGTGGCCCAGCTGGGGGCGGCATCCGGGACGTGGACGCCTACGACGAGGTCGGGCTCCAGACGGTGCGCTGGCACAAGCTGTGCATCAACGCGGCCTTCAACCCCAGCGCCGTGCTGAGCGGCGGGCGGGGCAACGCCGACATGCTGACGGACCCGGAACTCCGCGCACATCTGCTGGGCGTCATGGACGAGATCTGGGACGCCGTGCCGCGGATCCTGGGGCGGCCGTTCCCGGAGAGCATGGCGACGCCGGAGCGCATCATCGAGAGCACCGAGCGGAATACGGGCGCCAGGCCGAGCATGCTCTTGGATTGGGAGGCCGCCCGTCCTCTCGAGCTCGAGGTCATACTGGGCAACCCGGTCAGGATAGCACGCGCTCGAGGAGTTGAGCTGCCGCGGTTGCAGAGCTTGTATGCTCTGCTCAGGAGCGCACAGAAGATGAGGTCCCAGGGCGGACATGACCGTCAACAGCAGCGAGAGAAATCCAGAATCTAGTTTCGTTCTTCACAAAAGGAGGACTCCAAAACATGCACCATGTTAACAATGTTGGTTGCGCCCCACGACTCGAGTGCGGCGCAAACACCATCATCTCGCTAGCCCATGTGCTGTCTGTCCATCACCATCCTAAAGTAGACGTGCAACTGATGCGCCATGGCCGAGTCGAATCATGACTTCTCGTGAGTGCTCGACTCATTCCCATGTTTGTCCACACTATCCAGTCCACTTCCCTTTGGGGCGGGGGGTTTCTCTTCCTTTCTTAAATATATATATACACACACAACCAAACCCATCTCTCGACAGAACGAAAAGCCAGGGCACAAAAACGCCGGAAGACCAACAGGCAAGCAAGCTGGTGGTGTGTACGATTTCAAGTCAGGGCAGAATGGCAGGACCCTTGTCCTGCTAGGTCTGCACGTAGCTTGCCCAAACCGTCTTCAGATAACCTTCCGTCAGCAGGGGCCGTGGATCGAAACCCAGGTCTTCATAGTTGGTCGCCGTGCGATAGCCTCCCGACAACCCCTCCATCTTCTCCGGATGAGGTGCGGCGGCGGAAGAGGAGGCGGCAACGTCGGCAAGCTGCTGCAGCAGACCCTGGCTGCCGCCCGCTTGGCCCAGATGTTCTGCGATCCTGTCCCCGATGATGCTGTCCCATGCCGAAGGAACTGCCGGCAGGCTCTTCATTTTCAGCTCGGCCAGCAGCTTATTCGCCTTTTCTTTCGTCCCCTCCACTCTGCTGAGCTCCATGAGAGCCAGCAGGGCCAGACCGGCAATATGGTGATTCCACGGGCTGGTCGGTTGCGGTGTTTCCCCAAGCAGCCTCACGATTTCCCTGCAAGGCCAGAGGATGTCGTTCCCGTTGGATGATGGGTGAAGAAGATATGCGACGAGTCGCGCATGCCAGTATGTCAAGTAAATAACTTGGTAGGACGCGGGCCCGTGGTCGATGTGTTGGGGAAGGTCCTCGCGGAAGTTCTCGACGTAATCGTTGAGGAAGTCGCCCAAAATCCTGGCAGGTACCGAACCACCGCTCATCGGATCTTGGAGGCTCGAGATCACCGTGGACACCTGGCTGAGGATCTTGGACGCGCCTGTGAGCAGTACATGTATCAGTAAAGCCGTACGCCGTACCATCACGGACGGCGGGTATAATAAAATATTTGCTACATTGAGGTCACTCACGGATCATCAAAAAGGTCATCTCGTCAACGATGCTCTCGAGGCCATGATAGACGACGGTTGACTCGTTCCGGATCATCGTCTGGGTTCCCGCCGCAACTGCATGCCACCGGTCGAGTAGCACCAACGACCACCAGAGCTTGACCCGCAGGTGGCTTTCCGAGTCCGAGTCCGAGTCCGAGTCCGGGTCCGGGTCCGGGTTAGGCTCGCTTTCGCCCTCTAGCGGCCTGTCCACTCGAGCATTGTACAACTTCATGGCCAAGGCTGCGCCGACGGCTCGCCCCAACAGGGATTCCTTCAGGGGTCCCGAGCAGGCCGACGGCCGGGTATCCATCTCAATAAGCAGGAGGAGGAGCGTCTGGAGATGGATGATATGTGCCGATGACGTGCGTGGCTCGCCGTCTTGTGATTCCCATTCGGCCAGGATTTTCATCGCAAGACTGGCGTCGCCCGTGGCCGCGGCCGAAGTAGATGGAAAGCAATGGATGGTGCCCGAGAGCGCCTCCAGGAATGCCTCTCGAAGCAAGCCGGAGCACTGCGCTAGAGATGCCTGCAGTCTGGCCTTATTCGCCGGAAGTATTGGGAGATACGGGTGGATGACGGAAAGATAGCTGCGAGAGAGAGATTCTTGTTAGTTAGTTCCTGCTCTCCAATCTTCTTTTCCCGACAGAGCAAGGCGTGTTAAATACGACGGTCAGGACCATGGGCACCTACCCTTGGAAGATGTCATCTGGCACATCGCGTGGCTGCGTAACGCCGGAAATACCAGACATGGACATGTCACCATCCATATTGGCCACGGGTGGCCTGGAAGGCAGATCCGGCTTGAGAGCAATGGGCTGGGGCGCCAGATTATTGAGCGAGTAATGGACCTGATTCCTCTCGGGGGTGAGTGTTGTGATAGGGCGTCCATCAGAGGCCCAGGCCGGACTGGCCTGACGTGGTGGTGCCGAGTGGGTAGGCATGTCATTTCCGGAAATGCTTGAGAAGGCCCTTTTCCGAAGGACGTCATCGCTTGCGCCCTCTCCCAGCCGACCTTCTATGCTGTTGATGCGGTCGGCGAGCTCTTTAATGTACCTGCAAATTGGACCCCAGAGTCAGCCCTTCCGACTTCTGGCCTAGCGGGGATGGGTGGCCTTCGCCAACTTACCCCTTGCTTGGTCCACGCTTCTGGGGGATGCGGCTGAATGAACATGGTTGGGATGACCGCTTGCAGTTACTACACGGCGCGTCCCCCCGATCGGACTGGGCATCACATCGAACCTTTTTCCGCCGGCACTCGTCGCAAGCGCGGGAAACCTTGGAACGTTTCCTCGGGGGGGTAGGGTCGTTGCCTACTGTCGGGAAAGAGTGGGACAGTGACGGATTCATCGGCGGCACCTGGTTCTGGGGTTGCGGGGCTGCGGCTGCGGCTGCGGCTGCGACTGCGACTGCTGCTGTGGCGGGCGAACCTGGCACCGCCTCGTCATATGGGCGGGCCTGCGAGTCGTCCGGATGAGGAGGCATGACGTGCACGTGCCGCAGGTTGTGGTCCTCTCCTTGGGATAGTCGCAGCTGATGTTCCTCCGGATGGGGCATGATGTTTCGGAGGGGAGGCTCGTCGAACTTCATGTTGGGGTCCGTAACCGGCATCATGGGTTCGGCGGCGAGGTCCTGGCCCAGTTGAGCCGCCAGCTGGAGTTCCTCGACGCTAGCGGCATGGGACGGTTGATGCTGAGCTGCGGCCGGGTCCTGCTGCTCAGACTCTCTCGGAGGCGCAGGCGCTTCATGCTCATCATGCCCATAGTAGGGGCCCGGCTGTTGGGTCTCACCCTCAGGCGATGGGTACCTTTGGACCCTCTCCTCCTCGCCGGCTTCTGCTTCCCCTGATGCGTTCATATCTAGTAAGATATATATGTCAGATAGGTAGTCCTAGTGTGATCTGCCTGCAAGCAGCAGATACAAGGATGGCTCCAAGCAGCTAGCTCGATCCACGGTTCTGATAAGATTTGGTAGAGAAAGGGAAAAAAAGAAGAAGAAAATCCTAGGACGCGTACGATACGGAAGAGAAACAAACTGTGAAGTTAGATGAGATGATCTAGCATAGCACAGGGTAGAATCCATCCATAGTTCGCCAACTTGAAAGTTGCGAAGGAATACCGCGTCCACTCGGCGCATTTTTGATTGCCTTCATCCCCGTTCATCCCCGTTCATCCCCGTTCATCCCCGTTCATCCCCGTTCATCCCCGTTCATCCCCGTTCATCCCCTTCGCAAGCGCGACGATGTCGATGTCGACTCGACGCATTGGAAGCGGCAACTCGAAGGACACGTGTATAGAGAGGCCCATTTGCGGACGGTGAAGAGAGGGAATTTGTATAGAGCGACGAGCGACAAGAGAAATGGGCTTATTGGGGAAGACGTTGGCGTCCAAAGACTTGAACTCACCTCTCAGTCGCTTTCTCTCAACGCGTTATGTTGATTAGTTCGCGATTGGGAACGGAATAATAGACGGCGCTGGTTGACGGAATAGGAAGAACCACATCGCCGAGCGAATGTCGAGACGCCCCGGAAGAAGAAGTGGAATGGAAAGATTTCTCCAGGTTGTGGTGTTGCTGGATAAATGTCGGAGCGAGTCTGCATCTGCTTACGTAATGTGATCACTGATGATGTCTACCTTAAGGTAGGTACCTTAGACGACTCCTATGTTAGATCACGTGATGTTAAGCGCTTGGCGTGGGAATAATTGCTGCATATTCGTATCGTAATTAATTAGTGGGAATAACCAGGGGGATCACAACAATCCTCGCAATGTTTCACGAAATGTCCATGTACCTGCTAGCCCGGCCTTGAAAGATCTACATCTTTACCTACTGGTAGATCAAAACTCACCACTGATCATGCCAGCCCAGCCCAAAAACTGGCCCCAGCACCTGCCCTACCACCCATTGCCCATCCGGAGCAAAGGACTTACACCACGACAAGTGGAGACATTAACGCAAAAGCGACCAGGCGAGCCCTTCCTGGCGGCAGACCAGACACCAGTTCCCAGTCCCCTGGTGAAAATCACATCGATCGACGACCCGAGCCATCCAGCCTGTGGCCAGCACGGTCTCTTCGCAACGCGCCATCTCAAGCCCGGATCGTTCATCCTATTGTACGTGGGTACCGTGCACGCATCGTCCGGGCCCGACGTCGAGGAATCCGACTACGACTTGTGGCTAGACCGAGACGCCGGCCTCGCCATCGACGCTGCCAAGGGAGGGAACGAGGCCAGGTTTATCAACGACTACCGCGGGGTTGCCGAGCGGCCTAATGCGGAGTTTCGGGAGGTCTGGAGCCAACGAGCTGGGCAGCGGTGCATGGCGGTCTTCGTGCTCCCTGTAGGAAGCGGCCCGAATGCAAAGTCCGCACCGACTAGGCGAGGAATCGCCAAGGGGCAGGAGATTTTGGTGAGTTACGGGAAAGGGTTCTGGGGTCATCGGTAGTTGCAGTCTCTCGGGGGATTTACCCTCTTGGCGAATATAAAAAGCCTGTAGGATATCCTGTTAGTCCATATGTTCTAGTGAATCTTCCGAGGGGAGGAAGGGGAAAGATTAAGATGGGGGATATGTCCTGTCTCAAGCCGATCACGGATCAGATGGGGGGTACGAGTCCTGCAGGCGAAGCCTTGAAAAGGACGCGACCTCCCACGAACACCGACTACCCTAGGTGCGCGGATGAAGAATGGACAGGAGGCGAACGTGTAAATGGGAAGGTTTGCTCTATGTGACCGAGGCAAAAGAGACCGAGACGACGAAGAGAGACATCGTCCGCAACGCAGTGTAAAAGCAGGGGAAAGAAAAAGAACAAAAGAAAAGATAAAAAAAGGCCGTTATATAAACGGAAAAAATTTCAGACATCCACCCAAGTTTATAGCACACCAAGAAACCCAAGAAAAAACCCGCGCCGACACTCCGACTATGTGCGATCCCGCCTGTGATGTCTTAAATGTTTTAAACCTGCCCGCAACCCGCCCCATGCAACAACGAATGCTCTGTGCGCCATTCCGGCCGTGGTAATGCAAAATATTCCGTCCCTCCTCCTCCCGCCGCATGAGTGTGTCGTCTCTCTTCATCAACCCAGGACAAGGCGAAAGAAAAAAGGAAAAAAAAAAAATTGAGCGCACTGCAAAACACTATTGGGTATTCCAAAGATCAGTGTTCAAGGGCACACCATCGGCGGAGTCGTAAGTGGTAATGCCATCGTTGAACTGCTGGCCCCAAAAGACGGGGTCGTCTTCAAAGTTGAAGGACGACGCGCCACTAGTGGCCCCGGCGTCATCGAGCGAGGACGCAGCAGGAGGGGGAAGATCGAACTTGCTGGACGAATGTTTCAGGAAGGCATCGTAATCGATCGCCCCTAGGTCGGGGCCAGAGAAGAGCTGGTTCGAGCGCATGTAGGCGGCCGCATCGCCCGTGTTGAAGGCGTCCAGGTCGACGTCGCCCGTCAAAAAGTTGTCTTCCACTTCCGAGGCCTCGCACGAAGTCGACGCCGTGGCGGCGAGCGTGGGGGCCTGCTCGGAGCCGGTGCCCCAGTCGAACACGCCGTTGAGGCTTTGGCCGCACGGCTGGCCGTAGCTGGACGGCGCGAAGCTTTCGGTGCCCCTGTCCGGGAGCTCGATGTGGCTCCAGTCCACCGAGGCCGCGCTGAGGCCAGCGCTGAAAATGGGCGCGTCTTGCTCCGAGTACCCCGCGCCGCCGAACAGGTCGAAGCTGGCGTTGGGCATGTAGCTGGGGTACTTGATTCCCGACAGGTCTAGAGGCGGGAGCTGGGCGCTGAGCTGTTGAAGACCAGATGCGCCCGCCAGGAGGGGCGACGTCGCTTCCGACTTGACGCGACGCTGCCGGTGGGAAGACGGCATGACGCTGGCTCCGCCTGGGGTTGTGTCCCGGACAGAGCCGTCGAAAAAGCCGTCGGGGGAGCGGGATCCGAAAGTGCCGGAGCCGTGCATCGAGTTGACACGGCCGAGCTGATAGGGACTGGACTTGGACGCGATCTTGTTAGGCTTGTGGATGGGTTTGTGGTTGCCGTGCTGATCAAAAGTGAGGGGGCCATCGGAGTGCACCGTGTTTGCCCGACGACGTCGAACTGGAGGTCTCGGCCGCTGGTTCGCAGTCTCCTTGACGTTTTTGGTCGAGTCTACTTCCGGGACCGGGTCGAGTCCCGGTTCCTTTATCGTGTGACCGCAAGTGCATCGACCGCCATGGTTGCAACAACAGGTTTCTGTCATGAGGGGGAAAAAGAAAAAAAAAATCAGCACATCAGGGCCTGTCCTGACCCATGGCGAGCGAGGAAAAGGGGGGGAAACCGGGGGAGAAGAAAGGACAAGGTAGCTCAAGTCTTACCTCGATGGCCCTCGATAGTGGGTTGCAAATGGGCGCACTTGCTGGTCTTCTCCCCGCAGTCGCATTTGATGTGCGCAGCACGGGACTTGCGCATAGAACGGCAGTGTTGACATTGCGAAACCGGGCGCCCTTTCTTGTTGATATGTTGGAGCGGACGATCTACGACGAGACGAAGAGACGAAGCTCCGGTTAGCTGCAGCTCCCTTCCCGGGGATTCTTTGGTTCCACAGCTTTGTTTCCCCCGAAACTTTGATCTTTTGTCCTCGAAGATTGCCTCCCTCTTTCCTACACTTGTATGGGGAGAAGGAGGGGGTTCGGGCTCTTTTTTCTTTCTTTCTTTCTTCTTTCTTCTTCTTTTTTTCTCTACTTCTTCTTCTCTTATATCCTCAGGATCACGCCCCACATGCTGCGTCGTTCTCCGGGTCGTTACTCACCAGCATGCTGGCAGTTGCTCACGCGATGGCCCCTCACGCAAGACTCGCAGGCGTATTTCTCCCCGTCAATTATCATGTTGGCGAATTGGTATTAAGTCGTCCTCCGTGAAGGGCCTGTCCCCCCACAAACTGGGTTGAAGGGAAGGTTGGATGGGTTGGAGAGTAGGAGTAAGAGAGAACCGGAAGGTCGCGGAGGCTGTGCTTGGATCGGATCGGAGGGGGGAAGGCGGGTGAAGGCGGGGTGAAGTCCTTGGTTGAGCCCTCGGTGGCCCTTGGTGTTCTTCAAGCTAGCAAGGTTCGAAAGGCTTGTGCCAAACGACCACCTTGAATTGTTCGCCGCAAGGTTAAATCGCCAATGGGTTAAGGTTTTTCGAGGCGAAACAGGTGGCCGCCGGGAAGAACAGGGGACCTAAATCAGGGCAACGTGGGGATCTGGGTGCTGAGGAAAATTCATCGCGGAGCAGGACGTGGACATGGAGAGAGTTCAGTGAAGAACGTAGGAAGGGACCGAAAGGACCGTGACAACAACAGAGTACCACTGGTGTACGTGCTTGGGTAATTCGTGGGGGAGGGGCCCAAAAAAAAGAAAGAGGAAAAAAAAAAACTTTTTTCTATCTTGTTCTTTTTACTCATTCTTACCCCCTTTCTCACCCCCTTTCTCTTCTCTTATCCCACGCCCTATTTTCGCAACTTAAGCGGTCGCCGTATTCCGGCCGGAGAGGTGGGAACTCGGGATGGTGGGAATTATTTGTCCTCGCTTTTACTTAATGGGGCGTCTTTGGTGTGCTCACAGGTCTATTAGCCAAGAGCAATGGGGATTGGCCGTAGACCCGAAACGAGTAATAGTGTTCTCTTGACAGCCGCCTGGAAACTGGGTTTCCAAGGGCAAAACGATGTACGCAAGTACTCAGCTCCACATCGGTGCATAGGATAACCGCGTCTTTACGGCTTAACAGGTCCAATTCTCTGTCGCGATTTGATGAAGGTGGGGATGATGGGCTTTTTTCTTTTCTTTTCCTGATCGAAGTGGGAGTTTCGCGATGAATAATAGCCGGGTTTGGCGGATGGCTTGGCGATGACATCGCACACTTGGTACCTACGTTGTACAACGTACGAAAGCCTGTCTTACCCTGAGGTAGGTAAGGTAGTTACGAAGTACCTGGGCAAGGGCGGACTGACTGAGGGGAGGGGGAGGGGGAGGGGTGGCTCGGAGAGAAGAGGGCGAAAAGCTGACATTGATACACAGATGAGAAGAAATCCCACCAGTTCGCTCAGGGTTCTTGGGGGACCAGGGCCCCGCCCCGGGGGGCTCCGTTGCTTTGCTCGGATAACCTATGCTCCGCGCTCTGTCTAGGTATTTACGTTGTAATTGACAAAAGCCCGTCTCCCTAACGGTTGGCGCGGATACCTTATTATTAGCGAGACCAATTGCAACTTTGCAGGTGGACAAGTGACAGGTTTCGAGTGGGATGGACAAGACAGATGGACCGCCGAGCCCATCCGAGTCCAGTCGCAGCTCGTCGCAACAAAACGGGAATGAAAGGGGGGTCACAAGGTGGGGGGAACGGGAGGGTGAGGAACGAAGGTCAAGAAACGAGGGACGAAGGACGAGGAACTGCAGCAAAGAGAAGGAGGTCGGCCGACTGCTGCTTGAAGGGATTCCACGGGCGCGGCGAGGGAGGGAGACCCGAGCGTCTCCTCGTACGGATTACGGAGTACGGAGAGCGGTACCTAGGTAGGTAGGTACCTACCTTACCTTACATACCTACCTTACTGGTACCGGATATATCCACACTTTTGGCAAAATGTTGCGTGCCTTACCTTGCCTGTAGGTACTCGGCGGGTTCCACGGTTTGCTTGGGGACAAACGTGGGAGAATGGCCGACTTGTCCCCCTTCCCCTCAAATGTAAAGAACAAGGGGCATGCATCAAGTCTCAAAGTTACAGTCAAGTGACGAAGGGGCAGCGTGGCAGTTCTTTTCGATTGACATGCGTTTGCCTTTGCTGTTCAGAGTCGGTACGTATAAGTTAGGTACCGTAGTATTCAAGGTACCTTTACTGAGTAAGGTACGAAGTACAGTACAACGTACGGAGTACGTCTGTCAGGGTAATCGCCAACCTGGCCCGCCCCCCACGACTTTTCATGGGTTGGGGTAACTTCTAACAGGCAAAAAGCTCAAGCAGACATTAATCCACTGTTCGGGGTGTTTTTGTCCCATGGATACCCCGTACTCCGTACTCCGGCCGTACCGCACCTACCTATCTCGGGCATTGGCTTGTTTATTATTTATACGCACAAACCCTTTTAAAAAGGGTAATTATGGCCTATACGTATTCTCCAGCCGTTGTATAATGCAACCCGCTTCAATGTTGAGCTTTGTACCTACTCCGTGGGGCCAAGCCAATGCCAGTTCCGAGAGTGAGCCGCAAAGTACGAAGAGATTACTTGGTACTTGATAGGACGCCGTTATAAGGTGATGGTGATGGATGCATGATGATGTGCAGGAATGTACAGGTAGGTGGTGAGTTGAGTGTGGGGGGCTGACAAGCTCCCATTCCCAATCGTCAGTAAATCGGGGTTGGACCTCTGGACCTGGGCACAGACAGATGGCACCATCATGACAGCCCATATAACCCCCCCAACCCCCTCTCTTGGAACCGCTACCTAAGCCCCCCTCCCTGGGTCGGAGCGTGGGAGAAGGCAGGTCGTCTCCCACCGAGCATGACCGCATCAAGGTCTCAGACTAAATATCCGACGCATGTTGAATTGCTTAGCGGCTACCATACGGTTACTGAAAGATGATTTTGATGGGATACTAGGGTGGTGAAGAGCTGCCTTTCTTCCAGGTTGATCCTCACCTCAAGCTCCAGGGACTGATTCCGACTGCCGGCGTCTACCATGTAAAACCGGCCTAGACGTAATAGTGTACGGATACTCGAAATTATATTTATATTATATTTATATTACATGGGAAACGCGGCTGTGCGTCCCCTTACTACTCTCAAACGTTCTCCCTTGGGTAACCGGTCCTGACCGAGCCATGCCACATATGTGCATGCAGTACTCCGTACGGAGTACAGATGACCTCCGACAGATTGATCCCATGAAGCCAAGGCGTTCGCTCAGCCGTCTCCTGGTGGTCCCACTCATGTACCGTATGTAGTTCCAACATTAGCCGGCGCCAAAAACTCGTAACAGGCAACGGATGAATGATACAGGTACACAGCTTTTGGGCCACGGTTCAGGGCAATTCGGGAAAGAAAGGGAATGGTAAAAGGGAGGGACGTTGGATCCAGCCATGACATGTAAAAAAAATAAAAATAAAAAAAAATAAAAAGTTGAAATCTTACGTGTACTCCCCATAGCAAATTGCCCTATCAACTACGAATAATAGCCCGTACTCCGTACCCGTACGTCGGGATAGGGGCGTACAACGTACAGTCATCAACAAGTGGCCAAGGACGGGGTTCTCAGACCCCCTCCCCTGTTGCCCCGAGGGCGGAGGGAATGACTCCCTCCGACGGGCATGGTCTTTCAACCGCCCTCGGTCTTTGCTGGGCCGTTCTCCAAAACCACTGCTGTCCGATTTATGAGCGGCTCGACCAACTTGGGCAAGTCCGCCGGTGAGGTCTTGGCATCGGTGTCCAGCCCCTTGCACCGAATCGGCCCTTCACCGAGAGAGCCCGTTTCGATCCAGCCACACTGTTGTTCCAATTAGGTATTACAACCTGTTAGACCGGGAGTAGTATGTTGGGAGTCCGGAGTTGCGGGACGACCATTCTCTTCTGCCTCTTTTCTCACAATTCACAATCGTTCAAGTCATATGACAAAAATTCACAGATGGTGGGTCGGTGTTCGCGGGCCGGGGAAGAGAGGGCACTGCCATACTACGGATACTTTATACCGAACTCGCATTTCCCCTAGGGTACCGTACCTACTGTACCGTACCTATGTAAGGCAATTACTAAGCACGGAGAATCATCGGAACATTGTTCCTTTGCTGCTTGCTGCTTGCTGCCTCCCCTCTTCTCCTTACTGTCGATACATTCTTCTGTCTTCATCCCGAGCTGTCACGGGTCGATCTCTCGGCTTTTAATTTAGACACCCGTCGAATCTTTCGGACGTCAAGATGCCAGTAATTGTTTCCCAGTTGCTCTTACTTCGAAGATGGTTTGTTCCGGCGGATTAGCGCAGCATCTTGTCCCCCTGGGTCACAGCAAGTCGCAAAGATTCAAACAACATCATGCTTCTCTCCAACAGTTGCCAGATGATGTACAACTAAATCGTCGCCCAAGACAGTTTCCCGTCGGCAATTGTGACCTCGTCAATTACCGCGCTTGCCATGTGGATGAAGTAACCTTGGGTAGTCGATGGGCTTGGAAATCCAGTCGTGTCCCTGCGCGGTCCTGTTGAGACATACTGCCTCTGCCCCTTTTTGAACTTTTTTTTTCGTTTCCCCCGGCATTGGGCACTTTGGTTCGGCCCACTATCAATCCAAAGACTTCCGGTGAAGTCGCAGAGGAAAAAGCAGAAGAAAAAAAGAAAAAGAAAGAGAAAAGAAGAAAAAGAAAAAGAAAAAGAAAAGAAGAAACCCCCCCCCGGCTACCTACCCATGTGCCCCACTACGTGACAGGGAAAATAGACATCGAAAACAATGTTGGAACATGTGAACCACCTTCAGATTCGGGGCCCTAATTATGCAAGAAAAGCGTGGACGGGCTGTTTGCAAGCCGCAAGGCCAGGAGGCTCCATCACCGGAACCACCAATTAGCAGACACGTTGAGTCGTCCATCGGTATGGGTGCTCTTGACGCTGTGCCACCACCCCGTAGGGATAAACAGGGCATCGCCAGGGCCCAGTCGCGCTTCGAGTATGTCCCCCGAGGCGTCGGAACCCCAGACAATGGCATTCAACGCAACCCTTTCCGGTCCCTGCATCATCTCCGTCCCACGGATGCGGCTATTCGCCGGCCGCCCAAGCTGCGCCTGCACTCGTCGGAACGCCCGGTCTCCAGCCTGCGGAGACAGCAGCCTGACCGTCTTGTCACTGAGAAGCTGACAGAAGAGGTTGGGGTTAGGGTCCCGGTGTAGCGGGGTATATGTCGGCTCCAGGCCCATCCAGACGCTGGAGTTGTACACATCGCCTTTGCCTGCTTCCCTGACCAGGCGCGGCGTTGGCAGGTCTCGCTGGAGATGGGCGGGTAGGTCAGAAAGCGGAGACTGGGCAATGTAAAGTTGCTTGAGGATGATGTCGTCTTGCGACTGGTTAAACTCCACTGCCCTTAGAAGGAGTAGGAGGGGGGCTTGGAAGAGAGAGAAGCTCGGTCCAGAACCAGCGGGAGGCTGAATCGCGCCTTGGAGAATCCCGGAAAGCATCGTGTTCATGTTCACGGGATCAGAGCCGGACAGCAGCCAACTGATAAACCGCTGTATAGGATCTACCGAGCCATCGTCCTCCTCCGGGTGCTGAGGAATGGTGAGCTCATAAGGGAATATATGATGGGCGAACTGGCCCATGTAGGAACTGAAGGCGGCATGGGCAGGACCTGGGGCCAGCGAGCTAGCCTTGCCGTCACCGTCAAACCATTTGAGTAAGGCTGGGAAGGAGCTGTCTTTTCCTGACGAGCCTCTGGTGCCTTTAAAGAACCATGGACGTCCAGGTGAGAATGCCTCGTCACGGAAGCGGGCTATGTCGACAGAAGAGTATGGGGACGAGCTCGAGTCAACGAGGCGCGCTGTCGTAATAAATGTTCGACAACCCCCTGTCCTGGCAAATAGAGAGGGAATCCAGCGTCCTTTGATTGCCCTTGCCAGTCTCATAGTTCAAGAGGCATCGAACGTGGTTGAGGCAGGGTACGGTAGGTAAAGATGGAAGATACCTTGTTATATGTTGCTTCAACGAAGAGGATGTCTCGTCCCGTACTCCTCTTATCTGAGATCGATGCGCGGCATCTAAGGTACGTACCGGTAAGACATTCAGCCCTGACGGTACATCCCTACCTTGTTACCTACCTTACCTTACCTAGGTAAGGTAAGGTACGGTAGCCTAGGTACCTTACTCCGGTACAACCAATTACGGTACGTACTGCTCGTATTCATCCGTCTCCTCCCACTTCAACGGGTCTGCCGACCCTCAACACCACCGCCGAACCAAAAGTTCGCATCAAAACGCACATAGGGCGACTCTATTTTCCCTTGCTGGAACTCCCGTCTCCCCCACCACCACCGCAAAAAGACTAGGTCGACGAGATCTGCCACGACCTTTTTCTTTCTTCCGTTTTTTTTTTTTTTTTACTTTTTTTATTCTCCCAATCCCTTCGCCCCTTCGCCCCTTCGCCCCTTCGTCCTCCTTGTCTCTGATATCATGCGAAACGCCCCTAGTTGAATATGCACCAGGTTTGACTGAAGGCGTCCCATAATTTTCTACCCCGCGATTCCATCGTCAGATCTGGACCCCTCGACTTCGAATTTGCCGTCCAGTGCTCGATCGAGAGACGTGCCTCGTGCCCGTGCCCCTGCCCGCGCACGCGCCGTGAAGCCGACGCTGCCCTCACTCACCTCCCATCATTTCATAGAAACCCTCGCTGCCACCCACCGACTGGGGGGGAGGGGGGGAGCCAATCCCAGCGATAATGTCCACGTCCTCCGGTACACCCGAGTCGTGGGTGTCTTCCTTCTGCTCCCTGTTGGGCCATGAATATTTCGCAGAGGTGTCGGAAGAGTTCATCGAGGATGACTTCAACCTTACTGGCCTACAATCACAGGTTGCCATGTACAAGGAGGCTCTTGAGGTAAGCGAGTTCGTCCCACAAATGCCCGCTCCCTCCCACGTCTGCTTTCTCTGTTAACACATACGGGCCGTGTGGTAGATGATTCTTGACGTGGAACCCGAAGACGACGAGGAGGACGAGGAGGAAGAAGAAGAAGAGGAAGAAGAGAACGAGTCGGGCGATCCGGAGCGAATGACCGCGCGACAAGAGCGGCGTCATACCCGCATGGCGAGCGACCTCAGCGTCATCGAATCATCGGCCGAGATGCTGTACGGCCTCATCCACCAGCGCTTCATCTGCTCAAGAGCCGGCATCCAACAAATGTGCGAGAAGTACGAGCTGGGCCACTTCGGCTTCTGCCCGCGGACCAACTGCGACCAGGCCAAGACGCTGCCCGTGGGCCTGTCCGACATCCCCGGCGAGGACACGGTCAAGCTCTTCTGCCCGTCCTGCCTCGACGTCTACGTGCCGCCGAACAGCAGGTTCCAGACCGTCGACGGCGCCTTCTTCGGCCGCACCTTCGGCGCGCTCTTCCTCCTGACCTTCCCGGAATACGACCTCACAAAACGTGGGGCCAGCGAGATGCTCCGCGGCAGCAGCGGCGGCGGTGGCGGCGGCGACGGCGACGGCGCCCGCGTCCACGAGTCGCAGTACGAGACCGTCAACGGCATGTACGCCCGGAACATCGCCCCCGGCCTCGGCGTCGGCCGCCTCTACGAGCCCAAGATCTACGGCTTCCGCGTCTCGGAGATCTCGCGCTCGGGCCCCAGGATGCAGTGGCTCCGCGACCGGCCCGACGACATGACCGAGCTGGACGAAGCGCGGCTCTACGCCGAGCTGCATCCCGATTCCGACGAGGACCACAACATGAATCCGAACAGCAACACCAGCGGCAGCAGCCGCCGCCTGGTCCGGCGGCGCCCGCCCGGTAATGCGCGCCTCCACCGGAACCAGGCGGCGCGGAACGGGAGCCCGATGAACGTGGAGGCGAACGGTGGCGCGGAATCGGAGCTCTAGACGGTGTCGTCGTTACAGATGAGAGGAACATATCATATACACCAAACGATGTGGTTTATTGGCGGGAGAAGGGGGTTTCGCAACCCTCGAGCCTACTCTACTACTTCTTTGCTTCGTCCCAATTCGGAGCCCGCGGCGTTGCGGTGAACTGGTGTACTACTGGTGTACTACGGTCAGGTCAAGGTGGACATGGCAGAAAGGGGGGGGGGGGGGGGGGGGAGCCAACAAAAGGCAAAGGAAGAACAACAAAAGGCAAAGGAAGAACACGATGGATGAAATCTGGGCTCTGTGTCTTTCTATGTCTGTTTTCTCCTTTTTTTTTTTCTTCTTTTTTTCCCCCCCATCATTGTTTCCTTCTCATACTTCTCTCGGAGCATATGGTTCAGGGCCTCACAGCAGCGGCCTTTCCTCTTCCTCTCCCCTTCTTGTTTTACCTTTGCTCGAGGTGGCCTTGGGATCAATGATCAATGAGGAGGTCTGAAGATGTTGTGGTGCTTTGCTTCATGCGGGATAGAGCTTTGTAGGTCACAAATATGCATGCATCCTACTCCAAGCGTACTCGTCGTGGACGCCTTTGGCCTTGGGTTGCGCCATGAAATGCCTTCTCATCGGTCCCTCGAGCCAGGATAAAGGCAGCTAACTGCATTAATTGTATTCCTGTATTGGTGGCGAGCATCCGTACCACGCCCGTCCCTATGTGTTGTCATGACTGCCGTCCATCCATCCCATCATCAAATCCTCCAATCCGAGACAAGAAACGAGAGAGAGAGGAGAAAAAAAAAAAGGGGGGGGGGGGGAGGAGAAGGGATCCGTGAGATAGTTCGTTCCTTCAACGCCTGCCTTGTTGACCTTGTGGCTTGCGGGAGGCCGTCCTCTACTCCGCAAACCTGTCTGGTGAGCCACCTGCCGGGGTATCTGCTCCCTCTCTCTCTCTCTCTCTGTGTGTGTGTATGTGTGTGTGTGTTTTGATGGGCGGGTTGTCCCTTCAACTGCAGTACTATTTTCGCATCTCCTTGTCGTGCCGCTGTTACGCTTTTGTCTTATCTCGGTTCCCAAACCACCCGCCAAGCTCCCATGCACCTTCCGCATAGAGACACGACGTGCGGACACCGTCATCGGCAATGCCGAGCAGCAGCGTGTTGAGCCGCTTGAAGTCGATGGGCTTGGGGACCCAGCCGTCAAAGCCGGCATCCGCGTAATTGTCCCTTTCCCGCTCCACCAGCGAGGCCGACACTGCGAAGATGGGGATGCGGCCGTTGCGTGCGGCGAGCGGGGAGTGTCCGCCGTGCTGATTTGAGCGCTCCAGTGACCGGATCATCTTAGTACTCGCGATTCCGTCGACGATGGGCATCTATTAGGGGGGGTGGGGGGGGGGTTGGCAATGTCAGGTCAGTTTCTAGTTCTTCGGGGTTTGATATGATAGCGCGGGGGTTTTAGTTGAGTTGGGCTGCTTCACGGGGCTGACGAACCTGCATATCCATCAGAATCACATCGAAGGACCCGGACGTTTCGCGGAATGCGACGGCGCACTCTTCGCCGTTGACCGAGTTGTGAACCTCGTGGCCTGCCTTCTCTAACCGTTTCCGTATGATCTTCATGTTGATGGGATCATCTTCCGCAACGAGGACATGGAGCTTCGCAGGAACGGGGGCAGCAGCTGGGACGTTCGCCGTCTTGGTCTTGGTTTCTGTTGCCGAGACGGGCGGTCCAGCCTCTGTGGTGGCGACCCGAGACGACGCATCGGTCAGCTGGGGCCTGTCGGACGGTGCAGGTGCAACACGAGGACTTTGGGAGACTTGTTCTGCGGGAGGTGCCGCCGGTTGGCCATCCCCGCCATCGGCCTTCGGCTCCGGGGGGCGAGCAAGCGCGGTGGCGTCTTGGGTGCTGTTATCCCAAGCTGGCATTGCCAGCTCGCGGATATCGTCGTGTCCTTCCTGTGCCCGGTCTTCGGAATCTGGCGCCGCCTCTCCATCGAGGGGCAGGGAAGTATGGAGAGCATTGATGAGAGCCTCGGCATCACCGGGAACCGGCTTGTCCCGCTTGCCCATGGTAGGAATGGCTTGGTCTTTTGGGCTGTTGCGACTTGCCACCCTCGTCTGCGAGGCAGTTCCAGTTCCAGTTCCGCTTCCGCGATCGATCAAGGTTATTTCGCCGTCAGCCGGAGACGCAGGCATGGAGACTGGTGCGATAATCGACCCGGTCACAGAGCAGGCCGGTCGACTCTCGTCTTCGGACGACTGCATCGCCTCTTCAGGCAGGTCGAACGGCAACTGAATCACGAACCGAGATCCTTGGCCTTCCTCGGACTTGAGACGCAGCTGGCCATTCATGTTTCGTACGACGCGTGCCACAACAGCGAGCCCAAGGCCCAAAGTACGGCGCTCAACGCTGGGTTCGGACTCCCGAGGCGACTGTTCCGCTTCCAAGCCGACCTGTTCGAGGTTGCGGAATAAGGTGTCGAGCTGGTCGGAGCTCATCCCTGTCCCCGTGTCTTGAACGACAATCTCGACCCGGACTCGACGATCCAGCACTTCGGTCACGTACAACTCCACCTGAACCACCCCCCCGGCGCCGGTGCTGGTGCCGGTGTGCTGCACGGCGTTGGCCACAACGTTGGAGATGGCTTGCCGGACCCGTCGTCCATCGCCACACACCAATCGGGGGAGGCCCGGGTGTTCGACGACGGTGTATTCGATGCCTTTTCTTCTGGCTTCATTCGCGAACATATCCGTGGCCTCGCGGAGGCACACGGACAGGTCGAAAGTCTGGTCCGTAACGGGAGCCTTACTCTGCTCCGTCTTGGTCAGGTCGAGAAGGTCGTTGATGACATAGATCAACGACTTGGAGGCGGAATGGGACTTGGCCAGGTTGTCCCTCGTCTCCTGGTCCAGGCTTCCTTCCAGCGCAATCTCGAGATAGTTGATGATGGCGTTGAGAGGCGTGCGCACCTCGTGTGCCGAGTTGGCGAGCAGCAGCTGCGTAAGCCGACTGCGCTGCATGGCCGCTTCGCGCTGGCGCCGGACCTCGATGAATTTGCCGTACACGAGACAAAGAACGGCGGCCGTCTCGACCTCGTCCTCGGACCACTCCTTGCACTTGCCAAGCACCGTCTCGCGCCAGAGATGGAAGCTCTTTCGGGGTTCCAGGTACGCCTTGGTACCCTCGCGGATCGTCTTCTCGTACGGGTTCCCGGCCCACTTGACCTCCTTGGCCTGGCCTTTCCGGAAGAAGACGACAAAGTCGTCGCCGGCGACGCTCAGCGGGACGTAGAGGAGCCCGGCAATGACGGAAAAGCCGGGAGGGTAATTCAGGTCGGGGAAGTCGGCGCGAATGTCTTGGGACACGGTGACGGCGGTCAGCTGGCGCATGCGCAGGTATTCGAGCATGGCCAGGGCCTCCTGGGTCTGCTCCAGCTTGCCGAGGATTTTGGATTCTCCCTGGATGGAGACCAGTCCAAAGTCGGCGTCGAAGAGCTTGAACAGGTCGTCGGAGGATGCGGCTATGTAGCCGGAAGGGTTCTTGTCGGACGGGGTCGTGTTGATCAGTTTCCGGGCCTGGAGCCTGGACGCGTACGACAGCCGCTCGATGTTGCGCGAAGCCGTGTCGCCGATCAACCGACACATCTTGCGGACGGGGAAGGACACGCGCATGCCCTTGGGCCCGTAGGAGTGGCAGGCGATCAGCCCCCAGAGCTCGTTGAAGGCGGTGATGGAGACGGACATGGAGGAGCGGACGGCCATGTTCGCCAGGTACTTGACGTGGATGGGAGACATGGCGCGCAGGTACGAGTGGCTCATGTCGAGGGGCTTGTCGAGTTCGTCCTTGGACCTGCAGACCAGCCTCGCGGATTCCAAGTCGCGATCGTAGAGGAGCCTGACCCTGTTGAGTCTGTAGAGCTCGCGCGCCTGTTTCGGGATGTCCGAGGCCGGGAAGTTGAGGCCCATGTAGAGGTCGAGGGTGTGGGTGGTGTCGACGAGCTCGGTGACGACCTTGCCGTTCTGCGCCTTGTCAAACTTGTAGATCATGACGCGGTGGAAGCCGGTGAGCTCCTTGACGATGCCGACGAGGATTTTGAGGAACATGTCCAGGGAGGTGGCCGAGGCAAGCTGTTCCTGGACCTGGGTCATGATGTCGAAGACCTGCATGGCGCCGGCCTCGCCCCTGCGCCTCCTTGCGGACCTCAGCACCCTCAGAGGCTTGCTGAGGATCTCGGTGCTTTCGGCAAGCTCCTCTCGGGTCGGGGTCGACTGCAACGTCTCTTCGGGGGTCTCCGGAACGAGCTCGCCCGGGGGACGGAGAGGGTAATCGCGGTCATCGTCGAGTTCGAATTCGCAGATGATCAGCTCGGGGTGGGCCCGGTTGATGTGGATGGCGCACCAAAGCCTGATGGTCTTCTTCATGGGCGGGCGAACCGAGAGGCTGAAGACTTCGGAGCCGCTAACCGCCGGGTCGGCCTCCTCGTCCCGGATGAAGTCGATGTGGTCCAGGAGGTTGTCTTGTTGTTCGTCGGTCAGGATGTCGAGGAAGTTGGAGAGCTGGAAGAGCTGCTGCGGGGTATATCCGATGATCCTGGCGGAATTCTCGCTGACGTAGCGGACCGAGAAGTGGCCGTCGTCCTCCTCGCGCAAGGCCACCAGCAGGCCAAAGGCTTGAATGGCACCCGGCGTATGGATCGGCTCGTCTTCGCATCGCTGGAGAGTCTCCTCCCTGCCCGTTATGACAGCATGGCCGTCGTCGGTCATGACGTGGCGGAAGCGAGTGGTGAACATTTCCTCGTTCACGGGCTCGTCCAAGATTTGCGAGTCCCCGGCACCACCCCCCTGGCTTGTACCACCGGCGGCGGCGGCATTAGCAGCATCATCCCGTGAACCCCAGTGTTCTTCTTCGGCGTCGTCACCGGTCTGTTGGAACGAGAGGGGTAAAGATGACGACGGCGACCGGTGGCGGGAAGAAGCAGAAAGCGAAGCAGAAGCGGTGGGCGCAGCGTCGGTTGGTATGTTTGCCGTCGAACTGGTCAGGGTATGCTTCGGCAGTGACCTGACAGTGGAAGGGTCGGCCGACGATGTGAGAAACGGGGAGAAGGGACCGGACGATGTGTTGGTGCCATAAGGCGTGGCAGGGCCGAGTGACACGGCATCCCGGCCGCCGCGGACATGGTCGGAGTGGGAAAGGTTGGTGACGTCGCCGGCGTAACTGGAATCTCGCCGGACAGCGGTACTGAGGACGGAACGGATGGGAAATACTCGGTCGGTTGAATCTGATGTGGCACTATGACTGAAATGAGCGACGGGTCCGGCAGGCCGTAATGATGTAGTGTCGGCGGCCGCACTGGCCACCTGCGGTTGAGGAGCTGGTTGAGGAGCTGGCTGAGGAGCTGCTGGCGACAGCGGTGGCTTGTCGGTGGGATGGCCGTCCATTCTCTGGGGGGGCTTGGCCGGCGGGCAGCACACCGACAAGTTCTGCAGGAATATTGCCGCGCACGTCCGTCTTCTCACTGATTTAATGTGACGGCACTTTTAGAAGCAAAAGGCTGGCGGGAGGGGAACGGGGGAGTTTGTGGGGGCAAGACAGCGAAGGGCCGAGACAGCCAGCGAGGAGGCCACTCGGAAAGACGTCCGTCCACTGGTTCTGCAGCATCAAAGTCTGGGTCTGGGCCCGGGTCTGGGTCCGGGTCTGTATCCGCTACTAGTAGCTAGTCTCGTTGCCAAGAGCG
Organism: Sodiomyces alkalinus F11; assembly: GCF_003711515.1. Lineage (NCBI taxonomy): Eukaryota > Fungi > Ascomycota > Sordariomycetes > Glomerellales > Plectosphaerellaceae > Sodiomyces > Sodiomyces alkalinus. The sequence goes on along the minus strand of NW_021167079.1, from coordinate 5,926,226 downwards.
TGGATTGGCCAAAAGATCGAAGCGGTTGGATGGAAGGAGTGAAGGTGATAGAGAAGGTGATAGAGAAGAGAGATTTGGGGGGGGATGGACTTGAAAGAGAAGCATAGGATCCGTATCGCAATGTCAGATTCCTGGGATCGACAAGCCGATATCAACCCATGGTCAATCTTGGGGGGAGAATGGCGAAAGGTCTACGTAAAGCCCTGCGACATTGCCAAGTGAAAACCGAAGCCGGAGAGAGAGCTTTGGGAGCTTTGAGAGGTGGTTAATGGTGGTTCGTTTAGGTCGTGGGAATGTGGGATGTGGACTCGTGGAGTGGCAAAAGCAATGAGTGGAGTTACTCCCGTAGGTACGTACAACGTACACCTACTGCACGGCCACATCATACACGTGTACTACAGGTACGTTGTACATGGCTTGTGTGGTTCCTGCGTAACTAATAAGCCACATATTTCGGAGCAGAAGCTCCTAGACCCCGGTGCTTGGGCAGTAGTGTAATAGCGGGGAAGCAAGTGGCAAGTGTGTAAAAGAATTTTTTTTTTTTTTGGAAGAAAGTGCTTACCTTACAAATTATGGAGTATCTGTCTCTTAGGTATCCGCAAGGTACACAGCCTGCACTGCAGTAAGGTACACTACGGTACCTAAGACCTACAGTGCCTACGTACATCAGGCCGACGGGTTCTCTTTCCTTCTCTTGGTCTTTTCCCCTCGTTCTAGCGTGGGTTTTGCTTTTGCTTTAGGAGTAATCTCCGGAAAAAGGAAGGAAAAAAGAAAAGAAGAAGGAAAGAAGAAGGAAAAAAGAAGAAAAGAAGAAAAAAAGTGTACCGGCTTCAAACTTCCCCTTCCAACGAGAAAAGCTTCACGACAACCATCAAAACACAAAACGCGCAGAGTATATATAGTTTATTAAATATAGAAAAGGAAATATAAATAGTAGGCCGGTGGCTCTCGCAAGCTAATTTTCGGAAACATAACCCGGTTTCGACTGTCGATCTATAAGGTAACCAAAGACATGTACACTGAGCACACCCTTACCACGAACTCAACTCCACAGATCTATCATCGAGGGAAAGACCATCTACACCCGTCTATGGCTTGCAAAATAGACGGCTTGCCCAGCTCTTCTTCTCATCCGCCTTGGCATATCCCTCCTCCTGCACATTGTGCCTGCCAACGATGGTCAAGAACACCTGGTCCAGCGTCGTCGGGCTCACGCTGAAATGCAACACGCCGAGCTTCTCCTTGGCCTCCTCCAAAGCCACAACCAGCCGCCCGAGCACGCTGTCCGAGAGATCCTCGCCCGACCGCGTGATCTGGTTCTGGTTCTGGTTCTGGTTCTGGTTCTGCGGCTGCTGCGAGCCGAGGACCGCATTCGCCTCGCTCGCGGGCACCGAGAACCGCATCTGACCGTGATACGTCTTGTCAAACTCCGCCGAAGGGAACTTGCTGGTCACCCAGTTGCGCACCCGCTCCGTCTCCTCGGCCTTCGTGTACGGCGCGCTCTTGCTGATCAGATGCACGTGCAGAGCGTCGCCGAACCGCCGCCGCAGGTTCTCCGTCGTGCCGAGCGCCAACATGCGCTTGGCGAGGATGCCGGCCCGCGTCGCCAACGCCGCCGCCTCCTCCATGCTGTGCGTCGTGAGCAGGAGGGATCGCCCGGGGATCGTGGCCGCCAGCGTCTTCCACATGATGCGCTTGGCTGCCGCGTCGAGTCCCGAGGACGGCTCGTCCAAGAGCACCACCGTCGGGTTGCCCATCAGCGCGATCCCTAGGCTGAGCTTTCGCTTATTGCCCCCCGAAAGGGAATGCGCCATGCGGTCCGAGAACGCCTGCAGCCCGACGGCAGTCAAGATGGCCTCCACATTCCCTGCCACGTCGGCGATGCCACGGACCCTGGCGTAAAACTCGAGATGCTCCCGTACCGTCATCTGGTCCAGCGCGTCGTGCTGCGGGCACACGCCGAGGTTCACTCGCGCTGCCGCCAGCTCCGAGAGCACCGACTTGTCCTCCACGAAAATGTCACCTCCGTTACGGCTCGGCTTGAGGTCGCCGCGAATCAACGAAATCAGTGTGCTCTTTCCGGCACCGTTGGGTCCGAGCACCGCGAACACCTCGCCGCGTTTGATCCCGAACGTGACGTTGTCCACCGCCGTGTTCTTGCCAAACGACTTTGTCACGTTGACCACCTTGAGGCCATTATCATCCGTCGAATCCGGGTTCTTGATGCGCACCTCCTCGCCTGCCACCTCCTCGTCAATGTCGTCAACCTGGGATTCCGGTACACCCTTCCTCCGGAAGAGAGAGCGGATGGACGACCCTGGGGAACCGCCATCTGCCCAGAGCAAGAATCCCAGGAGTAGGGCCGACTGCACCACGAGATACAGAATCGGTCCTCCGTACTGCAGCATACCCGCGGGGTTGGGAGCAAGCCGGTCGTCTTCGCACGCCGTCGAGAAGATGTTCAGCGCCACCAGGAATGTTCGGAAGATGGAAGAGATGGGCGCAAAGATGGACATGACGAAGTGGACAATCAACAGCGACCTGTCGACGGTCTCGATGGGCGCCGAGGTGAAGGTGAAAAAGTAACCAATCATGTAGATGAGGAAGACCACGGCCTGGTACAGGGCGACGCTTGCATAGGCCCCCAGCTGCGTCTTGCTGAACAGCGAGACGCAGTACGCCAGGAGGATGGACGCCAGGCCGTAGAGGATGAAGATCAGGTACAAGTATCCCACGTGGTACCAGATGTCGGAGAGGGCCGCCCATAGGGCTATGCAAATCGCGGAGGATACCAGCACGATGGAAAAATCGAAAGCGATGTAAGCCAACCACAGCGGCAGCGGCCGCACACCGTTCGAGTACTGGAGACCTCGCACGTAGCCCCGCCGCTCCGTGCTCGGGTACAGAGCGAAAAAGCCCGGGTAGACGCAAAGAATGAGCGTCATGTAGACCAGCAGCTGCAAGGAATCCGTGTTTTGATCGGCCCAAGGGATCTCAAGCGGGGCGTAGCGTGCAGACACCGTGACATTGGTTAGCAGCATGTCGAGTATATTTTGACCGAGCAGGGCGTTCACCATTCCGCCCCTGTTCCCGCGGTAGGCTAGGGTGGGGGGGACGTCATCATCGCCAAGCCAGAGCCCTCCAGGCATGAGCTCGGTTCGCCGGTCAATGACCGACTCCCTGAAGGACTCGAAATCGTCGACGATGGTCGTGTTCTGCTGAAGCATCCGCACCAAGAAAGCCATGGCGCCGCCGTCCGAGTCCGAGTCCGGCCCTCCGCCGCCGCCGCCGCCGCCGTTGGAACCACCGCCGGCCGCGTACTCGAAGCTGGGACCGAGAACCGCCGCCGCCGCCGCCATATTGAGCCTGCTCGAGGGGCCGATGACGAGCCCCAAACCGCCGCCGCTGAGGCTTAGACCCTGGGCTTCGTTGCTGAAATTCTCCTCCGGGGGCGCGCAGCTTCCCAGCTGGCCGTCTTGGATAAAGATGGTGGTGAGACCTGCGGCTATGATTGGCAAAAGAAAGGCGGCGACGAACGGAAGCCAGTTCGTCTTGAAGACGGTGCAGCGTTTCCGGAACAGGATCCATGCTTGTTGAGGGTACGAGATGGGCTTCCCGTCCATAAGGGTCAGGCCCTTTTGCGGTGAGCTTGTGCCTGTCAGCGCATCCTTCTTCTCGGACAGGTCCGCGAAGCCGTCCTGGGAGCTTCTTTCGGAGTCGCCTCGGGCCTCTTCGGCCAGATGGAGGAAAACGTCCTCGATGGTCGGGCTGGAGAAGCGATAGCCACCAATGCCGTGAGCTTCGAGGGTGCGGATGACCTGGGCAGCGAGCGCGGAAGATGGGGCTACGTAGGTGATGACGTCGAAAGCGACCTGCTTTTGGACCCCTTCGACATCGGGGACGTCGGTGATGCCAGTATCCTTGGGCACAATCACACGGTAACCGGCACCGAGGTCGTTCTTCAATTCGACTGACGAGCCGCTGGCGCGCAGGGTCCCCTTGGACAGGATGACGATTTGGTCCGAGAGCATATCAGCCTCGTCGAGGAAGTGCGTGGTGAGGATTATAGTGCGCCGCCCGCGTTCGGCCAAGAGAATGTCCCAGATCTTGCGTCGGCTCAGCGGGTCTACGCCGCTACTGACCTCGTCGACACAGCATACGGCACTGCCACCCGTGAGCATCATGCCCAGCTGGAGCTTACGCTTCTGGCCGCCAGAAAGGGTCTTGGAGCGGGCCTTCCTCTTGAGTTCGAGGTCGATGGACTTGACCAGGTCCCGAATTTCCTCCTTCGAAGCGAGTTTTCCAGGCGACTTGAGGCGGTTGAAAATCCTGACATGCTCCTCGACCGTCAAGTCATCCCAAAGCACGTTCTTCTGCGGGGCAATTCCGAGACCGCCGGTGCCATCGATGGTAATAGAGCCGCTTGTGAGCTTGTTGGTGCCGGCAATGCAGTCTAGGGTAGTACTTTTCCCGCTGCCGTTGCTTCCGAGTAGCTTGATGATGTGGGCGAGAGGTTAGCGAACAAGAGGGAGAGTCAAGAAGAAAGAAGAAGAGGAGAAGAACTCACGCCTAAGATTTGGCCTCGCCGCGCTTCCAAATTCAAGCCATCAACAGCCCGGACGGTCTCACGCGGTTTCGAGAAGACGGAGAAGACGCGCTGGAAGAAAGTCGGGGGATAGTACTTGCTAAAGCCTTCGAGGCGGACGGAAACATCGCTATCGCTGCTGCCGTCCGTGGACAGCTGGCCATAATGCACGACCCGACCTTTGCTGCTGGTGCCGAAGCGGTGAGCCTCGATGAGGGCTCCGATGGCGGGATAGGCAAAGATTTGGATGATGGCGAAGACCCAGAAGACAATACCTGCGACGTCGAAGGAGCTGGTTGGGGCGACGTTGACGAGGTTCATGCCGATGCGCTCTCGCTCGTAACTGGCGACGGTGACGAAGAAGTAGACGTAGTTGCAAGGAATGAACAGCAAGCTAAGGGCAATGACGGGGCCGGTGCCGGGCCTCGTCAGGACCTGGGCCAGGACGCCAAGGAGAGCGGTGGACAAGAGGGCGGTGATACCGCTGAGCTGGGCCTTCTGGAAGAAAGACGAGATGAGAAGAGCGGCTGAGGTCATGGCCAGACCGGCGATGATGTAGTAGATAAGCACGATGCCCATGTTGGTGAAGGAGAAGATTCTGATCTGCAGCACGATGGCGCTGATGACCCAGCCCGGAAGGTACAGGAGAGAGAAGGTAATGTGGTAGGACAGGATGCGGGCAAGCTGGGCGATCCAGCGTTTCCGAACGGGCATCATGGCGTCGATGAGCTGGATCATGCCACTCTCCCTCTCGGCGGCGATGAACCCGGTCATGTGGTAGGCGACGAGAATGATGGTGGTCAGGAAGGCGACGGCTAGGAAGTTGATGACGCTCGTCTGGTAATTCCTCCGCACGTCCTCTCGGTACTCTTCTTCGGTCCTGGTGGTGAAGGGATAGCGGTCGATGGTGGCGGGAAGATCGGCGGGCCGGGGAGCGGATGAGTCGGCGGCATCGTCGGAAGCGTTCGCGCGGGCGACATCGGAAATGGCCCCGTCCACAGCCTTCTGAAGCGGTAACAGGTAGCGGTCCATATCGTTGCGGTTGCTGTTGACGTTGATGCGGAAACCGGTGATGGCGCCATCGTGGAAGAGGGTGTAGCTCCAGATACCGGCGTCGCCCTCGGTAGGCGACGAATGGAAAACGACGGCACCGAAGCAATCGGTCACGGCTCGCTGGCCGGGCTCGCAGTCTACGTTGAGGTCGCGCTCGCTCTGACGACGGAGGACTTCGATACCGTCGACCGACTCGGCTTCGGTGACAAGAGTGTCGATCACACGGTCGATCGGGCCATCATCGAAGCCGCTGTTGACGAAAACGATTCGATGACGGGAGTCGGATTCTCCCAGGGCCTGAGAGAGGGAGCGGATGGGAGCGGGTTCGCCAACGCCGAAGGTGACGGGGGGTAGGAGGAGGTTCTGGGCCACGCCGAAGAAGATGGCGAGGATAACAGGCAGAATAAACGAATTAAAGGCGAAAGTAAACGGGTGTCGTATGAGTATGATGAAGTTTTTATGGACTAATGTCCCCGTTTGGCGAAGGAAGCCCATGATGGTGGTGTCTAGTCGTAATCGCCAGTTGAAGGCCGGCCAGCCTCTGAACGAAGATACAGACCTCTCCTCTCTATATGTTGCCTGTTGCCTGTTCCTACTCACTGTGCCAATGTCTGTTTGGGGTCAGTATGGCAGAATTAGGGTGTAATGGAAGATCGTAGAGGTGATCAAGGATCATCACCAGTGACCAACCCACCACACATCTCACAGGAGCAAAGGGGGTAAGAGAAGGCTCTAACTTACTCGAATGGTTATCAACGGGTAAATTGTTATTCCAGTCTTGAATATTCAAGTCAAATGAGACCAGGCGGGAAGAAAAGGAAAAGAAGAAGAAGAAGAATAAAAAAGGAAAGGAAAAAATCGAGAGAAAAGGAAGGACAAGTCAAATAGGCTGTTACAGAATTCAAGGTGGAAATGCACCACCAACCCTGCTCTTGGGCTCTGAACTCAGAGGATCAAGAAGCAAAATAATACTGGCAACAGCGTCAGTGTCGAAACAAAAGAAGGGGAACTATGAATAATAACCAAAAGGAGTGCGGGGGGTTCTAGGAAAAATAATAGACAAGGTGAAGCGGAAGCGGAGAGAAATTCAAAGGGAAGCATGAGTTGGGGAGATCTCGTGGGATTCTTGATGACGACGACCCTTGGGCTATCGCTTTGATCGGTATTTTCTAAGGCAAGGTACCTAGGCAGGCAGTCGACTTTAGCTGGGCGTCCCCCATCTTTCCTTCCCTTTCCCCCTGTGGCTGAGCTCCTTTTGCGCCTTGGGGAATGAACGAACGCGGAAAAAAAAAAACCGTTGTCAATTTCGGGAGCTGCCCTCCAGGTATGGGGTACTTCCTAGCTAGGTAGGTACCTGTATGGATTGGATACTTATTTCGGCGATGTACTCCTTATTAGCCCCCCGCTTCTGTATCATCATCAGCCAGTCAAGTCATTATCCGTCATACCTCTCTGCCCTTCTCACGAATACGGTCAGGTATTCCCTTCGGAAAGGAAGCCAGCTACGGGGTGCCAAGCTTACCGAAGGCCGGAAACGACGCTGCATGGGCCAAGGGTATAAGTGCTTCCTTAATTGGTTGGCTTCTTAATCGTTTTGCGACTTAGGGGCAGGAATTCGGGTATGATTGCGGATGTCTTGGCCTACCTATTGTACTCGGTACTTACTCCGTACATTACAGGTAGGCAGATTTAGGTAATTAGCTAGGTACCTTAGGTCCTAATAAGGCACCCTCGCCGGGCTACATGTGCCCCTGGTGCTTGTACCTAGGGCCCCTCTAACCTAAAAACCGCGCTATCATCGTACAGCTAACCCCAGAAACGTCCCCTCCTCAAACCACAACTGCGTCAGATGCGACTCATCAACTTATCGACCGTTGGACCTAACGCCTATTTACAACGTACAAACCGAGACCGTTAGCATAGAGCACTCTTGCTCTTCAACGTTGAAATATCACTACCTAAGTACGGAGTACTTCGTATATTAAGGTACGTTATACATTTAAAATTTAGGCCTCGCGTAATTACCTGCGCGCCGGACGAATTTCCGTCCGTTGTCCATCCTCTGCCCCACGTTTCGGTCCTGAATATGTTCCGAGGTCCGAAGTCCGAAGTCCGAGCCATTCGCTTCGTTTTGTTTTGCGGAGAAGTAATAATGCCTTGCTCCGCCACGCGTCTTGGCTTCCCGATACCGAGGTTCCCTGGAGACGCTGCCCAGATCGGACACATCTCTACCATTTGACTCTGCTTCGTAAGGGATGAAAAAGCAACCAGACAAATATGATGATTCATTGTAAATCCTATAGGTGCTTTTGCTTCAGAGCGCCTCGTCATGATATACAACTCGGAAAGAAATAAAGGAAAAGAGAGGGGGAAAAGAAAAGAAGAAAAGAAAAGAAGAAAAGAAAAGAAGAACCCCCCCCCCCCATTCGAAACATCCGTCTTGGAACCAATCAATCCGGAAGGAATCCACCCCCGCCGCCATCACCATCGTCGTCGTCGTCCGGGACCCAATACTCTTCTATGTCATCACTGGGTGGACTCTTCCTCTCCTCGGGGGGCCTTGTAAGCGACTCGTTCTCAGCAGCACCACTGCCACTACCACTGATCAATCGTTCTTCTTCCCGCGCCCTCTCTTCCGGGTCCACGCCAGCATAAATCCGTTCGCGAATCTGCAGCCCCACCAGAAATCGTTTCCACATGCGAAGCGCACGCGCCACCCGCCGTTCCGACTCCCGCTCCGTCTCCGCATCCCTCAAGCCGTCCATTACGGCCCGCACAGCTTCCCCGTGTTCTCGTGCGATGACAATGCCGTTGAGCACCGCGGTGCCCTGCCGTCCCTTGAACTGGAACCCCACGAGTGCCGGCGCGTAGTCGATGCGTAGGATGAACGCCGCCCTCGCCGCCAACCGCTCAAGCTTATGTTCATGCTCATGCTCATGCTCATGCTCATGCTCCTGACTTTCGACATCTGCTACGTGGACTCCCCCCTCTGGCACCATGGTGGGAACGTAGAGGTCGATGTTGCCGAACTTATTCTTCGGTACCCGGCCGTCCTTGACCGGAGGTGGTCTGTAGAGGTCCGTCTGCTCCATCGTGAACAATGGCGTGCCCGCGGCCTCGCGCTCGTCCCCTCCGTAGCCATCATCGACGTAGTCGCCGACCTTGGCGTTGGCTTTCCGCGGCACGAATTTGACCGGCAGCTCCATCGCCCTGACTTGACGTCCGAGCCGGTACCACTTTTCTCGGCTCCGCACCAAGCGCACGTCTTCGCGCCGGTAAATCTTTTCCAAGCTCCCCTTGTTCCCCGCCGCTATAGTTCCGGCCGGCTGGGCATTGGGGACGAGGACCTCGTGCCGTCGGAGATGCCTTTCGAGGGCGTATACGGGATGATCCTTGAAGTCCGCCACATTCCGAGGCATGGGCTCCCGCAGTGCTATCGCTGAAAGCTCGTTGTCCTCGATTTGGTCGACGTCCGTCGGTCTGCGTCGGGTGTAATACTTCATGGCCATACGCCACCACCGGCCGCCATGGTCGATGTCCGAGTCAATCCGCAGTCGACGCGTCTTTGCCGTATAGGCCTTGGCGTACCTCCTCGTCACGTCGCGCGCCGTCCCGTCTGCTTCAAATGCCACGACATAGCTCATGCAGTTGTCTCGATCTGACGCTGGAGGTTCTAACTTGCCAGGTTTCCACATGGATTCCGTGACTATCGGGTCGACAGGTTGCCACTTTTGGTGGGCGACATCGAGAACCTCTACCCAATACACGGGGAAAGGGGACTCCCGTATTGGCTTGGCCGCCTTCTTGGGACTAGCCACGGGAGATGGTGGCACCACAGCGGGGATCTGATACGCTGCGGCACGTGAGTACCCTAATCGTCGCCTGGCCGATGGTCCGGTGCCGGGAGAGGGCATCGAGGAATTCGGGGTAGGCCTCGCTGGTGTAGCAGCGCCCGTTTTGGCCAGGCCCGGTTGGCTCGTCGTCTGCCTTTCCCGCGGCTTCGGTAAGGTAGGAGCGCCGGCCGCGAATGCCAGGGGCTGTAGCGAGCAGATGAGGCGTGCTCGGAGGCCTGCGCACCTCAACAGGGCGCAAAAAAGTTGCGCCCCGACATCCCGAGAGCCTTGCAAGGTCCGCGCCGATCCCCGAAACTCGTCCGTATTGAGGCATGAGTCTAGGTCGTCTGGCGGATCGTACTGCAGACGATCAGTTTTCTCCGCTCAAGAGTAGAGGCAGCCATCGCCAGGGAGGATGTCCAAAATCGTAGAACTACCTTGGATAACAGCTCCGGGTCATCTGCCCACATGGCCCTGCGCAGACCACGCTCGGTTATGTGGAACTTGGCCCGGAACACTTTACTGATCTGTTGAAGGCCGTCCTTCAGTGCCTCCGTTCGGCCAAACTGGGACAGATTTGCCCGCGGACGGAAACAGGAGGTAATCTTTGGCGACAACAATTTTCGTAGCCGTTGCTGGACTTCCTCATCATTGCACCACCGATTTCGCCGTGCCGCGTGTACAAGGAGACAGAGAACATGAATCTTGTGGGCTTGAATGCGACGCTCTCTCTCTGCTCTGGTCATGGGCTTTCTCCTGTCCTGGACTCCCTTTCCATGGGCGCTCGGTTTGTGTGCGCTAAGGTTCAGCTCTATGCTGGCAGTCATCTGCTCGGCGGGCCTAGTAGGACTGGTCGAAACGGCCCCTATGTCAACGTCTTCAAACTCGAGTTCCTCGTCGTCGTCGCTATCATCGACGTCCGAGTCTCTGTAGATGGTCTGGACGTTAGGCGCTGGGATCACCACGTCCTCAAATTCTACATCGTCGTCATCTTCCTCCGGGTCTTCCTGGGCATCTACATCCGCGTGCTTTCCTGGGCTGTGTGCACTTTTTTCTCCAGGTCGTCTGCGCTTTCTCGAGGGCTGGTCGGGTAACGAAGGGTCACCAGCGCCAACCTCCTCCAGCATGTCATGGTAGATGTTGGGAACGTCAGGATCCGAACGCGTCGCCCGAGAGGGTGCCTTGCGCTTGCGACCCGCCATTCAGGACGTCTCGGGTAGAGACTGGGCGTGCAAGAGGGTGATGTGGAAAAGAGCATGTCAGGTTCACGAAGTCGAGAGGCTATTAGTGACAAACTGTTGGAACTTGGATGTCTGTGTCTTGGGCCCACATCCCGCTACCGTGACGCGAGGTCACATGACCATGTCATCCGGGTATTCATCATTAATCGCTGACGCCATGCTTATGTGGGTCGTCACGTTTCTCTGTACCGGTCTTTGTTCGGATCGTGCGTCGGCCAGGCCAGTCCGCATTTTACTACCTAAGGTACCGACCGTACCTAGGTAGTGTAGATCCGCGAATATACAAAGTCAACATGGTGTTGAATAGCACGTTCCTGGTGACAGAGAGCAGATTTCTGGGTCGAGCTTTGTTTCGAAATGCGTAGGGACCGGCTAACATACTTCACTGCCACCTCTGATGACGATGCCGGAGCTATCCAGCTCCCGCAAACGGCCTCGGTATGCTTAAGAAGCGGCGATACAAGCTACCTACCTTGGACACGAATATCCAAGGTGATAACTGCAAGGACGGAGTACAGTTAGGTACTTCGCATCGTCAGGGTAACACAGAACTGCTGATTAATGCCATTTCTCAGCCGAATTATACGTGTAAATGTGGAATGCTCCATAAGGTAAGGTACTAAGGGAAGGTGCCCGGTAAGGTAAACAACAGTCACGTCTATATCCACTTGGATGTCCGATATAACTTCAAGATCCTCCTAATACGAACCCCATCCATCCCATCATACTTCCCCCACTTTTACACCCACACACATACATCCTCCCATCTCAATCTCGTCTTGCCACTTGGCACTTGCCCAGCTGTTCTGTACTTCATTGTAGGCGCTGTCCTTTCAACAAGCGAAGATGATCGACCCCGCATCCTATCAGTATCCCTCTCCGTTGGCAGGCTTCGAGAATGCCGCACCACTACCGGAAGAGGTGGCCGAGGATGGCAAAAGCCTGAAGAACTCGCCAAGGGCAGATGGGCTCAGTAAGGCTTACGAGGCATTTACAGCCCCCTTGGATAACGGTCGAAGGGGTGGCTTGTGAGTGTCTTTCTTCCTTGCCCTGCCTGCTCTCTGTCTCTATCTTTATGTGCTTTCACTTCTCGCTTCATTCTCCGTCCTCAAGAGTTCAGCAATTCATGCTGCAAAGGGACCAGAATGGCGCGTCGTAGCTGACAAGAGCCCAGTGATGTCCACATATATCACTATCAGAATAACCCGACGCAAGTAAAATACGCCAAAGAGCTGTTTGAGCGGATTCGACGAGAATGTAAGTTCATTGACTGCCCCGCCCCCCTATTTTAATGTCTTCTTCCGAAACCCCACAGAACAAGGGCCTCCCTAGGGCACCCCTAGGGCACCCCTCAGTCAGGGAAACGTGGTCACAGAGCGCGCCGCTTACCATTCCAATTATCAACTCTTTGAAGTCCCCGAGCTCAGAATCTATCGCTTCTGGGACAAACCCGTTGGGCCGCATCCCGTTGCCATGTTTGAGGTCGATCTCTTCACCCCGGCGCAGTTCGGCGCCTTCATCTCGTGGCTTGCGATTTATCGTGGTCCTCTTTCGGTCCTCGTTCACCCCAACACAGTAGAGGAGGATGTACCTGAGCTGCAGGCAGAGCTCAGGAATCACACGCAGAGAGCACTTTGGATGGGCGAGAAGATCCCCCTGGATACCTCCATTTTCTACCGGTCTGAGTGAGGAGTTCAGCAACGGTATGTTCAAGACGGGGACTTACACGCCGGTTGGGTCGAAGGGTGGAGTTGACAATAAGATAATGCACAGCTGTATGTAGGCTAAACTGCCTTCCGAAGAACACATATATTTTGATGTTTTGTCCTTTGTTTAGAGAAACTGACCTCCCTTTCTCTTCTTAACCCGACAAGGCAGGCCACCCTTCATCGGTAAAGTGAGACTGCTCTTGCTTACCCTCTCGCCATGATCTGTCTCTATGAAATCGAACTTCAAAACCATGACGGCGATGACTTGCGTGGCCATCAGCTCTGCCATCCGCTTCCCCAGACATGTCCTTGGCCCGCCATTGAAAACAGGAAACTCGGATGCGCTTCGGGTGATCACTTTGCTCCCGCTCTGGTCCAACCAACGCTGCGGCTGAAAATCCTCCGAGGCAACCCCCCAGGTGAGACGTGACCGGTTCATGGCCCAGGGGCACCATACCACCACGGAGTCTCTGGGCAGGAAAGTCCCGTCTGGTAGGGTGGTGGCCTCCATGGACTGTTTGATCTCGAAAGGAACTGGAGGATACAGCCGGAGTGCCTCGTTGAAGACCGCGTGGGTAAAAGGTAAAGCTGCGACATCACCGAGGCAGGCGGGTCGAAGCTGGAATGACGAGCCGATATTCTGGCCGTCGGCACCAATGACGCGTGACACTTCGGTGCGGATCTGGGCCACGACGTCGGGATGCCGCATGAGAAGATAAAAAGTCCAGGTCAGGACTTGGGCCGTGGTATCCCGACCAGCTGAGAGATAATTAAGGGCGGCGTCAGCGACCAAACTCTCGTCGCCAATGGCGTCCAGGAAAGACTGTATGAGGCTTCCTTCGACTTGTTTCAACCCTCGGCCACCGTCATGCTCGGATTCGTTTGGTTTCGCCTCGGAATCTATTCGACGTCGATCGCGAACTGCGTTTGCTACCATGGCAGCACCGTAGGATTTCACAATGGAGACGCTTCGCCGAAACCGAGATCCGAAGAAGACCTCCGTAACGAACCATAGCGGGTTTTGAAACCTTTCGGCCGTCACTCCTGAGGCATGATCGAATGCGACGCTGAAATTATCATCGGCATGCATTTCCATCTACAAGGGGAAGGGGGCAAGGGGGGATGAGTTAAATATCCGGATGTAGAGGCCAGGAAGAAACACAGCACCGTCTGCTATTCACTCACATTGTATGCCATGCTCCCCATGAGCTGGGTAGTGATTTCATGGAAAACAGCTTGCAAGTCCACGAGAGATCCGGCCGCCGCTTGGGTATCCAGAAAGTCTATACTCTGTTGAAGGTATTGGGGCAGGGCGGTTTGAGTCAGGACCTTCAAGTTTGTCGTGTTGAGAAATCTCAGACCAGCCTTTCTCTGGACCTTCCAGACCTCACCATCTGCGTTAATGATGCCATGCCCTGCCAGCAGCAACAGGGTCAGTCGAAGGGGTTGTTTTCGCGGCATTGTTTATGACAGAGCAACAATTGAGGTGTCCTTCCTTGACGTACCGAACAAGTCCCAGGACCGTTTCTTCACAAAGTCGCCCTTGGAGAAAACACCCTCATTCTTGAAGACATAGTCTAGATTTCTAGGATCACTGATGATGATCCCTGGAGGAAGGGAGGGGACTGAGATTTGCAACGTTTCATATCCGTACAGACGCTCGCACTTGGCGAACCAGGAGAATAGCTTCTGCCTCTCTCGAAGAAACACGATGCCGTTGCCTACCAGGGGCCACGTATTCGGAGGTTTCCTGGCGAGGTGTTAGTGTGTTAGTGGCGGTATCCAGTCAAGATGGAAGTGAAAGACGTTTCCCGTTTCCCAACTCTCGAGTGGTTTTCTTGTTTGACTCTTTGCCGCACCTCAGAACAACACCGTTGCGCCGTAGCTTACTCTGGCCGAACAAGACCCAGAAGAGGAACAGGAGAAGCGGGAATGAGCAAGCGAAGAGTATATGCCCATCGACAAGGGCCATGCTGAGGTCGATGGAAGGGGATCATTCAGCCAGACGCCCAGCTGTCTCGAGGGACTCAAATTTCCGGCCAAATCTTCTGAAGACGGCGAAGAGCAGGGAATGATGTTGTTCGGACTGCTCCTTCCTAACGCACTGGCTGGCACTCGTGCGATTCGTACTTTCTTACATAACTCCGTACTTCGTGTCGCACCCAACAAATCTCCCCTTCTCCTTCCCCCAACAACCCCAACCCCAACCCCACTGTTTCTCCAGAGTACTCCGCCATGGAAACAGTCGCAGTGGTGACGTTGTCAGACAACAAAGAACAAGGTCCACACCGAATAGTTTCGGAGGTACGGGTAAGGTAGATCACAAGAGTACCTTACCTTAACGTGAGGTACCCCAAAAATTACCTTGAACAGAAACCAGTCCTCAACACCATCTCGACTCAAGGTATCCGGCTACTACCAATTGACATCGTCCAGAAGTGTTCAAGAGAAAACCCCTTCGCTTCTGCTTCATGCGTTAGAAAGCCCGATCACAATGGCGCCATTACTGCCTCGCTTCCACCTCTTCGAGATAGACGACCAGCCCTGGTAAATAAATCACCCTTAGTGCTTTCCCAATTGACAACGAGAGCGAACTGACCTGAACCTCCCGATGATCCAGGTTTCCGTCTTTCCTCCGTGCTCACGTTCAAAATGTCCTCCAGGAAGCCTGGGTCGCACGCATCCCCGTCCTCCAACGCGACTCTCCTGCCCGTATCGCCGCGACCCTCCTCCACAACGAGCTAGGCCCGTCTCTCTCCTCCCAAACCTACGTCGACTTCTGCGCAGGGTCCGGCGGACCGACCCCCACCATTGAGCGATTCATCAACCGCCGCCTCCACGACGCGTCACTGCCTCCGGTCGACTTCGTCCTCACCGACCTCCACCCCAACCCGGAAGCCTGGGCCCGGGCCTCCGCCAAATCACAACACATCCTCTATGAACCCGGCCCCATCGATGCCTCCAACCCCGGCGACGCATTTCTAGATCACTACGCCAGCCGAGCGGAAGACCGAGCACCGGAACCCAGCACGGCAAAGAGGAGGGCCACCAACAACAGCAACGGGACCAGCATAGACCCCGGGACGCCGCCGCCGCCGCCGCCGCCGCCGCCGCCGCCGCCGCAGCAGCAGCAGCAAAAGAAGAAGAAAAACATCTTCCGCCTCTTCAACCTCGCCTTCCACCACTTCGACGACCCCCTCGCCCGCGCCATCCTCAAAAACACCCTCGAAACCTCCCACGGCTTCGCCATCTTCGAGCTGCAGGGCCGCGACGCAGGCTCCTTCGTCACCTGCCTGCTCCTCGGCATCGGCTTCCTCCTCACCGCGCCCTACCACGCCTGGCGCCTGCGCTCCTGGTCCCTCCTCCTCTTCACCTACCTCGTCCCCGTGCTGCCCTTCGTCGTGGTGTTCGACGGCTGGATCAGCTCCCTCCGGACCCGGACGCCGGACGAGGTCGAGGCTTTGATGAGGAGTTGCGGGGCTTCGAGCGTCGACGACTGGGAGGTGCGGAGCGGGAGCGAGCTGCATTTGTGGCCTTGTGGGAGCTTGCATTGGATCATCGCGACCAAGAAGTCCTGACCCGAGAGCAGCGTCGTTGGTTCATTGCGGGGTGTGCTACGTGTATGTTGTGTGTATGGATGTGGTACAGTAGAAAATCGCGGAGAGTGTGGTAATCTACGTGCGACCCCCAAAACAAAGACTACACACAAGCCCTGCCTTGCCGACGTTTCACATACTGATGCAGCACACAAAGAACTGCAAGTGTATTGAACGAGGTAGTAAAACTTCAAATTGCCTGCGCTTTGCGAAGCGAGGCACTTTCATTCTTCTAGTCCTACGGCGCGGGGTATATCCCAGCCCCTTCAATTCGTTGTCCTATAAACTTCATGAATCTCCGATTCTCATGCAGCCCTACCCAGGCCGCGATTCCATTAGACACCTAGCACATATCGCCATGTTTCTTCAGGCGTGCAGGTTGATTTCCATGTGCCCCCCTTTCTTTTTGAATAAACAGTTGATGAAGAAGAAAAAAGAAGAAGAAAAAAGCAATCGCGAAAAATTGCGATGATAATCCTGACCATGAGCCCATAACCTATGCGCAAAAAAGGCTGGAACAAAAAGGAATAAGGGCAAGAGGAATGATGCAATTTTTTGGGGTCCCACATCACACATGCCTGTCAATCAATTTTTTTTTTCTCTTTCTTTTACAAGACGGGGCCGGCCTTGATGACCTCCTCGGTCGCCTCGCTCTCGTACTTCTTGAAGTTTTCGACAAAGAGGCCGCCGAGTTTCCTGACCTCGTTCTCGAAGCTCTCAGTGCCGGCGGTCCAGGCCTTTCTGGGGTTGAGCAGCTCCGCGGGGACGTTGGGGCAGGTCGTGGGGACCTGGAGGTTGAAGACCTCGTAGTTCTCGTACTCGACGTTGGCGAGCTCGCCCGAGTGGATGGCGTCGAGGATGGCGCGGGTGTACTTGAGCGGGCACCGCTTGCCGCCCTGGGCGAAACCGGCGCCGACCCAACCGGTGTTGAGGAGCCAGGCGTTGGCCTGGTGTTGCTCGATCTTGTCGGCCAGCATCTTGGCATAGCGCATAGGATGGAGGGCGAGGAACGGCTGGGCGAAGCAGGAGGAGAAGGTGGCCTGGGGCTCGTTGACGCCGTCTTCGGTGCCGGCCATCTTGGAGGTGTAGCCGGAGATGAAGTGGAACATGGTCTGGGCGCTGTTGAGCTTGGAGATGGGCGGGAGAACGCCGCGGGCGTCGCAGGTGAGGAGGATGATGTTGGTGGGATGCGAGTCGGACTTGCAGGGGATCTTGGCGTTGTTGATGTACTCGATGGGGTAGGCGCATCGGGTGTTCTCGGTGAGGGTGCAGTCGTCGTAGTCAACGACACGAGTCTCCGGGTCGAAGACGACGTTCTCGAGGACGGAGCCGAAGCGGATGGCGCCGAAAATGTCGGGCTCCTTCTCGGCCGACAGGCCAATGGTCTTGGCATAGCAGCCGCCCTCAATATTGAAGACGCCGTTGTCGCTCCAGCAGTGTTCGTCGTCGCCGATGAGAGAACGCTGGGGGTCGGCAGACAGGGTGGTCTTGCCGGTGCCGGACAAACCGAAGAAGAGGGTGACATCGCCGTCCTTGCCCTCGTTGGCCGAAGAGTGCAGGGTCAGGACGTTGTGCTTGACGGGCATCTCGTAAAACAGGACGGTGAAAATGCCCTTCTTCATCTCGCCGGCGTACTCGGTGCCGAGGATGACCATCTCCTTCTCGGCGAAGTTGATGGCTACTGAAGTGGCCGAGGTCATGCCGGTGGTGTAGCGGTTCGCGGGGAAGGAACCGGCGTTGTAGATGGTGTAGTCGGGGTGGAAGTGGGCGAGCTCTTCCCGGGAAGGGCGAATGAGCATGTTCCTCATGAAGAGAGCGTGGTAGGCACGCGCGCAAATGACGCGCACGCGGATCCTGTACTTCTCATCCCATCCTGCGTAGCCATCCACGACGTAGATGCGGTTTCTTGTATTAAGGTAGTCAATCGCTCGCTCGCGGTTGATCTTCCAGACCTGTACAATTCTCACGTGTAAGCCAAGAGCTATGCTATGGTACGGATAAGGCAAGACGCCCGGGTACTGTCGGGAAAGGGAATCAAGTAACAACGTTTGGCATTGGTACATAAGAGAAAGGGGATGAAATTGTGGGGATGGTTTTGTGGGGCAATCCGGGGAAAAGGGGGAAAGTGTGAAGCTGACTCGGAAGAATCAAGATGCCCCTATGACGACACAGGTGGGACGTTGCGGGGAACGATGGGGGAAGCAGTCTCGGCTCTACGGCCAACCCCAACGCAGCCGAAGTCGAATGCCGCGGTGGAGGAGAGAAACTCTCTTTGCCCCGGAAACGAAAGGGAAGGAAATGCAGGGAAATTGACAGGGGAATGAATGACTTTCTGGCAAATCTGTCCCGGGAAAAGGGGATCATGATGTATGCACGTTACAGGGCAAGGCGGCGGGCGGCGGGCGATGCAGCGCATTGCAGCGGCTCAAGAGGGGATAGGAACAAAGTAGCCCGGTCCAGCACACCCTGTTTCTTCCCCGGATTATCGGTGGCTGGGGCTGGACCATCGGGACGTGCATAACGGCGCATCATCAAATCATTCCATTCGCTTGCTTACCTCGGGTGACATGGGCTTGTTGACAGGTCCCCACCTATCAGAAAATTCGTGTTAGTAACAATGAGCACATCGGAAAGCAAAGACCTGAGTTTTTTTGTCGAGGCGGTAGATTGAGACCGTAACATACCAGATGTCATTCTTGGATGAATCTTCCTCGACGATACGCTTGTCCAGTGGTGACCGGCCCGTCTTCTTGCCTGAGTATGCTGTCAAGGCACCGGTAGATGTGATGGCTGAGCCAGTCTCGTAGACAAGAGCATCTTCATAGAGCGCGGGCACGGAGGCATTAGGAATCTAGAGTTCGGATATCCGCTGTTAGTCACTTTCAATAGAAGCATGAACCGGAAGAGAAATGATTCTTTTGAACATACAATGGAAACTCGGTTGTAGTCGATGTGCGCGGTCTCAAGGAGCTCCTCCTCTATTGCAGCGAGTTAGTACCATCGCTCTCCATCGCCTAATTGTCTGCCACGCCATTGACGAAGAGATGTAACCCAATGTTCAACGAAGTCGGCCGAACATCGAGGTGGGCTTCGATTCTAGTCAAGGGGCAGGTGGTGTTATCATACCAAGCTCGGTGTGTTCCTGGTGCGGCCTAAGAAGTATCACTAGGTCAGTCCTGAATCCAATGGCATTGCCTACTTCTCTTGGTAGATGCAAGAGAAAAGAGGGAGAAGAGAAAGAGGGAGACGGAACAGAGAGGAGACTTACGCAACACCGCCAGGGTGAAGAGGGGTCTTGTTGACGTTGGAGGGATACACTGCGGCGGGTCCCATGTTAGCGTCGGCGGTTGACACGATTTGTTTGCACGTGTAGAAAAGTGTGATGAAGACGTCGGACGAAAGCGATGTTGGCTGGGGGGGCGAGTTGAACGGAGTGGAAGACGGGTCGATTGTATCGTTCAAGTAGGAATTGGGTAGGAGTTGTGGAGGGATGACGGAATGGGGTAGTGGGAGGGTGAGGGGATGACGGGATGACGAACTCTTGCGAAAGTCTGACTGATATCCTTCGGTTAAGATCTGTGACTTGGGACCTTTGACTGTTGGATCGACATAGGGGGAACGCGTCCTAGCGATGGGGTCCTTCATGTTTATGTATTCGTAGAGTTTGAACCGGGTCGGGAAAAGCAGTGTAGAAAGCCAAGTGACGGCCCGGTATCTTGCGAAGTGAAGAGTCGAGGTACGTTGTATGAATCTAGGCTTATTAGTTGCCCAAGCGTTGCGTTACGTCTCCCGATAGGTGGTTTCCTGGGCTGGCCTGAATCTTAGCGTACCCGCGATGTCCACTTGGGGAGTATTGCACAGGTGTGGAGCGTAAGAAAAGAGGAAAACAGTAGCGCCCGTTAGGAAAATGCGAGAATGCACAAGCCGAAGCCGAGGATATACAAGGCGGACGACTTGAGGGACACGAAAGATATAAGCGGATGGGAGTTCGGTGTGGGGTCATGGAGGCAAGCAACAAAACGTCACTGGCTGGTCTGACGTCGATACTTCTAACAGTGTTCCAGTTGTCGCAGGGGGGCACCTGGGATACGAATTAATACCGGAACGTGCGAGGAACGAGACCCTTGACCTTCGAGACCTTCTACCTTCTCTCCCCCGCATTGGGTCTCTGCTGCCATTTTTCTGGCATTTCGGGTCCGTGTATGCACGTCGTGACAAGTTGGTACGTAATTATTAACAAGGCCAGGGGCAGGAATGGAAGTCATCTCCTTCAAACCCCCTGTCGACAACATGGTTCTCGATGGTCCCACAACAAGTACCTATCCGTACACCACCCTTCGCACTCCGTCTCGCGAGGGCAATTGATTGAGGTTCTAGGTGAGGAGCATGAAGTAGCACTCTATATGCGGCGCCGTTGTTCTCCGGGACCCCTTGTTGCTTTCTTCTGCTTCTTCTTGCGCTCAGAAGCCGCGCCCATAAACCGTATCTGGCGCTGGACCGAGTTACTGACCAAAGGCAAGGGATAAATAAGGTAGGTAAGGTAGATAACATGGAATGGCGGCATGTCGACATGGAGCCGGACCCCTATTTCGTAGTACTGTTGACCCATCACCTGCCATACTCCGTCTGTCTTTCCCGACTAGTCTGTCCAATTGCAATGAAAAATTCACAGAGGCCACCCCGAGGAGTCAGGTGCGAGCCCCCAAGCAAGGAAGCACTTCGTACCAGAGACCGTATGTCACCGGCTTGGATCCGTCTCCAACGGCCGACTTACCTTGTAACCTACGAAGTACAAAGCCGGATGTCGAGGACGGGATGCTGGGGAGAGGTGTGAAAGAATCTTCAGTCTTCTCCGTATTATCGGGGCCCGTTTGCCGACACTCTTACCGGCTCGCGGGGTGCCCAGGGGGTGCTTATCTTCGCAAAAAGGTAACGAACGATTTGACCCTACCGACCCTTGATGAGGAAAGCGGAAAGCGTCACTTGAGGTAGGGCTGAGGAAATTCTCCATCAAGGCGGCATGGCTGCCTCAGGGGCTCAGAAGGACAGAACAGAGGCTTCCGAAGTAATTAATTACGGAGTACACATACTGGTAATTGATGGAAGGGACGGACCCCCGGATTTAGAAGACCTGGCCAAGAATTTCATCACAGGTACTGCCTTCCGCTGAACTAAGACTCTAGCTAAAGTTGTCCTTGGATTGGTTTCTTGCCCCCCCCTCCCTTTGACTCAGCACGCGGGGGCTCTGGAAACTGGGACCCCCGGAGTTGAGATCTAGATTGAGATCCGGATTCAGGTTCCATCTCCCCCAGACTGAGCCAACTAACCCAACCCTATTCGTACTTCACAAGTCTGACAGCGGTGATGATCATGACGATGTATCAGAACAAATGGAGGATGAACGGGATCGTGGTGCTTGTCCGTTCCCTTTCCACCCGGCTGAACGGAAAACATTATCATATTTCGCCGTTTCGCTTCCTCACATACCTTATCTACTTTAGTACTTATCAGGTACTTCGTACCTTGCCTTACAAACCCGGGAAGCCTTGTTACCTCCAATTTCCCACTTGTCTGTGGAGGAGTGGACGTATCATCCCCATAATAAATGACGTTACTCGAGTCCGACCTGCCAGCGTCTGCACAGGAAGAGCCGCTTCCCCTGCGTGCCCGCTGTGGATCCCTAATCCGAAAGCCGCCATTGGCCGTATCATGACAACAAAATCACCTACCACATGCAACTTGGCTGCGGTCAGCCTGGCTTTTGTTCCGACTTCTCCCGACCTCGTACTGAAAATCCCAAATCGTACCTGGTATCTTGACCGACGATACCTCGCGTCGTGATCAAAAGCCATACTTCTCCTTTCACGAAAAAGGCAAGGGGAACAGAAGTCTCGACCTAGTCTCTCCCGGTCAGCGGTGAGACTCGTGACGCATAACTCCACAGGTCGCAGGTCTCCGTACAAAACCTATTATTATTATTTTATAGGTCGCGTGTCCTCGGATACTTCCAGATTCATGTCACGGGGGTCATGAAAACCGCACGCTTCTCATCTCGCCCTGAAAGCTTCGATGGACGGTCTGGTCCCCTCTGTGCTGGTGAGTCTGTGACAAAAGAACAGGGTCTGGCCGAACTCGTGACGTCGAGACCTTGGCCTATCCATGTACTGTACACGTAGCTCCACACCGAAATCCTCCGTTGGACCGGGGGGTTCAACTGGCTTGGGGCTGAGTAAACCCAGCAACGACGCCATGTGAACCATTTCGGGAGACGCTCGGCTCCGCATTCCGCTCCTTGCACCCCTGCATCCCTGTCGACCTGATTGAAGTTGCAAACGGAAGCCCGATCAAACATTTAAACCGATTTCAGCCCAACCACCTACGTATGTACAGTCCTTGCGCTTTCCGGCTTGTTTTCGTCGCCCTGTGACTTTCTAGGCCTTTTCTCTTTTCCAGGGGTCTTTCCCCGACACGAGAATCCGCCGGAATCCAGTTCATCTACACGTAGAGGTCGTCACGTCTCTCAAGTCACCTGTCGGAGGTTAGGTATGATCGGGCTATTTCTGTCCATGCGACAAGATGAAGATGCTGGAAAATGTGGAGCGTACGCTGTGATAACGGATAGGCACTTGAGCTCCATGAAAGTAATTCATCTGGCCCTGGAAAGCCTATGTACTCGTTCTATTGCATTTCACGTAAGGCTCTATCATGACGGCGACCATATGCCCCCCAGCCGCCCCCCTGCTCCAACTACTGGCATGCCGGTCTCGCGTCATCGCTAGCATCCCGCTTCGTCTCGGGAATTGTTTCCTCGGACTGTTGCCGCGATCCATTTATTCCCCTCCCCGGACACAGCTGTTCTGTGCCAAAGCTTCGACAGACTGCTATCTTCACCCGGTTCCAAAGACGTTTCAACGTTTCGGCACAAGAAACAGGCCCTTGGTCATCTATCAGTTCCGTTTGGTTCAAGACGAGTCATCCGTGATCAGCTTGATGATCTTGCCAATAGCAATAGTTTGACCCTGTAGTATAGTATTAGCGATCCACATCCCCCCCGAAAAGTCCCAGCAAGGCGTTCCGTTTTGTCCAACTACGTACCTGGTCTCGGAGAGTGAAGCGACCCATTTGTGGGTAATCTTCGAATTTCTCGACGCAAACCGCGCCGGCGCCGCCAGTCACTTCCAGGCGGGCGATGATGCTGTCTCCCCTCTTGGCGTGCGACGGCGGCAACTTACTCTTTCGGTTGGTCCCCTTCTGCAGCTTATGAAGGAGGGCCGCGAAGGTCACCTCCTCGATGGCCGCGTGGACGTGCAGGACGCAGTTGAAACCGGCCGTCAGGATGTTCTTCAGTTCCAGGATCCTGATCTGCGCCTCGAAGGCCGTCACGGTGTGCACCAACCGCTTCGGCGAGCAGAGGACGAATCCCGGCGAGAGCTCGTCCTCCTCTACGCCCCTGAGGCGCATGCGCACCTGGTCACCGCACTGGGCGAGCTGCACCTCTTCTTCCGTCTCTCCGTATATAGCCGCCACTTCCACGGTTTGCTTGTTCGGCATCATGACGAGCGACATGCCCTTCTTGGCCACACCGGCCTCGATCTTGCCTTCGACCATGGTGCCCAAGTCACGGTACTTGCCCGCGACCGCCATCATGAACGGCGCGTTGAGCTTACGCTCCAGCGCCTGCATGCCGTCCAGGTATTCCAGCAGCGACGGGCCCTCCCACCACGGCGCCTTATCCTTGGGCACCCTATCCTTGATGCCCATGCCCTGCTGCGCCGCAATAGGCATGAACGTTACGTCCGTCTTCAGATTGTAGCCTGTCCCCTTCAAGAACTGGGCGAGCTTGGTCGTGCACTCCAGGTATCGTTCGTGGGACCACTCGACCGTAGGATCGTCCATCTTGTTGATGACCACGATGAGCTTGTTGACGCCCTGGGTCTTGGCAAGCATGGCGTGCTCTCGAGTCTGGCCTCCTCGCTCGAAGCCCGTCTCGTACTCGCCCTTGCGAGCCGAGATGACGAGGATGCCGACGTCGGCCTGTGACGCGCCGCCAATCATGTTGGGTACGTACGTCTTATGACCGGGTGCATCGAGGATGCTGTAACGCCGCTTCTCCGTCTCGAAGAAGCCCCGGCCCACCTCGACGGTCTTGCCCTTGGTGCGCTCTTCCGATGTCAAATCCAAAGCCCAGGAAAGGTACCAAGTCTCGCGACCGGCTTCCCTGGCGTCTCGCTTGTACTTGTCCATGGTCCGCTCGTCGACCATGCCGGTCGCGTAAAGAATGGAACCGCCGAGGGTGGACTTGCCGGCGTCGACATGGCCGATGAAAATGATGTTGACGTGTTCCTTTCCGTAGACTTCCTTGAGGGTGTCCTCATCGACGTCGGCGGACTGCTCCGCCTCGACAGCATCTGCCGCCCGTGATGACACGCCTTTGGAACCGGCCGTGGGGCTAGACCTCCCCGAGGAAGGCGAGGGAGACGTCTTTCCTGATTTAGCGGTACTCTTGGTCGTTGCCCCCGTTTTCTCGATGGCCTTGGATGCGGTAGCCTTGGCGCCGACGGCAGCTGCAGTGGGGCCGCCATCATTCTTAGACGCCTCCGGAACGACTTTCTTTTCGACCTTGGCAGGCGCAGTACCGCCAATGGAGAGAACTTTAGTCTTGGGTTTGGCGGCGTCTCCTCCATCGAGGCTCAGTACTTTGACACCACCCTCCTTCTTCACTGACGGCTGGGGAGCGGGAGCGGTCGCAGGGGCCGGCTGAGCGGCGGCAGCCGGAGTCGCTTGGGCCTGTCGGTGCTGGGGGGGCTGCTGCTGCTGCTGCTGGTATTGCTGCTGCTGACCCTGGCGGCCTTGCTGACCCTGCTGGGGATACTGTTGGCCTATAAAGGTGGAGAGCTAGTCGTCAGAGGCGAGGGGCAAAACAACCAGGGGCGGCTTGGGAAAGGGAAGACGAAAAAAAGAAAAAAAGAACAAAAGAAAAAAAAAAAGGACAGGAGAGTTGAGTAAAACGTACCGTAAGACTGGTTGTAGCCTTGCTGACCATACTGTCCGTAACCTTGTTGTCCTCCGTACTGATCAAACCCTTGTCCGCCGCCGTATTGAGGATAGTTGTAACCCTGGTTGTAGTACTGCTGGTACTGGGCCGCATAGCCTCCATATTGCTGGCCTGGCTGGAAGGTTTGTGCCGAGGGCTGGAAGCTGGCAGCACCAGGTTGGAAGGTCGGCGCTTGGGGGTTCTGCTGCGCGTTGATGTTGAGCTGCTGCTCGGCCTGTCGCGACAGGTTATCGTCCTGCTGGGCAGCACGGTCGTCTTCCCAGGAGTTGAGGTTAGACATGACGACTCGTTTGAACGCTGATCGGTCGTGGGGGAGCGACTTTTGTGTGACGTTGACTGGGTTTATATGATGTGACCGGACGTCCGTCTGGGGCCAGGACGTCAGTAGTCAAAATTGATGGCGGGGTAACTGCGCGGCTTCGCCTTGGGAGGGAGGAACTCGCGCTCGACGGGGAGAGGTAAGACGCCCGGGCCGTCGTCCAAGAGCCTTAATGACCGATTTTGATGGGTGAAGGGCGTAGAGAGGTAGAGAGGGGTGAATCGTCCTTCTGTTGTATTTTCTCGTGGCACGGTTACGAGAGGCAGCAAGTCTGAAGATTTTGCCCGAGCAGAAAAATTGGGAAATCTGCGCCTGACAACTGGAGACATTGTTACTCGTTAGGGGGTGCTGTGGTTGAGGGTGCCCCACCAAGCAAAACAATGCGGGGTGGCGATGGATGGTGCCTTGCCACCGTGCGTGCCCCTTAGCATATACGTTGTATACACGGATTTGTAAGGTAAACACTAGAAGATGCTGGGCTATATACACAGCTACTTATTCAAGCGCACTGTATACGCACGTTCATGTGTTTGGGGTCACCAAACCAGGCAGCAAGACTCGTGAATGGAGAGAGTAAATAAGGTACCTACCTGGGAGGTATCTGAATGGTATCTACCTACCTACCTTATGTGAAATTCGATTGCCATTGTCCAAGCACACGATGAGAACAACACTGCTTGGCATCTGGTACAAACGGTCTTTATTCTCTTATCCAACAAGACTCTCCAGAAGTGAAAAAGTGGCTTTCTGGCCTGGGGATGTGTATAATTAGTACACCGTTCAAGGTGCAAACTTGGCCATCGTGCTACATCATCTCACTACCTCTGGAGATGGGAACCGGAAGCTCACCATGGACGCCCTTTTGTCTCATCTTGGGTACCAGGCACTGAATATGGCCATGCGATCTGGTATCGCTCTGACTTCGACATATGCTGTTTCCCAGTGCTCACGGCTTCTGAGGAAAGTGGACGACAAGAGTATCCTGGACGAGCTTGAAGGATTGCAAAGGCAATTGAACAGCAAGATCAAGGTTTGGACTGACTCGGCCGCCTTCGATTTTGTCACCGTCGAGCTCGCAGGATGCTAACTAAGGTATATCTTCTCACCTGCAGGTCCTTTCACCAGCCATTGATCTCATCGAGCTCAAGTAGGTGCCTGGCCGTTCCTTCCTTGCCACCATGGAGTAGGGGTTTTTTCTTCTTTTTGCTAATGCTATTCTGGTTACTGGTTACAAGGTCAGGTAGAGGGAATGCCTTCCTCGAGTCGGCACTTCCACTCACCAGATCCCTGCACCGAGACATTAACTTACTAGGAAGGGAACTAGAAGAAGTTGCCTCGGCGGTTGAGGATGCTCACCAGGGCACAAGTCGGGCAAGGACCACAGAAGCGCAACGGGACCAACTTGGGCGTATTATTTCAGACATCAAAGACTTACTCGGCCGCATAGACCGGGAGATTCCGCTGCTGCACATGGCCATCACCGCCTCGGGGGAGAACCTCGCGTCATCACTGTCTCCGGGGGTTTCGCCATCTAGGCTGATGCAGGCCAGCGCCTTCCTTTTCTTTGGCGATACCTTGTACGCAAGCGACCCCGAGCGGCCGGTCCAGATTGGACCCGCCTTTACCCTCTCGCTCTACATGCTTTTCCTTGGTCATGCGGATCACCAGCCCTCGTCCGTCTCGCAACCTGATGCGGATGGCAGGTTCCCAGGCACCGGTAGTCCTGGTTCGCCTCTGAGGTCGTCCCAGAATGGATGCTCGGCGAGACCGTATGGGGTGGAAGAGGGGACAAGGAGGCCTCTGTGGAAGGAAGTCATCCACAAGGCTAGGGTGCGTCTCTGTCGAGTACCCTACAGTTATGTTTTTGACGGGTCGCGCGGATATCGGCCAAAATTGTCAAGCGATACGCCTGGCCGCAGCAGCGTCGATCCGGCAGCAGGAGGTCCGGAACAATATGGCTACCATATCGAGATCATCGAAGACCTAGACGACGGCAGAGTCCACGACGAGGAAGACGAAAGGGCTTCACCTTATGATGATATGGTCCGGGCCGGCCTACGCGAGTCCATCCCCGTACACCAGATATCCAAAGTCTTCTACGCGGATACCGGGCGTATCCTCAACATCGGAAACAACGCAGAGGGTGAGCATAACCCCGTTTTGCTTCTCAAGCGCGATGTGGACGCAAAACCCCCGATGGAGATGAGGCAACAAATGGCTACGTGCGAAGATGTATTCGAGGGGGAGGATAGGGAGCCCGGCGACGAGCAAAGGGAAATAAACTGGCAGTTGCAGCAAGATTGCCTGGAGGCTGGGGTTTCCGGCGTCACCGATGTACCTCGAACGCCCAGCGAGTCTGGATCGTGGGGATTGCCCAGCGACCTCGACCCGGAGTGGATCGCTCTGGAGGTGTTCGAGGAAGATGAAATCAGCGAAGATGGGGAAGATGTGGCAGATGGAGACAGAGACTTTCCCGAAGTGCTGGAGGGCATTCCGGATCGAAGCGGAGCGGAGCAAGAGGTGGTTGGCGGCACCACTGAACAACCGCCAGCAGCCAACGATCGAATTTCGACGGTCCGGGTTTCGGTCGACACGACGTTGACCCAGAGGATCAAGAATATATCTTTACTACAATCCTCGCCCGTCAACTCGATACATAAGGCGGAGTCCCATGCGCGTGCGAGCGTGTCGCACTCTATGGAGAAGACGCACGCGACCGTAGCAGTGGCCAGGTCGCCATTTGGCGCCGTCACGACGTCGCTGTCCTTGCTCGAGATGTTGATTCGCCTGACGAGCCTGCAGGAGTTCCAGCAAGCATCTCATCTGACCATCCACGACCACGTCCTAAATTTCTTTCTGGAAGAAACATCTACGACGGGACTCAGGGGCGAGGAACGGTGGAAGGCACGCAAAGAGGCGAAGCGGCGAGTTGGATTCGATCCGTATGCTGATTCGCCGACAAAATGAAGAATAATTATTTCGTACGAGTCGGCAGATGTATGCACCAAGACGTGATGTGATGAAGAAATACGGGTGCTCTTGGTTATGGGGCTGTTGTGTACTGAATTTTTGGTTGACCGACAGGTCAGTCAGTGTTCCTCGTCGAAATTCAGGGGCACTCCGTAATACCTTATCTTATCATGCACCTAAGGTGCCTGCTGACTCAGAATGTAAGTACAACGTACTCCCTTTTTATGTCAACGTATGAGGTATTTACCCCGCACTGTAGAGAGTACAGGTACATTCCACATGAGTGTAAATTGTGAGAAATTAAGTAACTGTACATGACGCTTTGCTTTTCGTACCTCGACTCGGTTGCCCCTGGAGAAAATTATGTCATTGTAAACGGAAGGCGAAAGGCCAAACACGAGGTCTTAATAAGGTACCTTTACTTTTCCTTACCTTATTACTCCGTACTCGAGTCCGCAAATCAACACCAATTCAAACGTCCACATCGCCCCTCCGCGTGGCTCTTACATTCATTCAACGGCAATCTTCTACATATACGCCGAGGCATCTTGTCTGAAACGTCGTCTTGCGCACCGTTTGTGAACAAGCCTCCTGGTTGGTTTGTAGCAGAAGCATCGCTGGTTGCTGCCTATGAGGTGAGGACCACCCTGCCCTCGGCCGCGTTCTGCGTCTGTTTATATCATCTTCGACCTCGGATCTAATCTATGGTTGATTATCTCATCTTGTACATGATAAATCCAGGAGCTGACTTCTTCTGTAAACCTACAGAAAGCCAGGTGCTTGTTTTGCTTTTAAGCCCCTCAACAGCATCGCATCCGACGATCAACCCAACCACTTGAAGACACACTACATCCCTCGTTCAGAGGCCGCGCGCAGCCACGACCACAAGCTTCACGGTGCTTCTCATTCTGCTTCCGTCATGGTTAAAGAGAGAGCGCCCCCAAAGGGCCCTCTGCGTCCCATTGATCTGAACGAAGATGCCCAGCCCGTCGCACATCGCCCAGAGAAACACCGCCCCCAGGAGCTGGATCCTGATTCTCTAACTGATCAGTTCGACTCCTTGCAGGTGTCGGACTCCTCTCGAGAAACACAACATCCGCACCGGGCCAATACAGCAGCGCGCAGAACAGACCTTTCCGACGTTCTTTCGTCGCTCGCGACGCAGAAGCCTCGCCAGCCAACAACAGCTCTGGAACAGCCCAAAAGCGCCCAGAGGTACAGCGACGACGACGACCTGGCCTCTTTCTTCTCGAATATCGGACGTCGCGATGATCCCTTCCACTCGTCTTCCTCGAGTCACCCAGGGTCGGGCCATCACCCCAAAGTCATGTCGTCCCGGAAACAAAAGGCAGCCGGTGTGTTCAATGAGCGCAAATCTCGGCCCGAGCACCACCGAGATTATAGAATCTCCGTCCCTGCAGTACCCGTATATCAGGACCGGAAGCCAGAACCTGCCAACCTGTTCAGCTCGATTGCTCCCGATGCGCGCCCGGCAACATATAGACCCAAAGTCGAGATGGGAGAGCCCGAATTCTACACCGACCCGGCAAAGGCATCCGCCGACTTGAAGGCACTACTCGAAGGCGGCTTGGACGAGGACGAAGAAGATCACAACGAAGGCACGGGCAAAGACGAAGACGAAAAGAAAAAGGACCCGATCCAAAAAGACGGTTCTGTAGAAGGCCTGAAGGTCAAACTACTACCTCATCAGGTCGAGGGTGTGGAGTGGATGCGAGGTCGCGAGCTCGGACCCGTCAAGAAAGGCAGAGTGCCCAAAGGCGGCATCCTGGCCGATGACATGGGCCTGGGCAAGACCCTTCAGACCATTGCCCTGATACTGAGAAACCGCAAGCCCAACAAGGATGAAGAGGGCTGGAAGGAGCCCTTCAGCCGGATCGAGAAGACCACCCTCGTCGTCGCTCCTCTCGCCCTGATTCGGCAGTGGGAGGCTGAGATCAAGGACAAGGTGGCCAGGTCTCACGGCCTGAAGGTCTGCGTCCATCACGGGCCCCAGCGCACAAAGCGTTTCAAGGACCTGGCGTTGTACGATGTCGTCGTGACGACGTATCAGGTCCTCGTCTCCGAATACGGCCAATCTTCCGATACCGAACACGGTCTCAAGGCTGGGTGTTTCGGCTTGCACTGGTGGCGCGTCGTGCTTGACGAGGCCCACACGATCAAGAACAGAAACGCCAAGTCCACAAAGGCCTGCTACGCACTTCGGTCCGAGTACAGGTGGTGTCTGTCAGGTACACCCATGCAGAACAGCCTCGAGGAGCTGCAATCTCTCATCAGGTTCCTGCGCATCAGGCCGTTCGACAACCTGGCGGAGTGGAAGGAGCAGATCGAGAAGCCCATCAAGAGCGGCAAGGGCCACAGTGCCATTCGACAGCTGCATAGCCTTCTCCGGTGCTTCATGAAACGGCGGACGAAAGATATCCTCAAGGCCGACGGTGCCTTGAACCCGGGCGGAAAGCCGAACGAGGAGGGGAAGGAGACGTCGTCCACGGGCTTCAGGGTCACGGAGCGCAAGGTCGTCACGGTCTCGGCCGCGTTTTCTCCCGCCGAGCGCCGGTTCTACGACAGGCTGGAAGCCCGTGCCGACGAGAGCATCGAGAGGATGATGCAGCGCGGCATGAACTACGCCAACGCCCTGGTGCTTCTGCTCCGGCTCCGACAGGCGTGCAACCACCCCAAGCTGGTCGAAGGGAAACTCGACAAGGACCGCGACGCCCTTTCGGGCGAGGCGTCCCAGAAGGCTTTGGACGCGGAGATGGACTCGCTCGCCGATATGTTCGGCGGCATGGGCATCGTGGCCAAGACTTGCAGCATATGCGGCCGGGGCCTTTCCGTTGCCCTGGCCAAGAGCGATCAGGATATTTGCGAGGAGTGTTACGGTGACTTGGCCTACTTCAATGAGAACGAGACTGTCAAAAGGAAGAAGCCAAAGCATAATAAGGCAGGGAAAATCAAGGAGAAGAAGGTTGTCAAGAAGGTTACGGTGGAAGAAGAGGAGGAGGGAGCCTCGCCCCATGGAAACAAGCAGCAGCAGCAGCAGCAGCAGCGACGGATCAGGAACCGGAATGCGGTTATAGATAGCGACGACGAGGGTGACGAGGGGTGCTGGCTCGTGCCCGAGGATCAGCGTGGTCAGCTTCGCCTGGGTAAGGCTGGAGGGGAGGAAGATGAGAATGCCGAGGGAGGGGGCGAGTGGCTCGGGAACGAAGATTCGTTGCATCCTTCGGAACAGGGGGGTGATGACGACGGAAGCCAGTTGGACAGCTTCGTTGTAGCCGATGAGTCTGTCAAGGAGGAAGAGGAGAAGGCGTACGAATCAGACGACACATTTCCGTCTCTTACAGAGCTGCCGGCGCGGAAGTCCGAAGCCCCGAGACGGTCCTTGTCCGAGGGGGAGACGAGCTCTTCGGCCTCGGAAGACGACGACGACGATGACGATGACGAAGATGAAGATACCGGCATCGACGAGTCGGAGGTCTACAGCGATGCTGATTCCTATCACCACCGCTACCAACACGGCCAGCCCAGTCAAATCCTCGCTTCTGCCAAGATCCGGCAGATGATGCAGATTCTCCGTAAGGAGGCCGACGAGCACAAGTTTATCATCTTCTCCCAGTTCACCTCCATGATGGACCTTGTCGAGCCGTTCTTGCGCAAGGGAGGCTTCAAGTTTACGAGATACGATGGGAAGATGAAGAACGACGAGCGCGAGGCCAGCCTCCACCGGTTGCGAAACGACAAGAAGACGCGCATCCTGCTATGCAGTCTCAAGTGCGGTAGCTTAGGCTTGAACCTCACGGCGGCGACGCGTGTCATTATTGTTGAGCCGTTCTGGAACCCTGTATGTCGTCCCCCCCTCCCTTTTCTTTTTCGGCCCCTACCACAAAGAACTCTTGCTAAGGATAAAAATGTCCAGTTCATCGAAGAACAAGCCATCGACCGTGTCCATCGCCTGACCCAGACCATCGACGTGATCGTCTACAAACTCACCGTCGAGAAGACGGTCGAGGAGCGCATCCTCGAGCTGCAGGAGAAGAAACGCCTGCTCGCCCAGACCGCCATCGAAGGCGGCTCCAAGAAGGACTTCCTCAAGCTCGGCTTCGACGAGATCATGGACCTCTTCCGCCGCGGCACGAGGCCCGCGGAGCCTGCCAGCCAGGGGAGGCGGGAACTCGCCGGTACCAGTACCAGTACCGCTGTTCCCGCGCCGTCGTCGTCGTCGTCGTCTCTGGGTCCGGCGATCAAGAAAAAGGGACCGAGGACCGAGGATGGGATTTATGGGCGGCGCTGGTGAGGGCCGAAAGCCGTGTCGCTTTTGCAGGCGGCGTCACTTGTCCTCTCTCCCTGGTCGGGCGTTGACTCTCTTCGGATTTGGGTTGTCGATGGGACACCTTGCTACTTACTACTTACTCTATGGGCAGGGCATGGGCAGGGCATGGACAGGGCATGGACAGGGCTGGGACAGGGCTGGGACTGACATCTATGCTTAGGATGGGGTGGATGGACTCTTGGGCGTCCAAATATGTGTTCATGACTTGCGTGGTCTTTTTACGTGAATAGACACATCGAGGGCGGCGACACACAGCTGTGCGACCCTTCATTGTTTGCCTTTTCCTTTCGCTTTGCGTCTCTCCATCCGGCTTGCTGCCTTCCCCTCTCCTGCCATGCGTCTTTATTCGATCCCCGCCGCCCCCCCTTTCCATCTACGAGCTTTTGAGCACAGCTGGGCAGCAGAGGAAGCCCCTTGCACCCACGATATCATTAACCAGACACCCAGGAATGCGAATGGTAAAGGGTCGGAAGGAGAAAAATATTGCTTTCGTTATCATTCATTCAAGCGACTCCTCCCATACAAAGCCATGAAAACCCACTTCAAATTTACGAAGAGACGTGTTGCCCAACACTGGCTCTGCAGTTTCAAAAAAAAAAAAAAAGATTAAGCAGGCGTACTAGGTTGTTGTCAAGGGAGCGAAAATCGTCTCCTCTACTGGATCTCCCCCCCCCATTAAGAAGTAGAAATATATATCCAACCGCCTCCCCTACCATTGCGGGATGTCGCAGGAATGTGGACTCTAGCACAGGTTCTGGCTCCGGTGGTAGTAGTCACCAGCCGCCGGCACGCTAGGGCCAACCCCCCGACGGCGCACTAGGCGGTACGTACGCCTTATACTGCGGCTGCGGCGACATTTGTCCGCCGTGCTGGCTTGGGAGCCCCTGCCTCGCGTCGTAAGCCGCGCCAGCGGGTTGCAGGGGAGGAGGGGTGAAGGCGTCCGTACGATCCGGTCCAGACGGTGCGGATGGTGCGGACGGTGCGGACGGAGCCGGGCCTGTGGGTACGGGGGGCGGGGCCTGGGAAGGCGCGCTGCTATAGCCATCAGGGGCGGCTGGAGGGGCCGACGGCGGCTGGTAGCTCTGGTACGAAGGCTGAGAAGGTTGGAAGGCGGCGGGTGCTAGCGCGTTGGCGGAGCCGGAGCCGGAGCCGGAGCCGGCATTAGGGTAATTGCCGTACTGTTCATCGGGGGAATAAGCGGGAGAGGAGTAATTGTAATTCGCTGAGGACATGGGGTTGTGAGGTGCAATCGGAGAATCATAAACGGATGTGGCCAGTTCCTGGGCTCCGTACGTGCTTTGGCGATGTTGATCGGGGGGCTGCTGCGGATATGCGCCATAAGGATTGGACGGGGTGGGGACCGGGGGCGGAGACGAAGTTTGGATGGGCTCTGGTTGGCGGGGGTCCGGTTCATGAGGAGGGTAGGGCTGGGCTGGAGGGGGCTGGGCATGGTGGGCATGGGCAGCCTGGGTCGGGATTTCGGTGCCGGCTACGTAGAAAGGGGCTGAAGCGGGTTGGCTGGGGCGTCGCAAGTTAGGCGAGGGGCTGGAGTGGGGAGGATATTGAGGTTGGTCTAGGAAGTCACGGGTCAGGATGCATAATTCTATTTTATTCCTCAAAAAGCTCAAGTCAAGGCAATTCACCTTGTGGTGTGGGCGCATAGTAACCCTGTTCTTGCTGAGGTTGCCCGTGAGAGGCGGGAGGGCCTTGTGGATGATGTTGACCCTGGGACGGACCTTGAGGGGCCCCTTGAGGAGGGCCTTGAGGAGGGCCCTGGGGAGGGCCCTGAGGAGACCCTTGTGGAGGATAGCCCGACGGGGCCCCAGAGATTCCCGGTCCGCCCTGCGGCCCGGCTGGATAACCGGGCTGGGCGGGTCTCATGGCATATTGGCGGAAGCTCGGCTGCGGAGGCTGCGACATGGAGGATTCCAGCAGAGCCTCGTAGTCTCGCCGCGCTTTGATAAACTTTTCATTAAGCTGAGTGAAGTCGTCTGGCGCGAGAAGAAGGAGGAAATATTAGCCATATTGAACAAATTCACAACGGCCTGTGGCTGTGTGTCGGATGCCTATCTCACCCTTCTTCTGAGAATACTTCTCAATGAGCTTGATGAGCTTTGGCCGAATGGCCAGCGTTTGATGGTACAGTTTCTGATAGACGTGTCAGCATATATATGATGGTTCCCTCCCAACTTGGTCATCAGACGTGGTGGCGGCGGGGGGGAAAAAGAAGGGAAAAAGAACGAAAAAAGGAAAGAAAAAAGAAGACGAGGGCAAATAGAAATCGTACCGATATTTCCTCATTGTCCTCCTCCCTGGGCCCGCTGTTCGAGGTGCTCAGCAGGGTAAGCAGCTTCTCGACATTCTTAATCTCGGCAAAGACCTCGGCCTCCATTTGCGCTTCCCGCGCCAACTCGTCGGGGGTCGGGTCGGTGAGCTTCTCGACGTAGTTGAGCGGAAAGATACCCGTCTTCCCCTTCAGCGAGCCGCGCCACCAATCCTTGTAGACCGACTCCAGGACGGCAATGACGTCGCCCTTCTTGAACTCCAGTTCGCCGGGCTCGGACGGCACAAAGTCGAAGAGGGCACGTACTCTCGACACGGTGGCGGCGGTGGTGCCGGCGGGGACTGGCTGGGCCTGCGGCTGCTGTTGGGCGGCAGACTGGGTGCCGGACGGACCGGCACCGGCGCCCTCGGACGGAGAGGCGGGTTCGGCGGCCTTCTTCTTCCGCTCCTCCTCCTGCAGCGAGAGCTTCAGGGCCATTTGCAGCTCCTCGTCTTCCTTCTGGCGATCTACGTCGGTGAGACCTGTCTTCTGGGGGGCCGAGGGGGGTTGCAGGGTAGGGTTGGTCTGCTTCAGGCGGTAGTAGGCGTCGTACATGATGCCCAGATCGGCGTCGTTGTTGAACATATCGGACCACTCCTTCATACGCTCCAGGATCTTCGCCTTGACTTGGGAGTGGGTGTTTCGGTCGTTGGCCAGTTTGAGCAAGGCGTCGGTGAATGCTCGGCTGGAGAGTTCGCGGTGCACATCTTTGCCGCAGTTTTGGCTGAGCGCGTTGGCGAGCTGAATGTCAAGGTCAAGTACAAAGAAAAAGCAGGGGTCAGCGGTTTGGAACGAACGACGACGGATATTGTTTCCAAGGTGCAGGTAAAATAGAAAAAAAACTCACCTCGAGTGTGTAGAGCTGGACGTTGGCGTTCCTATGTGCCAGACGCTTGATCATACTCTGAACCACTTCCTTGGGCCCATTCTGGTCGCTACCAACACGGTCACACAGCTCGATAATAGCACCCCAGTCCTCCGAGGTAAGGTTCTCATCGGTTGCCTTGGCTGTGCGTATGGTATGGTCAGTCAGTATAAGGGGTGAGGGGTGAGGGCAGTGGGAGAAGGAGAAGAACGAAAAGGAGAGGAGAGAAGGGGAGATACGCACCAACGCCCTC
This sequence comes from Sodiomyces alkalinus F11, assembly GCF_003711515.1. NCBI lineage: Eukaryota > Fungi > Ascomycota > Sordariomycetes > Glomerellales > Plectosphaerellaceae > Sodiomyces > Sodiomyces alkalinus. Next base: position 5,890,076 of record NW_021167079.1, on the reverse strand, counting down.
ATCATAGGGCCCAGCGGCGGCGGCTCGAAACATGGCGACAAGGAAAGCGTCGTTCGAGCAAGCTAAGTATGATGTGGGATGTGGTTGAAGCTGACAGACTGTGATGGTTGTTTATCGTGCGGCGTGTGGCGTGTCACGTAGCAGCGGACAGCGGAGGATGACGCTCGTGACGAATCTCGGTCCTCCTGTCGTCTGCGATGATGTCAGGCTTTGGGGGACAAATGTCGGTATGGAGAGGGGAAATGATGGAAACGAATTCCAGATAAAAAGGCGTGAGCGTGAGGTCGATTGCGAGAAACAAAATTAAAGGCTATGGGAAGTGAGATGAGAGCCCCGTGTAGTCCAGAAGATGGGGGAAAGGGGAAGGGAGGGGAGAGAGGGGAGGGGAGGGTTAGGAAGCAGGATAGAAGGATGTAGTCAGTTTGGATGGATGGCAGGCAGCCTTGCCTGGTGGGTGTAGAGGAGCTTCCCAAGGTACAGAGTACTACGGATGCGCTACGCTATCTTGGTTCTACCGTACAAGCACCACTACGCCACTGTAACTGTAGGTAGCTTGTTAAGGTAGTGACAGCGCCTTATGGTACCTTAGTGACGTGCTGGTATAAGGTAGCCACCTTCATTCAGTACCTTAGGTAATTACCTTACGTTGGTTACGCCTCACAGTTGCCCCATAATGCTTCGTCATCATAAGTGCACCGCCACATTACGTCGCGCGACGCTTCTCACCGCCACATGCTGTACCACGGACTGTTTCTGCGACTCCTGAATTTCGTAGCCGTGATAGCGATTTAAACAAGGGGGGAAAGCGGAAAGGAGGAAGAGGGAAAAATAAAGGGAAAAAACAATTAAAAATTCCAAAGTTCGAAATCGCATCTTAGTTGGTCTTATATAGCATTCTTTATACTCTCTACAAGGCAGACCTGCAAGTCGCCTATTCAGAACCCGAACTGCCCAACTCCCTAAACCATCACCATCACCATCACCATCACCCATCACCCATCACCCCTCAGCCCAGAACCATTTACGTAAAGCAAGAAGAAGAAAAAAGAGGAAAAAAGAGGAAGAAAAAAAGGAAAAAAAGAAGGGGAAAAAAAGAAGAAAAAAAAAACAACGCCATCATAGCTGGAGGACAAGATCCGAAGCCAACACCGGAGAAGAGGGCCTGGCCGAGAGACACCCGCTATGTATGAGAGTCAAGCCAAACTCCAAAAAAGAGATAGCCCATATGAATCCCCCATCCTATGGTGAGCTGATGAAACCGAATAAACTACCTGTCTGCCATCCCGCTTTTCTTTCTTTTTCTTCTCTTTTCCTTTTTTTTTCTTTCCCCTGGACTACGTCCCGGGAACCCTTGGGTTGCCCACGCCTACCCAATCCCTGTCTGTGTCCCAAAATAGTATCCACAGGAACGATGTTTCAGTGTTCCTACCATGAGCTTTTCATATGGGGAGCTCACCATCCCCTTCGAGAAACGCCGCGGGGTTCAAACTCCGTCCGGCCTCCCGAACCGGAACCTACATGTCCGCCGCCCCGTCCCTCTTCGACGCTGCGTCTGCCTTGGGCATCCATTTCCGACATGTCGAAGAGCAACGGCTCGTCGTCCATCGTCTCGTTCTCGCCGCCGCGGCCGTAACCATAGCGCCCAATCGACCCCGTGAAGCTTCCCCTGGAAGACTGGGGCGGCGTCTGGCCCCGACCCGCCGCCGCCGCCGTCATGCCCATATACCGTCGTCTCCCAAACGGCGAGCTCGACGGGGCCGATATCAACCCCCCCGGAGGCTTCGACCCGTCGGAAGACCCGTGGTGTGTCGTGTGGTGGTGGATTTCCGCCGCCGGTTGCAGCGATGACGACGACGCGCCGTCGCCCGCGTTCGACGCGGCTTCCGCCTCCGCGTGACGGCCTAGGAGCATGCTCAGCGTCGGCGGTTCGCGGTCCTCGGCCCCGAGGCTGACGCTCCTGTTCGCCGCGAAGGCGAGATCGCCGCCGTCCTCCTCATCCGCCAGCGCGCGGTTCTGCTGCGCCGCCGAGCTCGAGCGTCGCGGATGCGTGCCCATCCTAGGCGACATCGGGATGTCGATAGCTGTGGTTCCCCCCTCCTGGGTCGTTGTCGTCGTCGTCGTCGTCGTCGTCGTCGCCGTCGTTGTCGCCGTCGTCGTTGTCGCTGTCGCCGTCGCCGTCGCCGTCTGGGCCGTGCGTGTCGCGTCTTCCCTCCCGGCTTCGCTGGGACCCTCGCGCGGTGTACTCGCCCGCCGCTCCGTCCTGGTTCGAGACGTACCATACCGAATGACTGCGTTTTCGCTCAACCGCGATGGGACGATGGGCGTGTGCGGCGTGTGCGGCGACAGGGGCTTCCCCGGCGAAGAGGAGATCGACGCCGACGCCGGCGCCGCCATGCTGGGCACATTGGACAGCTGACGGCTAGACGAGCTGGAGGACCGCTGCATCTGCAGAGAGGACGCCATGTATTCGGTCAGCGCGTTGTTGGAATCCCTCATGGCGTGGAACTTGGAGAGCTGGGCGACCGTCCTGTTGGTTGCGGATTCGCCCCTTTCCGTGGGCTCGAAGCTTTTCAGCGTCTTCTTGCTCTCCAGCGCCTTGAGGAACTCTGATATTTGGTCGTCGTCAGTCTGCAGGGACCCCGAGCTAGCATTGGCCCCAGCTTCCGCGAGGAGACCCGACCCAGGTTGCGCAACGGAAGAGGAGAGGCTCTGCCGTCCGCTGCTCCCCTGCTCATCATCGGCTCTGCTCGCGCCGCTGACGGAATGTCGTCCTCTGCGATGGGTGAAGCTGCTGCTGTACCGACTGGTGGAGCCCGGTCTGGGAGAACCCGGAGGCACAACCTCGGCGGGCGGCGGCGGTCCACCGCGGAGGGAGGCAGGCATGCCAGCCGTCAGGGACGTGCGGTTCCGCGGCTGATAGAGCCCCGCCGCGCCTGGAGCGCGCGTCGTCGCTGATGAGGGAGAAGCTGGCGAGTCCGAGTCCAATGTCCGCGACATGGGAGACCCCGAGAGCGAGCCGGCTTTGAAAGGCTGGAACGACACGGAAGGACGCCGCGCACCGCTGCCAGCCACGACGCCGCGTAGCTGGGGTCTCATGGCCGTCACGGGAAGAGAATGGGGGGGGTTCTGGTCGACACTGGCTGGAACGGAGCCCGGCGGTGAGCTCGTGTCGGATCCTGGCGGCCGGACGGCTCTGAGAGCAGTGATAGGACTCGTCGCGATGGCTCCTTCCCCGTGAAAAGTAGACAGGCTGCCATACGTCTGAGGCGGCTGGAAAGCCCCCGGCCCGCGGCGATGCGAGGGGAGCGAGCCGACTTCGGTCTCTTGCCGACGAGGAACCGAGCGCTGGGGCAAGGAGGGCTTGAAGAAATCCTCGTCGATGCCCATGAAACGTGAGCTCAGCAACGACTCGGAATTCTCGATGCGAAACGTGCATTCGTTCCGGTATGTTACAGAGGTGACTAGACGGCCCACCGGCACATCCAGGTCTCCAAAGACGTAGTCTGTCGCCACGTCGCCAGGCCCATCGTACAGCGGGTACCGGACAGGGTCGAGGCCGTGGAGATCGGTCTCGCCCATTCGGATGCGGCACCGCGGCTCCAGCGCAGGATGTACACCTTTGGTGAGGGCTTGTTGGGAGACTTTCCAGGCCGGGATCACGCGAGTGGTGACGAAGAGAGAGCGGAAGAAGACGATGATTTTCTTGTAGATGGTCGGCAGCAGGGGACCGAATTCGTCGAGGTCGAGGGACGAGTCGGTCTTCAGTTGGATGCGCCACCTTTCGAGGACGACCTCGGTGGTCCGTCGTGCAGGGGGGCCCGGATGATCGTCGGTCGAATCGAAGGAATTGAGAGCCTCCATGACGTCCCATCTCTTTCCATTCTCGTCCACGACGACAAGAGTCTGGCTCGGGTTTAGACGTGACGTATGGAGGTATGTCTCGATTACGAGCGGCGGCGGGTGATTGTCGACAACACTGCATGTTCTCCAAGCCCGAAGGTCTTCTTTGAAATCCTCGAAGTCTTCGGTGTCGAGTTGAAACTGCAAACATCCGAGGGCGTCAGTGAGTGTTGTTTGAGGCTCTTTGTAACCACGCAGAGGCGTGCACGTGGGAAAAAGGACGTACCCATTTGTTGATCTTCCTAGTCCCGGAACCCTTGCTCCCGGAAGCATATCTGAGGTTCATGCGCGAGTCGAGGATGACCGAAGCGGCCTTGGTATGGAAATTCTGCGCAAGACGGTCAGGTCAGCCTCGGGTCTTCCCGTGTCGCCTTTTCCTCCACCATTCCTCCACTCCGATCTCGGCACGGCGGCAGCAACGAGTAAGCATGTGGGCTTTCTTACCTGGATGATTTGATCCAACTTTTTGTACGACTCGGCAGACGGACTTGTATCGGGACTGGGAGAGCTACTCGGGTCGTGAGCCAAGGGCCCCGACCCAGCCCTCCCATGAGGAGGTGCCGGTCCTTCTCCTTCTCTCGGGTTGTTTGACCGAAAGGGGTTCATCTGGGGAGAGGAAGCGGGGGATGCAACTCGCGGCGGATGGCGAGCTTGCTGGTGCATGATGCCGAGTAGAGCGGGGGATGATGAAGTGGCGCAGGAGAAAAGTCGGAGGGGGGCGGTTCGGGGTTCGGAGTTCGTTCGCTTGATAATAAGATAAGGGTAGGGGCTGGCACCCAGCCCAGCCTGGGAAAGGATGCAACACTCAGTCGTTGTGTTGTGGTGGATTAGGCTGGGAGGTCGGTGAAGTCGGTGAGGGCGGTGATGTCGGAATCGATCTCGAAAAGCCACCGAGCCTGCTCATCCATCCTTGGTAGCGCCTCTTTCCTGGCTCTTGTCTTTCTTCCGGGAGGTACCAATTTGACTGCGGCACCGACAGCGTCAATCCACCGTGACAGGTAAGCGCACAACGAGACTGGTGGAGTGCTGGTAGAGATAAGAGCGTTGAGGCGTAGGACCGTGTTGTGTGTGTGTGTGTGTGTGTGTGTGTGTGTGCGTGTGTGTGTGCAACAGGTATGTCCGGCTTGAAGAAGAAGAGAAAAAAAGAAGAAGAAAAGGTAAATGGACGCAGCCCCTTGACCGGTTGCCTTGCCTAAAGCTATTGATGCTTGGTAGGAGGACAGCCCCAGGCCGAGAGGAGTCGAGTTGGGGTGGTTTGATAGGGGAATGAATGCTGGAGCAATAACCTACCTACCTAGGTTAAGGCGTGCGGACGGACGTGTGGGCCGTATGGACAAAATACAAGAGAAGGGAAACTACCACGAATGTATTTCAACGCGGATGGGTGAAAGCCCTTGGGAGAATGTAGAATGTGTGCGAGGATGAAGACGAAGACGACCCGGATGCCCATGGTCAAGGGGACAGGCCTCGTGATGTGGAAGTACAAAGTAGGAGTAGGGAGTCAGCTAGAATGGAAGTCTGATAAAAGGTACCTTACCTTAGAGTCTAGGCAGTTCTGGGGTTGTTGGTACGAAGTACAGTATCTAGCCGTATCGGCGGCTTTGTGCCGTCATCGAGAAAGCCTGGACCTTATGCTTAAAGCAGTGTAGCTCCGCTACCGGGTTCCTTGAAGGTGCAGGGGCAGGCCTGTCATGGGTGGGCCGGCTGATGGGTACAACGTAATGGGACCGGTGGAAGGCGTGTGGTTGTGGAGCACTTATCTTTCCAAGTGGAAGAACATCGAGTGTGGAGCATTGTACGGAGTACCCGTATACCTTACCTAAGGCTTTCGTACCAGTACATACCCCGTACTCCGTACAGATATCGAACCCGTCCTCTCTGTAAGGTAAGGTACGGTATTAGTGGATAGCTTCTCAAAGTTGCCTGAGTGTACGGGTACCGTGAATGGTCCTCCCTCTACCATAAGTCGTCAATCTACTTGAAGTACAATTCAGAGAAACGAATCATGTATGATGCTGATACCTTGGAGTTGGCTCTTACCTTACCTAATTCCCCTAGGTACCTACCTTGGGTAGTATCTGTACCTTTCATAGATAACCGAGAAAGGTCAATCAGTCGTATCCGTACTTTCGAGTCTACCGGGAGTGCCTTATCTGCACAAAAGTTGCCATTTTATTTATACCTACTACGCTGAGTCATCAGTCATCCAGGTCCTCATGAATGACAACTTTCTCCACCCCTTTATCACGAGCAGTCTGTCTGCCTGACCTCCCAACATCTCGACAACCACTCATCGACCGCCAGCCAGGTGTCACTGCGTTATCCCCTCCCCCTTCTCTCTCTCTCTCGACTCGGCCAATTAAGCTCATCAAGGCCTGATCCATACACGAAAGCAAACGTACGACGCTTTCTTATAGCTCCACTTCCCTTGGTCTGCACCTTCCAGTCTTCCAGGTTCCCAAGTTCTACGTGTGTCGTGATCAGACACCGCCCTCGACTTCATCACTTACACCGTACCGTACCCACTGCAAGCACGGCACAGGCAACGCAGCTAGCTGTTTCAGCCGATCCACGTGTCTGTCTGCCGGCTTCCACCCGACATCTACGGGTCCTTGGTCGCAACCATAAGACGAGAAGAAACTGCATCGTACCTTTGTATCCATACGTTGTAATGCAACTACATGTAGGCAATGCGAAGTCTTAAGTATCCCGGCTCTGAGGGATCGATGCCTGATGCAGGAGACGAATCCCATCATCTGTGTCGCCAACGATGTGGTGTGGACACACAGCTCCCGAATGACCCCAGCCCGCGGGGCCAACCAATGTTCAGCAGTTATCCGACTGCACTTTGTTGGCTTTTACGGGGTAAGGTAACCAAGAGCAAGGGTATTGGTGCAGTACAGGCCCTACATTCGATGACAGGGGACTTGATAATAAATCTCAACACCCGTTCAGATGTAAATGCGGATACGGATACGCAGACGCAGGCTCAGAATACCTACCACCCTCGTCAGCTGTAGCCTAATAACTGCGTGCTATGCAGCCAGTATCCTTCAACGGCGAAATGAAAATCTCGTAGGAATATGAGGCGGCCGGCGCCTTGGATGCTCCGTGGCCACCCATAGGAGTTCGCAATCTTCCGCCCTTGCTTTTTTCTTCCTTTTATTTTTCCTCTTCCTCTTCTTTTTTTATGTTTATTTCATTCTATCTCTAGTCCGTCGTCCGTCGTCCGTCATCCTTTTATTAGGAATGCTCTGTCTCCTGTACCATCTTCTGGGAACATCAAACCCAGTCCGGATATATTCCCCAACTTAAACTTACTCTAACATATAAAGCATTATATCTTCAGTCTTGACTTGTCAAAACCCGTTTGTTCTCTCGCGAGCTTTGTCCTCTTCCCACGCGTTCTAAAGGACAAGCCAAAATCCATCTGTGTTTGGCACCGTCCAACCAGGAAGGGGAGGGGGAAAAAAAGAAAAGAAAAAAGATAAGAAGAAATTCCCCCGGTTGGATGCCAAACCGACCTAAAACGCCATTCCTCCATAATATCACAAGATAGCCTGTGCTCCGGAAACACACCGCCTGGAAAAAAGGGGGAGAGAAAAAAAGGGGGAGAAAAAAAGGGGAGAAAAAAGGGGAGAAAAAAGGGGAGAAAAAAGGGGAGAAAAAAAAAAGGGTGGAGTGGAAAAAGGGGCTTGCCCAAAATACCCCTTAGACGTCCCTCACCCGTCTATATATCCACGCGCCACGGCCAGGACATACTCTCATGCTGCAGTAGTAGAGGCCCTACCACCTCCACGTCGCCCCCCTCTTCCCCTGCTGTTCTTCTGCGGTCTAGCACCCTGTCCCGAGCCGCTGCCTTCCGCGACAGCCCCCACCTCACGGTCCGCACTGTCGTCAGCTCCTTTCCTGCCTCCCCGCTCCCGTCTTCCACGTCGACCCCCACCACCTCTCTGGCCCCCTTTTCCTCTATCGTCCCGTTCCTTCTCCTTGGCAGCCCGCCTGGCCTCTTCCTCCTGGACCCGACGGCTCTCTTGGTCCCACCACTCCTGGAACTCTTGTTCTTGCTGGATTTCCTGCATCGACCGTTTGGCCGCCGCCGCCCGCACCGCTTCTTGTTCTCGCCTCTGTTGTCCGATGATGTCAGACATGCTCAGTCCCAATATCGGCTCCGCCTTGCGAGCCGGGGCTATATAGGTCCGGGAATGCGGAGTGATTGGCTTCGAAGAGGAAGGAGGAGTGGCAACGGAGGCTGAGGCTGAGGCCGATGCTGCGGCCGGCGACGTGGTCGAGTTGCTGCCCCGAGACTGTCCCGGGAAGCGTGTGTCCGGAGACGCCGTGCGCCGAATGGACTGGGCCGGAGACTCGGCCGCCACAAGGGGCTTCCTGATGGACGCAGCAGTCGTCAACTCAGACGCAGACGCAGACGCAGCCGCAGCCGCAGGGCGGGATGACTCGGCCGCCATGACATCACGCAGCGGCGCCTTGGGCACACCCGAGACCACTTTCCAGGGCGCTGCTTTGCTCTTAGAAGTCTCGGGATCCCATGCGACCTTGGGTCGTTGAGTCTCGGCCGCATGAGCTGCCGCCGCATGTGCTTGCTGCTGCTGCTGCTGCTGCTGCTCCTGCTGCTGCTGCTTCTGCTTCTTCCGCTCTTTCTGGGACATTTTTGGTTGCGGCGGCGCCGGCCGGACCGACGCTTCCCGCGCCGTTTGCGCCTCGATGCCCGCTGATAAAGCAGACTTGATCGGGGTTGCCGCCAAGAGCTCTCGCAAGTCCATCCTTGAAGTCGGCAAGGCAGCGGCCCCCCAGGGACTGCCGCCAGATGCTGGACCTTTGCCCTGAGAGACCTGGCTGGGCGAGCCAGGTGGTGTACGGTGGGCGAGAACGGACCTCAGTGGTAGGCTCGAAGCAGGAGATGGTACCGAACCACCCGTCGGTTCCTGACCTGACAGCAAAGGGATGCGGGAGACGTCCACAGAGCCCTTTCCGTTGACAGCCCTCTGTGGAGGAGAACATGTGGGACTTGCTGCAGGAAAGCCCTCTTCGTCATCCATATCAAACATGAGGTCTCCGTGGGATCCCTTGGCCCGCAGCAGCGGGCTTACCGAATCTGTTTGCGCAACCTTGGCTTTGCGCCGTCCTTTCTCCTGGACAGGGGAAACCGTAGTCGCGTCGTCCAAGCTGCCAAATTTCGTACGGAACGACGAGGACAAAAACCTTCTATCGTCATCTCTCTGAGATGCTCTATAGGCCATCTCCTTCACCCGTACTTGGTGTTCTTCCTCAATGTCCGATGCCAGCTCGGGATACCGTTCGAACATCAGCGCTTCCGTTAGCCGGCTGCGAGCGAAGGGGCATTGAGCACCCTGGTTCTGGCGGACAACGGCGTCCAGTTCTTCCATGAGTTCTTCATCCAACCCGTCCAAGTAGTGATTTTCCAACATCGTTTCCACCTGGAGACAGACGTACTCCAGGCCCGCATCTTTAAATTCGGTCACCGAGCAAGGACTGATCTCGTTAAGAAGCCCGGCGACGTTCCGCGTCGTGACGAATCGACCGAGGATGCGCTGGCAGACCTGGGACAAACGGTCCAGCATCAACTCGTTGGCAATGCTCATCACCTGCATCACCGTGTCCGAGAAATCGTCAACGTCCGACGACACGGTGTCGTCGAACAGCTCCGTGCCTACATCCGCGTATAGGTAGCGCAAGACATAGCGAAAAGCATCCGGATCCAAATGCGTCATGTCGACGGTCACCTGTTCTTCCTCGGCCAGCATCTCCCGGCGGCCCGCGAGCCACATACCGCCGGACCGGCCGTGGAAGAGTCCTTCGAAGAAAGCACACCGTAAGCGGAGAAGCTGACTGTGCACCGGTACCTCCTCGCCATCGAGGGCGATCAATGCATCAGCGTCTTGAAAGAAGCGCGGATCGCGGATCGCCGCCTTCATATCTCTGTCCAGAGACCTCTCCACCCTGGTTTGCATGCGAGCCGCCGCTTCGAGCTTTGTCAGCTGCAGTTTCGACGCCACCTTCATCAGCTCCACTCGGATCTGACGATATCTGTATGCCAAGGGCGGAGCTTGGCGGGTGAAGTTCCAGACGGGGACGACGGTGTCGTCATAGCAGTAGACGATCACGTTGACGAGGGACAGTAGATCTATAGACTGGAACTGGACTAGTGTCTTGCCCTCGTGCTCTCGGATGACAAGCGTCTCCGGCATTTCGTATCTTCCAGTGCGCCTGTACTCTGTAAACATCCCACGCAGGATGGAGCTTCGGGCGGCGAGAATCCAGCCGTGCGCGGGGATACGGACGTCTGGCGACGAAGATGTGGAAAGCAACACATCAAAGTCAAAAGTGCTGGACGAAACAAATCGCAGATGTCTCGCTAGGTCAACGTCGAGGCCAGGAGATCGGAGGAGTTCATACGGGAGATCCCCGAGCGTGTCCCTCAGCGCATCAGCGTCCCAGAATCTCAAGGTGTGCGTTCCGTCACGTCCTGGGTCGGAGGCCTGGAAGCCTCGGAGCACGAGCAGCGGAGACAGATCATCCCGCAACGACTTGCTTTGGACGCCGATCTGGGTTCTCGTGACGTCGCAGTCCTTTCGAATGGCCGCAAAGGCTCCAAAGGTTGAGCTTCGGACCGCCACAGCCTTGGTGACACTGGGCACACGTTGAAACTTGAAGTCGCCACGTCTGGTGTCGGCCGACTCGGAAAGCCTGGTATCTTTGGCTTTGGTCCGCTTCACACGCCTCCACACGGCGCCTGATTCTGTGCAGATGATGACAGACCCGTGCTCACCAACGCTGACCGACTTGACACCGTCTTTCCGGGCCTGCCAAATGCACTGAGGCGTGGTCAGGGCTCCCTTGATTTTGGCCGGGTTGGTCGTCGACGTGGCTGCCGGGGCGGCCTCGGCCCGGTGATTCAAGTTGACAGTGAAGAGGTCGCCTTGCCCTGTCACGGCGGCAATCGTCTCCCCTCCGGACGTGATATACGCTACTCGGTTCCGAGATGTAGTATCCTGCTTGGAAGACACAAAGCGGGAGGCGAACCGGTGGTTGGCAAAGGCATCTGGCACCGGGAATTTGAGGAAATTGAAACCATAGCTTGTAAAAACGCAGACAGAGCTGTCCTCTAGCAGACAGGTGGTCGCTTTATCAATAGCCGACACGGCAATGATATTGGAAGAGAAGAGTGATACGGCGACTCTCCGAGGAGTTGGCTGGACTTCTAATGAGCGGGAATCCGCGTCCATGAGGCCCAGCTGCCCGAGGTTCTTTCCCCAGCAAAACAAAGAATGCGATGTGTGGGCAACGGAGTGCACAGACGAGGCAGCGACGCCATTAATGATTTCCTTCTTGAGCGGCCCAAAGACCTGCCGAGGCGTGGTGCTCATGGGCTCCTCGTCCTTACGAGCAGGAGGCAAGGCATATCCAAGTTGGGCATTTGAATTGGAGCCCCAAGTCCACAGTTCGCCAGTGTCGGTAAGGGCCATAGTGTGACTCTGACCAAGTGCAACTTGTATGACCTTCTTGTCGGCAAGGCCGCCCTGGACAGGAAGGAACCGAAACTGGGTGTTCAGGTCCCCTAAGCCAAGACGACCGCTGAGGCCAATGCCGCAGATGTATAGATTGGAGACAGGGTCGGCAGTAAGGATAGCGCTATGAAACTTGGAGAGAACAGCGTCCTGAAAAAGGAGGGGCCGGTGTCTTGTGAGCGCCGGGATCATGTTCAGGTCTTCGACCTCCAAATCGGATTGGGATACACCCGAGGTTGGATCGTTCCTTGCTCTTTCGAGATATTCGTCGTAAAATCGACGGAGGAGGCGATCTGGTCGCCTAAGTAGTATCCTCTCGGGGAATTGGCGATCATCTTCGTCGCCCACGCCAAGAGAGAGATTCTTGTTGCTGCCGAACATGAATATTTCCTCACCCACGGTCGCCTCGCGGAATGAGGAAACGGGCCCAGCGACGAGATCTTCGTCATCATCGGTATCCGAGTCACCCCCCGACTCTGAGCATCTGTCCATTGTATCTCCAAGGTGCTTAAGCGACCGCGTCGCAATTGTCGAGTTATAAAGGTCGAAGGGGCTGCTTCCCTCATGATCCTTGGTCTTGATAAGCTGGCCTACCCTAGCAACGGCGGTGCTCGAGGTCTGCTCAGTCAAGAGACGACGCTCTTTCTCGAGAAGAAGACGGGCAATCGTTATATTGCCGGAGTAGAGGGCGCGGTGTAGGGCATTCCAACCACTTTCGGTATCTCGTGCGTAGAGATCGATGGCCGGGTGGTCGAGCAGGGCCTGGACGAAAAGTAAGGACTCGGGTCTGGTGGAAGCAGCGGCACGAAGTAGGATGGTCAAGCCCGCATAGTCGCGGCTGTTGACCTCAGCCTTGCCTAGACCATGAGATCCGGAGCCTTTGCCTGTGAAGGCGCCAAGAACGGTGCCAGAAGAGGCCTTACGCGATTTATTGGCCGTTCGGGGAGAGGAATTCGGAGCGGCCGGGAAGCCGGAAGAGTGGTTCCATGATCCAGCAGGAACGGCGGAGCTTTTCAATGGAGGTTGAGAAGCTGTCTGGGTGGCTGGAGCCAGCAGACGTCGAAACTTGTCGACATCGTTGTCCCAGTAGTATTTCCAGAGTAAGTGACTCATGGGGCAAGGGTGTCCTCGGGTGGCTTGTCCTTCGTGCGCGAGCGACTGCACCTCGCTGTGACTCTCAGAGGATCACGGCCTATTTAAAGGTGCTCGAAGCGGCGCACGCGCGAACGCGAAGGATACAATAGAAACGGAGAGTCGATGATTTTTTTTTTCTTTTCTTATGGCGTGATGCTTGCAGTGTCGGATGTTCGAACAGCGAATTCGGGATGGAAATGAAGATGGCGATGGCGATGGCGATGACTGGGCCTGCAGGTGCTTGGTTCCGGTCTGTCGGGATACCTCCAGTCAAGGTTATTTGATCGACAAAAAAGAGACAAGAAGCTCAGTTGTCTTGGGGTTGGCGTCGAAGGGAGGACAAGGAAAAGAATAAGACAATAGATCAAGGAGGCAATGATTCCCGCGTCGTAAATGTGCAATAATAGCTCGGAGGGGGGAGGCAAAAGAGGATGATGATGGGATGCGATGGCAGGGATCCGCGGGTAACTGGTAACTGGGAGGGATGCAATTGCTGCAGCTGTGTGCGCGTTAAGTGCCAAGTGCCCCACGAACCCCACCCCACTCTGCGCCCCCTGCTCGGAGTTACTGGTGATGTATATATACCTTGCAACGTACCTTATCTCTTCAACATCCCATAAGGTACCTTACCAATGGCTCAACCACCTGCCCTGCCTGGCATTTGGGGCTACACAACTGCAACCTTGGATTCTAACACGGACATAACCAATCGGAGCCGCTACCTGCAGCTTGTGGTCTAGTTGTAGGGCTTCTATTCTACTGCTTGATGCAGTCGCGATCCTCTACGAAGTAATATTCATACAGCGCTGCTCCCACTTCAACAAACGAGAGCGAGAGAATTAGGACGCGTTAAATAAAGTGCAGATTCCGTAAAAGCCCGACTTTAACCCCAGCGAGTATCTAATTGCTAAGGTAGCGTTACTCAACACGTTACGTGTCGGGATACCTCCGCATGGGACATGACGGGTAGATTCACAAAGGTAGATATACAAACAGAGCAAACAAAAATACCTAGGTACTCGGGTCTCTGCTGTTGGGACAGGGAACAATGTGTGGTGAGACGAACGCATGGTCCGTCATTCAACTGCCCCAAGACATGGCTCTATTGTGAAGTATGTAAAGTAAGGTACCTAGGACTTGGATCATAGGACTATTAGACCTGGGCCAAGTTGCATTGGTTCTGTTGTCTTCAACATCGTTTAAGGTACTCACTCGGTACTTCCAGGTCTTCAAAATCACACTTAAAATGCGCAATAGGAGATAGAGAAACTCTTGCTTATAAATTACATCTGGATAAGGCCTTTCGGAATCCAGAGCAGCTTCCTCCTTCATCGGATCGCTTGAAGGTGCATGATATCCCTGAAGCGCAATTGAGTCGGTGGTGTTCTTCACCGACGCCACACCGATTTTTTCTTTCCCTCACCGGCCCGGCCTACCTACGTTAGGTATAAACTGGCTAGGCCAATCGATAAGCGCTGTGGATCAGAAAGCACCGATAACGGACGGACTTACCCCATTAGGGATGTTCCAGGGACAGATGGGCCCGTTGCTTCGCTAGTGGCTAGAAAAAATCACCAACGGTACCCTGGTAGTAGCGCACGGAGATTTTGGTGCATGTCCGGAATCGCGCCTCCACACAATCCATTGATCCTCGGACACCACAATTGTATCGTATCGCGAGCTTCAGCACCTGCCATCTCGATTTGCCCTCCTAATAAGCGCGGCCGCCATTTTCAAGTCGACTCCACCTGTCAAAATGTCGCAAGACAAGCCTCTTCCCTTTGTCTACCAGTTCGCCGCAGGTTCGTCTCCAATTGGTCTCCCCTGGCCTCCCCGACCTCGTCGCCCCTTCCGAATGTGCCCCGCGTAACTAACTCGTTGATGAAGGCGCCATTGCCGGTGTCTCGGAGGTTAGTACTAGGACTTGTATCCGTCGTGCTTACTAGCATCTCACTGATTTCCTCGATTTAATGTCTAGATCCTGGTAATGTACGTCTTGGACTCTCCCCACACGACATGCGTGTTGCTTGCGCTGTTATTTATGCGATCCCTGAGCGCCAGATCACCCCTCTTGCTACTACTCCTGCTAACTCTTGTTTTCCTAGGTACCCGTTGGATGTCGTCAAGACAAGGGTGTAGGTGCTACGACAAATACCCTCCCGAGCCTCCCTCCCTCCATCGACCAAACTGACACACGAGACTCGTACCTTAGCCAATTGCAGACTGCTAACGCAACCGGCGCCGACGCTTACAATGGCATGCTTGACTGCTTCCGCAAAATCATAAAACATGAGGGGTACGAGCTGTCCCGACTCGGATGTTATTTCTAATTTTCCCCCTCGTGGCGCCTGGTTTCTCCTCGTTGCCTAATTCGTGGGGAGGGGGACCGCCAGAAGACTAATTTTTGTTGTTATTGTGCCCCAATCTCAGACCTTCCCGCCTGTACCGCGGCATCACCGCGCCCATCCTGATGGAGGCGCCCAAGCGAGCCACCAAATTCGCCGCCAACGACGAATGGGGCCGGATCTACCGCAACATGTTCGGCGCCCAGAAGATGAACCAGTCCCTGTCGATTCTGACCGGTGCCACCGCCGGCGCCACCGAGGCCTTCGTCGTCGTTCCCTTCGAGCTCGTCAAGATCCGCCTGCAGGACAAGGCCTCGGCTGGCAAGTACAACGGCATGGTGGACGTGGTCCTGAAGACGGTGCGGAACGAGGGCCCCCTGGCCCTGTACAACGGCCTGGAGAGCACCCTGTGGAGACACATCCTCTGGAACGCCGGCTACTTCGGCTGCATCTTCCAGGTCCGCCAGCTGCTTCCGACCGCCGACTCCAAGAGTTCCCAGATGACAAACGACCTCGTCTCCGGCGGTATCGGCGGTACCATCGGCACCGTCCTCAACACCCCCATGGACGTCGTCAAGTCGCGCATCCAGAACAGCCCCAAGGTCCCCGGCCAGGTCCCGAAATACAACTGGGCCTGGCCCGCCGTCGCCACCGTCGCCAAGGAGGAGGGCTTCGCCGCCCTGTACAAGGGTTTCATCCCCAAGGTCCTCCGGTTGGGACCTGGCGGCGGTATCCTCCTGGTTGTCTTCACGGGCGTGATGGATTTCTTCCGGACAATGAAGGAGACGTCGGCGTAACGTAGAAGCTTCTGGAGAAGGCGCCACGGCATATGACGGGTCCGGGTCTGGCTTGTTATATCGGTGGCGGGCCCCGCATTATAGATTCCCCGGGCCTCGCAAAGGGATAGAATTGTCCGTTTTGGGATAGAAAAGAGAATAGAAAAGATTTTCTTTGCACATGTCTCATGGGTTGAATTGACCACGTCACTGAGGTAGTGATGTCGGGTTGTCTTGGGCAAACAAAAGTTGGTTTCTTGTTCTCCTCGTCATAGCGTCAACTCGACGCTGTCCACTTGACTGGGGATGGTCATCCGAAAAGACATGTTCATAATGTTGTGTTGCCCATATGGTGATGGGTCAGCAAGATATCGTCTTGGCGCGTAGGATGAATGATAATTCGGAATGTTGCCGTTTGTAATTGAGGACTAAGCATTGTCTTTGTATGTATGCCACTGGTCAGGAAGCGGGACGGATGGTCCATCCTGATATCTGAGAGCTCGGAGCTCGGTTTCCTGCCGAGGTCCTAGTCAGTACTCCGGAGTACCGGTATATTCTATGGTACGGTACACTCTACCGACCACTAAGGCAGCTAGGTACCTTAAGGTATCTTACCTAAAAAGGGATTTCCAACCTTGTATGATTACGTAGGACGTAAGTAAGGTACTAACCCGCTTTATAGGACAGCCCGATGACTGTATCGCAACACTTGGAACTTTCTTATCTGGCTCTGGTCAGAGCAAACTTCTCTTGATCGAGCTCGACCTACACTACACCACCCGCCCTCCCCGCGTAGGTACCTATCCGGGTTCAATTAGGGGGTTATAGGGCAGAGCCTGAAAACTGGTCAGACTGTTGATACCTTAGTCTTAGAATTTTATATTAACAGAAATATCTCTGTCCTGGCTCTGACCTATATCTTCTCTCCCTGGTAGGTACTCACTTCGCACATCCTAACTCTGTACAACAACATCGTACTTCAGTAGAACACCAAATCGCGCTTGCCCCCACGCCCTGCTGCACAGTCGGATCCCGTATCTCACCGCCTTCGGGTAGGTGTTAAGCTACCACGCTCTTTCCCAAGGCCGTTCGTCGTTAACAAATTTCTTCTGCCCCACATTGAACTGCCACCGCCACGTATTGACAAGTCAAGTTAAGTTCTCTTAAAACTGCCTACAACGTATAAGTCAATTTGTGGAAAGCTACCGAGAGCAGGAGGCAGCCCATAGGGTAAGGTTTTACAAGGGTACCCTATCTTGGCATCGTCACGGCGGGGTATCTTACTGCTTCCTGTGCGACAGATACGAATACTTTTAAGGCCGACACAACGAAGCGAACCTGACCTACCTAAGGTACCCAAAGCACTTCTCGTTACCTTATTGAGAACCGTGGTCTCCCACCTGGAGTCTATTATTCAACATTCAACACCGAGGGACTCTATCCTCTGTCACGACTTGCGATTTCCGCTGATCTGCTGATCCCCCACCCCCGCCACCTTCCAGAAGACGCGTGCTTTTGCGCTCATGGGGTTCCTCGGACTTGGTAGGGGCTCCGGCTCCTGGTTCTTGATCCTTTGCCTGGCCTTGATCTTCTTGCCAGGTAGAGCGCATGCCTTTGGAGCTGGTAATATCCCCAGCATCGCGCAGATCGAAGGCTTCAACTTTCGTCATGGAGACATAGAGGACTTCCTCTCTACTGTCGTCTTCCTGAAGGGCAAAAAATGGTCAAGCCTGAACATTTCCCGTGTCTACTTCGGTTCGTCCCTGCCATCCCTCCCAGAATGACCTTGGCTTTTTTTTTTGTTCTTTTTTTTTTCCCCCCCCCCCCCCCCCTCCTTCTCTTGGATCGATCAGTGCTGACAACAGCGAAATAAAGGAAATTGGCTTAGAGACTATAGTCAGGCTATTGACACGGCCAGCTTGAAGGGTGCCAACGCGGCGACCGTTCGGATTCTGGTTTGTCTCGCCGATTTTATGGCTAGTAGTGAGAGCGTTGTGCTGACATATATGTCCCTTTTCAGGTATGGGTTCTTTCTTTCCTAGCGCATGGCTATGCGACCGAGGAGTTTGAAGTCACCGAAGAGAGACTTGGTGTCTACAGACCGGAAGAGCACACCGACAACCCCCTCGGCTACCCTGATGATGGGCAGACCTACGATCCTAGGCTCCGACCCCCTGTTCGTGAAGCCGAGATAGAGATAGACAGCCGTACAGGCATGAAAAACTACATTACCAACGAATCCGGCGACTGGGCCACGAGCTCTGGTTATATCCGATTCAGCCTCAAACGTTCCATCCATTACGGCAGGGTCTACACGAGCGGATCGGGAAATAGCTCCGGCAGAGAAGAGGATCTTTGCGAGGCGCTACGCTGCTTGGGACAAGCTCTCCATACCCTGGAAGACTTTCCCGCCCATAGCAACTATTGCGAACTCGCACTCCGCGAGCTTGGCTACCACGACGTGTTCCCCCACTGCGGCGTGGATTCGGAGATTGACCTGCAAGGGAAGAGAGTATATCCTCTCGTCACCGGCACGTTTGGAGGTGTCGATTTCCTGCATTCCGTCATTGGAGAAGTGAACGACAACTTGAGCCAGTCCGAGCTCGATGAGCTTAATGCCGCGGTCGCCAATGCTCAGAGCTTGACCAAGGTCGATTCCGGCTCTCAGTCGCGCGGGCTCTTCGGGCCATCATCCGGCGGCTCATCTCCGGGCGACTTCATTTCCCTTGTCAGCCAGTTACCCGGCATCGGTGACGGGTTTGCCCGTGAGGCACAGGCCTTGAAGGCTTCCTCCGACGAGCAAGCGCAGCAGAATAGTCGGTCTCTTTTTGGCAGCAGCGACAATGCCAATGTCGTCCCTGGTATGAGCGCCGACTTTGACCCGGTCAAGACGGCCCGTCGAATCTACCCCATTCTCCAGTTTCGGGACAAGATCGTAAAGGCCATCAACCGTTTCATCTCCAAGGTCCCCGGTCTGGAGAAGCTCCTCGACCACATCGGCGAGACGCTTACGGCATTCGTCCTGGGGCTCCTTGCCCCCTTCATCCAGCCGATCGTTCAGCAGGTCTCTCAGATCCTCAAGGAGGGATCTTCCACCGTTATCGGTGCGAGCGCCAAGTCCCAGTTTATCCCATGGGACGACCCTACAAGCACCAACCCTACTCACTCCATGCTGTCTAAAGATCACTTCACGAACATTCTCAACTCGTGCGCCGGAAGAATTGCAGTCACCATCCTGCAATACGCCGTTCCGTAAGTCATGAACCCCCCGGTATCAAGTCCAACTATGCTGAACAAAAAAACGCTGACCGAACCAGTCGTATTGTGTACGCTTGGGAGAACCCCGGTGTTCCCGCTGATGAGGTCATCGACGACATTCTTCGTGTGTACCACCATCCAGCAATCCGTGATGAGAGCATCGAGATTCAGCGCACCATGTTCAATACCGTCCAGGAATGGGCGAACAATCATCCACTTCGACACGAACTCTCTCACCTGCTCTCTTCAGAATCAGTTAAAGACCACAAGAACCACGTCCTGAACCAGCAAACACAGCGAGACCGAGGTATGGGTGGCTCGCACAGTTGTGGCGGCGGCATGGGAGGTCTCGGCCATGGGAAAACCAAGAACTCCCTCTGGAACCAGATTAAGACGCGCGATCGCAGCGCGATGGATGGCTCGGATCGCGGGCCTCTGGCACCCGCCGTTGAACCGGCGGCGCAAGAAGAGTACGGTTATCACCGGGAGGAGGACAGGTCTCATGAATACAGAGGCGAGGGGGGAGGGGAGAGCGCAGGCTATTACGGGTCCGCACCCGTCGCGGCCCCGCCGAGTCATTCGCCTCAACCCGGTGGTTGGGGGCAACCGTCCCGTCCACCCCCCGGCCAGTATGGTGGCCCGCCGCCTGGCAGCTATGGGGGTCCTCCCCCGGGTCAGTATGGTGCTCCGCCCTCCGGGCACTATGGAGGTCATGGCGGTTATGGCACCCCACCGCAGCCGCAATACGGATACGGTCCTCCTGGTGGATATCAGCAACAGCCACCCGCTCACCACCAGGGATACGGAGCTCCGTCGCCTGGATACCACCAGCCGCCTCCCCCAAGTGGAGGCTGGGGCCAGTACCCTGGGCAGTATCGTTACTGAACGGAGGTGACCGGGTCAAAGAGACTCGCCATGATATTCGAGGTGGATACCTAGATGATTGCACACCGATGTCACTTGTGGGCCGCGTAAGGTAGGGAGAAAGGATGTTGGGTAGATAGTTAGCCATTTGATTTTTGCCAGTGTTTTTTTCTTCGCTATAGTATGCGTATGTTACCTATTCCCTCCCGTGTTAACTCGGTTATGATTGTACATACCTGTTGGCTGTCTCATCAAGTGAAGAAAAGGAGAAAATGCCTACTGTGCCCTGCCCTATTAAGGTGTCGCATAAATTGCGTACAATGGTTGTTGTACACCGTCGTAATGAATTACGTGTAGCTCGCTCTAGCTCCGATTGCGGTACAAGGTACGTACGAAGTTCTGACGGGTGGGTCAGTTGAACCTCCCTCCTGCACCCCCCCCCCCAAACTTTCGAACGACAAATAACAGAGATTATATGAGTCGGTATAGACCTGATCGAACATCGAAAACCGACTTCTATGCGGGCCCCGTAGCGAGACTCCCTCGTTCCACGACTGATCGAGTCCCGGCTATTGAAGACAAAGTCGTGGGATTGCGACGTAAAAAAAAACCCCCTGCCCACCATGCCTCTCGACGATGATGATAATCCTTCGGCAGCACCGTATCCTCCCAAAGACGCAGCAGCCCCCGATGCCGAGGATGACGCCGAAGACGGCCCGTTCGACATGAAACTTTTTACGTCCATGTTCCACAAGAAAGGAATCGCGGTACAATCGGTTCGGAAGGGCCAGAAGGACTTTGAGTCGCACGGGACCAAAGCGCAAGACCAGGCGCTCGAGGCGAGCAGGCGCGTGATCGAAGAAGTGCTCAGCTACACGCGCATCCACAAGGACGACTGGAACAAGGGCTGGTACTTCCCGGACCACTGGCCGCAGGCGCTGGAGGAGATGGCGAACGGCACGGAGGAAGCAGCGGCGCGGCCCGAGTTTGTGCGCAACATCGACCCCTCGATTCACGTGCGCGACTGCGTCGTTGTGCTAGAACAGACCAAGGGCCAGTTGTTCAAGTCGATTGGTCGCTCGGTCAGGGGGCTCAAACCCCCGCAGCCGGCCATTGGCAAGACGTGGCTCCTCCCGGAGGAGGCGCTGTTCCTGGTCGAGCGCGGTTCGTTGGATCTTTGGTGGCCGGACGTTGCCCTGGGTGAGATTATTATGCCTGCCTTCAAGGCGAAGAAGGCGGAGGCGGGGGATGCGGCTTCCGGTGCGCGCGACGCCGAGGCTCCGGTTGTTATTTCTAGCAGTCCGACGGGCAGCACGGGAGCGGATGGCGAGGAGGAGGAGGAGGAGGAGGAGGAGGACGACGACGACTACGAAGAGTTTGCCAACGGCCTCCCTCTGAGCTTACAGGCAGCGTACGCTTTTTTTATCGGCCTGGAAGGGGAGAGGGGCAAGGTGACACTCCCGAAATATCAGGTGTATGCTCACCTGAAGCGATCTGGCTACCACGTTCTCCGAGCCCCGCCGCCGGCCGCAACAAGAACCGTCGACGACGACGAAGAGGCGCGACGGACACGGCCACGAGAACCACAGCAACAACCGTCGACGACACCTAGGACATTATGGCAGTGGCTGTTTTCCCTCTTGAGCAAGGGATCAAACACGGGACCATCCCCCGTCGGACCTCTAGTCAAACCCGGACTGTACCGGAGCTACGTCCCTGTTTACGATCAACTCGAACTCCTCTGGCGGTACAAGCCGCTTGCGGAACGGCCGGAGCCTGCGGCGGCGCCCGAGGCACCCTACAAGGTATTTTACCACGTATGGAGGCCGTCGAAGCACGCCGTGTTTACCAAGAGCGACCCGCCGCCTCCGGATTTTCGCATCGCGGTCGTGGATGCCCGAGACACGTCCGTGCCGAGCCTGGAAGAAGTCACTGCCCTCCTGGCCTCGACGCCCCATGACGCCGCCGACCCGGCTTGGGTCGGGGCCGGCAAGATGTATCAGCGGTTGAAGCACGGGCATCGCAACGTTCTCATTGCGGTTGTCGACAGGGGGCTTGTCAACTTTATGCGGTTCGGCGAAGGGACGTTTGGAGAGGAGAAGCTGTTTGAGCGGTTTGACGGCAGGGGCAGCAACCAGCGGGGTGGCAAGAGGGGAGGTCGCGGTGGGAGAGGAGGGGGACGCGGTCGAGGCCGTGGCCGAGGAGGAAGACGAGGCTGAGAAATGCACCTTTGCTTTCGGCTTTCGGGATGGAAAGATCCGGGCGGTCTGGCGCAGAATACGGACAACGACAAAGAGAAGAGAAGAGCAAAAACTTGCCACTTCGATTCTCTCTCATTCGAGATGACCCGAGACCGATGCTGGGTTATCGATGCTACCACTATAGGCAACAAAGAGTGAGACGACGACATTGTCCGGCAGCCTCATCACATGCTTGGTCTCTTGTCAGCCGCATAAGAGTGCAACATCCAGGCAAGCAGTCATGATTCTACACTATCTATCCATGGCTGCGCTGCGATTCGTACACCGAGGGCCCAATCGTCGAATGGGGGACAAGTTCAGTCAATGTCGCATGGCGACATGTGCGGCGGTCCTTCAGCAGCCAGGTTGGGGAGTGACATGTCTCACATATCACGGGTGACAGCAGAATGATTGCTTTGCCTCGTCCCCTTCTTGTGTCTTGTTGTGGTTGTCGATTAATTACGTTGTGGCTGTTTTGTCACACTGCACACTGTCCTTGTCAAGCCATGATTACGGCGATCTCGGGGTTTGCCTCGGCTGGGGTTGATCAGTTACGAGCCCTGTTGCAGGGGCTGCAGGTCACAAAAAATCATCATGCCAAGCTCAGGTGGCCTCTTCCCTTCATGGCGGTTGTCCGGAGTACATATTTGGAACAAGCACGGTACCTTGGTCAATACGGATTCCGATACGGAGTATAGAACAAGGTAAAATGACTGGCAACGTCGTATCAGTTCGACAACGCACTGCGCCAACCTTCCGCTTCCGCGGCTAAGGTATTTCAAGTTTCGTGTTTAGACTAAGGTACCTGAGGTAGGTAAGGTACAAGGTACGCGACGGTGCGCATCGATTCCTCCTGTCTGCACCGAGCTACATTCGTAATTATACGGACTCCGTCCCTTAAAGTACCTTACCTTGGTTCGTAGTGCAGTTTAATTCAGTGCAGCGCATGCATTATAGTGTAATTAGGTAGTACAGAGTACGGAACAGAGACCTCTTCTACGAGTACCTTACCTTAGGTACTCTACCTTAGTCTTATCCCATCCCCCTAACTGCATTGTTTTGTTATCCATCTACGGACACGACACTACTACTCCGTAGCCGCCAGATGGTATGAATATGATGTGTCAATGTATGTGTCAATGTTTAACTCGACAGTCTTCTCAGGACAGAGGTATAAATTCACAGTCAGGTATATGCGACCAAGTTCTTAGTCAACAATTTGTCGCGTTCATGTCCGACTTGCCCGAAACTTTGAGACGACCTTGATAGGTTCCAGTTTCAGTCAGCATTCTACCAGTGACAAAGTATCCAATCCGTACCTACCGACTTGGGATCCACGAGAGCACCTTCCTTCCATCTCTCGCTCTGCCATAAGAGCCAGTCACCTCCTTCTCTACCTTATCCATGGCTTAAGGTAACTTATTAAAATCGAACCCACCTGGCAAGTACGAAAAGTACGAAGTACCTTCAGCATCAGCAGTTGTCTCGTAGTTTCCCAATTCACCCAGGTACGAATTCACTACGCGAACACTCAACTCTGGCCAATGTCGACTCTGCCCTCCCCTCCTCTAATTATTATTATCCCGCCACATTTTTTCCAATCTCTCGTTTCCCTCCTCCCTCCTCCCCCCCCTTCCCTGCCTTATTACTCTCTTTCCCCCCTTTCCCACACTTAATCGATATAGGAAGAGAAACATCGCTTCCCACCTTTCCACCACCTCTCACTCGTCTTTTCACCCAACTCTCTCTGATGCATCGTAATTACTACGACTACTCCCACCACCACCATCGCCGACAACAAACAATAACAACTTGTTTCCCCGACGTCCTGCTCCTGGTCTTGCGCCAGGTTTAGTTCCCCATCCTATACCCGCTTTTCGCCGGGTTACGTCCCCGTCGATGGGGTTGTCGAGTATCACTTCTTAAGGTAAGGTAGTTTAGAGCTGTTCCCTCCTCTGTTTCCATCCGTCTCTTCACTGCATCTGCATCTTAATCACAGTCAACCATCCCCCATCTTCCATCCTCTCATCTTTAACTTGCCTTGACCCCTGAACTCCCCCCCCCCCTTCACCATCAACACAATGGAGCCTCAACTCTTTCCCTCATGTCAATATGTTTCACCATCCTTGGATTTATGCCAGTATGGTTCACTATCAATTACCCAACTTATACCTATTGTCTTATCTTTTTGCAATTCCAATTACCAAGCTCTCATTGTCATCCATCAACCTACACCCACCTACCTACCCAGGTCATCAATCATTTCCACCTTAACCATCTCTACTCGGAATCTCCTGTCTCTGGCCACACTCCACTTCCCTTCCCTTGCCTTGCCCTTTCCCTTTAATCTCTATAGTTCTTGGCCGCTGATACGTAATGGCAAAGCAGCTACTGGCGCCCTTACTTCATCGACTGGAGAGTGAAAACATAAAACCCGTAAACTCCCGACGGATTTATTTATATAAATATTTATCCGGCCAGCTCTGCCATCATGGATCAAACCAAAGTCGAATCCAGGCCTGAGGCCCCTCCGGCCACTTCAGCAAAGCCTGTCTCGAGTCCTTCCATCGACAGGGAGCCCCTCGAGTACGTCAAGCTGCTGCCTCACTCATCCACTTCTCTCTCTAGCTAACCTTCAGATCTCCCTTTAGCCCCAAAACCACCGAGGACAATGACAACAACCCTCAGCCCCACCAGCATTCCGCCGAAGACGACGACGAACTGAGTCCTCCCCCCGAGAACATCCCCAGTCCCGCGCTTCCCGGTAGTCCCGCCAGCTCCCCTCCGGCCGACGAGCAAGCTTCCGACGAAATCATTGTCAACTCCAATCGGAATGGCCCGGATAGGCCGTCTCCGTTCCACGTGGTTTCGGACCCGGAGGATGAGACCATGCCCGACGCCGACGCCGATGACGATGACGACGACAATGACAATCAGGATCAGGATCAGGATCAGGATCGGGATCGGAGGTACCCTCAGACCACCGCATACCCCAAGCGCAAGAGGACCTCGACCTTCGCCGACCTGAGCGAGAACACCATAGATGCCGTCACCATAAATGACATAATGGCCGCCGCACGCTCAAGGCCGGTTCGTCGCCAAGCCGCCGGGTACAACAATTCCGGCGTCGTCTTGGGCTATTGGCGCGACTCCCCCGTCGCCGACGACGAAGGAAAGCATGCCGTTATTGGCTTTATCGATGTCCGCGATCGGCTGCGCACCCGTATCCAAGTCGCCACCAGGGCCGGGGAGACAGCCAAGGAGCCTGTGCCCCCCGGGCCTGGTGGGCTCTGGGTCACCTTTGAGCGCATCGTGTTCGAGCCGTATCTCGTGGGCCTGAACCACCACCAGATCAAGGAGTTCGTCAAGCGGCGCGCCGGCGCCCGAAACGAGGACCCCGACGCCAAACTCGAGGCCGATCTTGCCGCCGTCGAGGACGCCAAGCGCCGCGTCTTGGAGAACCCCCACTCTGACGCCGCTCCGGCCCCCGCCGTCGCCTACGGGCCCACCCTCCCGGACGATGCCATCATCTCCGCCAGCGCGAAGCGCCGCAAGCTCGCTGGCGGGCCGGCCACCATTCTCGGTGGCGCTCCTATGGCGCCGCCCCCGGTGCCGGCCCAGTCCTCCCGGTCCGCCGATCCCCGGCGTGTCCTGCCCTCGGCCAGGAGCCCGTCGGAGACGTCGCCGCTGCTGGCCGATAGCGTGCCCATCTTCGACCCCCTCACGGGTACGCGCCCCACCCGCATCGTCGTGGGGTACTGGAAGCCCTCCGAAGCCCCCGACCCGCGCGATCGCCATGCCGTTCTCGGCATTCTGGGTCACAACGACAATTTCCGCGTCAAAGTGATCCGCGAAACCCGGGACGGCCGTTATGTGGATGGCAATTTCCCCTCGGGCGCCGGCGCTCTGTGGATCCAGTGGTCCGAGACGGAGCTGGAGCCCCATATCAAGCACCTCAGCCGTGTCGAGGTGAAGGAGTACGTACGCGTTCGCCAGTACCAGATCGACAAAGGGGAGAAGGCCGAAGAGAGGCCGCACAACGAGACCCACGCCGTCTACGTCGCCCAGCGGCGTGCGCTGCACATAATCAGGACCGGCGCGCTCCCGACCAGCAGCTCCCAATCGCAGATGGAGGACGGGGCGGACGACGCAAGCCTTGCCGAGCCGGCGTCGGTGGGGGCGTCGGTGGGGGCGGGGGCGAGGAACGAGGGTAGGTCATCTCTCGGTGGCCAAGACCACCTCCGGACCTCCCATCGCCGCCAGTCTGTTGTTCCGGCGGGACGCAATTCCTTGTCCGACCTCGACAGCCGACGGTCCTCACGCTCGCCGCACGCCGTACGTCGCGACATCGACTCCCAAGCCCGTCGCGAGGTGGGCCGCCTCGAGCAGTACGAGAGGAGCCGTGCGCAGTCCAACGCCGACCGCGAAGCCGACCGCGAAGCCGCCGCCGCAGATTCCTCCGAACGGACCACCGCCGCCCGTAGCGCCGGTCTCGCCAATGGTTTCCACGCTCGCGACGAGGTGCAGCAGCTGGACGACATCTGGCAGAAGCAGGAGGAGCAGCGCAGCCGCGCCAACAACGAAAACATCAAGTTCTACGGAGGGACCAAGTATGAGCGCAAGTCTACCGGCCCTTTTGTTGGGAAATTGGTGTCCCAGGGCGTCCTCATCAGTATTGATGGCGAAGACTACGTCGAGTACAGGGTTCTTACGAAGCCGTCTTTCTGCTGAGGTCCAGGCGGCCCTCCTCTCGTCGGCTAACACACGATTACAATTTACGAGGCGGGTTTCTTTTATTTTTCTCTTTTTTTCCCTTTTCTTTTTCCTCCCCCCCCCCCCTCTTTTTTTTCTCCTTCCTCTCTTATACCACTTGCTATGCTTGTTGAAATCGCAACCGGTCTTGTCCCATCCGTTCTCTCCATAATTTTGGGCGATGGGCTTTTCCTGTGTACAACCAAACCCTCTAATATTTTTTGGCACCCTTCGCCGCAGTCTAGGCAACCAACGGTGTAAGATAGGAAAGGGCTGTGCTTTTCATTGTTTCTTTTGTCGCCTTACTATTGTTTCCCTGCAAGCGAATGGAAGAATGACATCCAGTGTTGTACGAGTATGTCAATAAAAAGGGCCAGGCGTTCCGGTACGTGCGTAATGAGGCGGAAGAATAGGCTTGGGAATGGGGAGCTCTGGCTTCATGATAACCTTTTGGACTGGGTGATGGGGAACGAAACACACAGATTGGGGAGCGTTCGAACGGAAATGACGAGGCTGAGGCATGTAAGACGTCCTTCTAGGGCTTGGAGGCTACAGTCTACCGCGACTAGGAAACATGGGGGTCTTCTCCGTCGATATTCCAGCTCCCTCTTTCTTGCACTGTCCTGATGAAGACGACTTGAAGTGTGTTGATATGGCGACTATATGGCCCATGTCTTCCTTGGTGGCCATGCCTAGTGGGTGCTGCGATGACAGCGAGGAGGAGGGGGGGGGTTAAAGCATGAAGAATGGAGAGAGGCGAAAGGAAACAAGGGGCAAGGGGCAAACACCACATTCTACCTACCTTACATCATATGCCTAGGTAGTGAGTTGGTGGTAATTGATGTTTCTATGAGAGGAAAAGGAACAAGAATCAACTTGTCGCCGCCTTATTAACCGTCCAACGCCATAAATCGTTAATCCAGGACCGAAAGATACCATTTGCTCTCTCCCTGTTCATACCCCTCATATCATCTGTCCTGGTTTTGTTTGCCGTCTGTTCTTCCCGTGATCTCTTCGCCATGTGCCTCCTCTACCCGCTGCCACACTTCTCCCCGAAAGCGTCGTAATGAGAGTAGGGGTGGAGAAGAAGAAGAAAAAAGGAATAAAAAGGAATAAAAAAGAAGGCGGGAGGGGGGAGATATGGAGCGAGAAGAAAAAAAAGAAGAAAAAAAAAAGGAAATTAAGAAAGCCAAACACGACTAATACTGGATATCTCCTGCGCCCCCTTTAAGAACCTCATGTCGTGAACCCCCTCCCCGTGTCCTGGACCGGCAATGAACATTGTGACTGGAGTCATGTGGACTGTCACTCAAACCAGGCACAATCAGGCCTGAATGGCGTTAAAGAAAACAAAAGAAAAAAAAACCCCCCGCGAGTCTGTCAACGTTGCCATGCCGGCAGTTAACCGACGCGACGACGCTTAGTGTCCCTGGGTCTCCCGCTATTTCCAGCCAACCCAAACTCATCAGCCCGGGGAATCTCCTCCGTCCCGCTGGGACTCGGGTTATCGCCGGCAGGGGGGTGGCCTCCCGCGGTCGGATCCACGGCGGCGGCGGCCGTATGGTCGTGGAGGATACCAAAGTCGAATTCCCCGCCAGCGGCGCCCGCGGCACCGGCGTTGAAGTCCATGTGGGAAAAGGTGTTGTTGGGGTCAAAGGCGTCGGTGTCGAGGAAATGGTCGAGGTCGAGGTTGTGGTTCTCGAAGTAGCCGCCCGCGTTTTCCATGTCGTCGAGGCCGGGGATGCGGCCCGAGGGGCTGAGCGGGCTGAGGATGTGTTGGATGTTGGCCAGCCGCTCGTTGCTGTCCTGCGTCATGCGGTGGAGGGTGTCGAGCTCGCCTGACGTGTTGCTGATGTGGTTGAGGCTTGGCGGCAGCGGGTTCGCGTTCATGACTGGCGAGAGGGAGAAATTCGCATTAGCCGGCGGCGCAGGTTTCGAACCACCACCGCCACCGCCACCTAGCCCGGGAGCCGGGGAGTGAGCCGGGACCGGTGCGTGGCCGGCGGTGGTTGAAGTAGGAGCAGGGATGTTCGGGAATGAGGCGCCCGAAGTGTTGCTGGCTGTGGGAGCAGCAGCAGCAGTAGCAGCAGCAGCCGTGGAATTGGGAACAGGTGCGGTGCCGGCTTCGGGACCCTGCGTCTGTGCGATCATGTTGTTGAGCATCTGCTCCCGCTGATCGTTGGTCATGGTGGCTGGCGCGTTGGCTACCACCTCCGGCAGGTCCAGACCTCCTCCTCCTCCTCCTGCTCCTCCTGCTCCTCCTCCCGCCGACCGGCTGGCGTTGGTGTCTTGGATGATCTTCATCATGCTCTCGCGCGGATTCGATTTGAGCTCCTGCGCCAGCAAGTCGGAAGCAGCCGGGCTGGCGGTCTCGGCTCCATCCAAGTGATCGAAAAGCTCGGTCACCGTGCCCGATACCGAGTTGGCGTGGCTGTGATAAGGCGATGGCGTGGCCTTGCCCGACGACGACGAAGATGCCATGCTCGCCCGGCTGCTGCCTGCATTCACGCCGTTGACGGGAATGGGCGGGAGCAAGCCGCGCGCCCTCTTGGGCCCGCTGACGGGACTGGCGCCGGATACCTGCGACGACACGAAGTCACCCAGATCCACGACACTGCCCTGGGGGATGGAGTTGTTGCCGTTGCCCGGCATGATGTTGGCCAGCAGCTCGTTGACGTTTTGCGAGTTTTGGTCTTCCAAGGTCTTGCGGAAGACGTTGGCGAGGAAGTTGAGGATGGCGTTGATGGAGTTCTGATGCCGGTCGTGCTGCTCCTGAAAGATGACCGCTTGCTGGTAAAGAGTGGAATTGTCGCGTTGGATCCTGCTGATGGCGTTGAGGATCATCTTCTGTTGCTCCCGGACCTTCGCCAGCTCTTCCCGCACCAGTGCAATCTCCTTCCTATCGAGCGGCATGTTGCCAGAGGGCAGCGCACGGCCACTCTGGGATCCTCCGCCGATACTCTGTCCCACCTCCTCGACACCGGCTTCCTCGTCCGTCTCTGCGTCGTTTTCCGGCGGCTTCTGCCCTCCCTTGGACTTGCCTTTGCTGCCGCTCTTGGGCTTGTTGATCAGCCACAGCAAGTTCGGATGACCGCGACGGAAGTACGGGTTCGAATACTCGCTCGGGCTCTTGTTCTTGCGCTCGCTGGCGCGCATCGAGTTGTCGGAGAGACCGACGCGTTTGTGAAACCCGTACATGTTGAGTTGGCGAACAAAGGAAGCGTAATTGTTGTGTTTGAAGAGCTCGGGGATGAGCGTCTTGGCGAACTCGTCCTCGTCGAGAACGACGAAGGAGTCTCCTTTGTCGGACCACCGGATCAAGTCGACATTCTTCTCTTCGTCCAAGAAGCTAAAACGAAGAAGACAAAACGGTTAGTCAACGCCGTCCAAATGGGGAAGCATTTTCTGTTGGGGGGGACGGGGGGGATGCCTGGGACGCCTGCTAACCTGCTGAGCTTTTGTACGAATGGCGGGATCTGCTTGCGTTTGGCTTGCGCCTCACGTTTGGCCTTGATGGCGAGCTCCTCCAGCGCCTCGATGCTGCTTTGTTCGCTCAGGCCGCCGTTGGTCGTCTGGTCAAGGAGAGTGGCCGGGTCATTTGTGTTGAAGGGCCAGGCCTCCGCGTCGTCGAAGTGGGGGTGCGCAGCGGTGGTAGGAACCAGGGCCCGGTTCATGTGTCGACGTGCAAGAGCGGTGGTGCCATTCGGCGTGGAAGGTTGGGCGTACTGTTGCGGAGGCGGCGGCGGTTGCGAGGCCATCATGGCGTACGGATGCACGGCCTGCGTGGTTCCATCGGCAAAAGGTCCGGTAACGGCGGGGTCGTGCCACCTTGCTAGATCGTGGTTGGGGCTGGGGTAAGTAGCTGCTGGACTGGAGTATCGAGGCTGCATGACAGGCATAGGCATAGCGGGAGATGCGCCTGGGGCCGGGCGTTTTCTTGAGTTTGCGGTCATGGAATGGTCGTACATGCGATCGGGAAGACGTGGGGATGGTGGTTGTTCCAAGTTTGAGGGACGATCGATTGCGACCCCTTGGGGAGCAACGCAACGCAACGCAACGCAACGCAACGTGTATCGCAGAATCTGTCGGGACGAAGGACTGCTTTAGGGTCGCCTAATCACAGCCCAGGTTCGAGAACAGAATTGCCTTGGAAAGCTTGGACGAACGCCAGCAGATCCCTCCTTTGTGTGTACCTTTGGCCTTACGAACGTTGAAATGGCAAAAAGGCGTTGGGAGTCGAGCGTCGAACGTGGAGCGTCGGGCGCTCGGAATCCCCAAGTGATTGGGAGAAAGGCGCGGGCACAGTAATGGAAGCGCAATGGGCGAAACTTTTGCCAACTCTTAGCACGATAGTATCGTAAAGGGCTGAGGAGAAGAAGAAAAGGCTCTGCAGTTGATCAGACTAGGACAGCTAGAGGATGAATCCGTCGCCTTATCTAAATAGTCGTCTATTCGTTTCGCTTCTGTGACTTCTGAGCTGTCTGAAAAAAAGGGCACAAGAGCGAGAGAGAGAGAGAGAGGCAGAGAGACCCTGGTGATTTGAGTCAAGAGCAGAAAGATCCTGGTTGACAGATTTCTTTCTCAGTTCCGACAAAGGGAACAATGAGAATTTTATGCGATCGGAAACAGGAAACAATGAGGATGTTTACTCTCGTTTCAACGCAAAAGAGAAGATGGTTTGTCGCGGCGAGGGATGGACGCAAAACTTGTTTTGAGGAGGGGTTCGTTGCGTTTTTTCGTCTGTCTTTTTTGTGGCGGAGAAGGAAAGAAGGAAGGCCGGTCTTGTCTGCAAGCCCCAGTTGTCGAAAAGGGTCCTTTGTCTTGGCGGAACGTATGGAATATGAGATGTTCTTTTCCGAGTTGATCATAAAACTATATTTTCGCTGCCTGTATCGTGGTGTAGACCGTGGTTCGGGCCTTTGACTGTGTCGTAACTGAGGGGTTCACCAAGCGGAGGAGAGATTGTTGAAAGGATATATTAGAGTGGCGCTAGTTCGTCAAAGAGAGCCTCTTTACCACATGATGTGACGTGGTGTATTCGCATCCGTATTGGTGGCGTTCTGTGTCGATGTTTATCGCAGTGGCAGAGGGAGAGGGCGGCGAAACATTGATACAGTAGTGATGGTGGTGGCAGATGGTAGGTGGTGATGGAGAGAGGTTGTTGTTGAAAAGAACAAGTCAAACAAAGTCCGCCGTAAGTGCTTAAAGTGCTTTACTTCGTACATTTCCCCCGTGACGGGTCGTTTGCGACCCAAGTGGAGTTCAGTTCGCGTGTTTCCCCGATGAACCCGGGACACCCATCACCAGCTGTCGATGTAAAAGCGT
This sequence comes from Sodiomyces alkalinus F11, assembly GCF_003711515.1. Taxonomy (NCBI): domain Eukaryota; kingdom Fungi; phylum Ascomycota; class Sordariomycetes; order Glomerellales; family Plectosphaerellaceae; genus Sodiomyces; species Sodiomyces alkalinus. The sequence continues at coordinate 5,857,935 of NW_021167079.1, read as the reverse complement.
GAAGTACCAGTACAAAGTCTGACTTCGGTATGCCACTATAGAGGGGCCCTCGACGGTGTATCAGCCAATCAGAACCTTGTTCCGCTTCATAAGTAGGACCCCCACACTGTCATACAAACCAATAGGAAATCTATTTGTGGTGAAGATGCTGTCTATAGGCATAACTAGTCGCTCTATGCGGGGACGCCCGCGTGGTACGTACCCAGAACCGGGAAAGCCCCACAATTGCTGCTGATATCACGGATCAGGCCACCTTTGCAGGAAAGCATGTACACCACAAGTACTTCCAGCCCGAGGTGAGGCCAGCTGTATGTATCGCTGTTGCTTTTACTGCCCCACTTCCCCGCCATCCGAATCGGGTTTTACTCTGCCGATCGGCGTGTTTATAATTAAACAGTGACTTTTATTACACTTTCCTCAAGAGTCATGCAACTCCGTTCACTTCAACGGAGGAGTTGTTCCTAACTTTATGTACCCACGTTGTACACAGATCTTGATGCTTTACGGTAGGTACATCGTGAAAGGTGTATCCCGACCTCCACTACCTCGAGTACAGAAGAAGCGTTGCACCCAACGGTATCGTCGGCATCGCTCGTTGTTAATATTGTGCTATCGTTGGTATTGTTGACATGATGTATCCTTGGTATCCTTGGCATATTCCTGCCACTATTCTTAACAATAGCAACTGTTTCGACGCTACTTTGCGCCTCGGCCTGCTAGCGCAGCCGTACTCGCCATCTTCGCGTTCCGAGCCTGGTCCCATTCCCGCCCCGTGTTGCCCATCCGGGCCTCCCGTCCCGCCCTCTTCTCCTCTTTCAACGTCCGGGCTTTCTCCCGGGGATCGATAACCATAAGCTCCTCCTCCGCCTTCTTCCGATAGCTGAGATCCTTGCCGAGCTTATCCGCCTTGAAGCTGAGAGCGTGCGACATCCAGCCCTCGTCGTCGCTCTCCTCCCCCTTCTCCGCCTGGTCCCACGCTTTGCAACTCTGGCAGCCGGCAATGAAGTGCAGGTCACAGAGCTCGGCCTCCTCGCCCGCCCCTTGGTCTTCCCTTTGCTTGCTCCCTTCTTCCTCTTCGTCTCCCTTCTCTTTTTCTCCTGTTGTCCTCCGTCTCTCGTCCTCTTTCTTCTCCGCCGGTGGCCCCTGTTCCAGTTTGCTCTGGAACGCCTTTAGTAGCTCGAGCGCCGATAGGTCCTCCTTCGTCGGCGCATGACCCCCTCCTCCCGTCCTCCGCTTCCGGCCCCGTATGGACGTCTCCGGGATCATTTCTTCGAGGGGATTCCTCTTCTTCTTTTCCTCTCTGACAGGTGCTGTCGCGTCTCCCGCCCGCCGCATCGATGCCTTTAGAGCCGCAATCTCCTCCTTCGTCCGTTCAAGTGCGCTCTTTTGTGTCGCCCTTTCAGGTTCCGGCGACGATTCCACTTCCTCCCGTGGCGGCCGTGAGGCTTTTACTCTCGGCTGCGGAGAAGGCTCACGCCGTTTCTCTTCCTTTCCGTTGGTCCCGGGTGGAGAGGGCGGCGGTGCAGACCCTGTTGTGGTATTCTTTGTTTCCTCCTTCGTCTTCTTTTCCCTGCTTTCCGCCTTTTGCCGCTCCTTGTCTTCCCTTGAGGGGGCGACGCCATCCTCCACGTCCATCACAATCCTCGTGTCGAACTTGGGCTTCTTAAGCGCGGGCGTCACGATTTCCGCATCCCCTTCCTCGTCTCCGAAACTCAGCAGTTGTTTCCCTCCGACCTTCCTCTTCTTTTTCCGTTCGACGACGACCGTCTTCGGGCCTTGGTGCGCGATCCTTTGACGCTTCTGCATGTCCTCGAAGGGGTTCACCAGAATCTCGACGCTTGTGATTTTGACGGGGTACATCGGTCGATCCGTGCCGGCGGTCACTTCCGCTTCTCCCATCTTGGCGAGGTTGTAAATCGTATCTCCGGCGATTCTGCCGAACAACGTGTTCTTGTTCGTCAGTTCCTCGGCCTTGTCTAACGTGAAGAAGAACTGGCTCCCGTTCGTGTCGGGCCTGCCTTCGTTCGCCATGCCGAGGAGCCCGCGCCGGTTGAACTTGAGCCTCGAATGGAACTCGTCCTTGAAACCCACGCCCGACGGCCCTGCATTCTGGCCACGGCGCTGGTCCAATGGCCACGGGTCCAGCTCGCCGCTGAGCGCTCCGCCATCGTATATTGATTCGCCGCCGCTACCCGTTCCTGTGGGGTCACCGCCTTGCAGAATGAAGCCGGGCACCAGTCGGTGAAAGATCGTGTTGTCGTAATAGCCGTCCAGGGCCAGCTGGAGGAAGTTGCGACATGTCAAAGGCGTCTGCTTCGCCCAGAGCTCCACGGCTAAATCGCCCTGCGTGGTGTGCAGGATCACGCTGCCTGTGGGTTGAGGCTCGAGATTGTATATGGCCGACATCCTGAGGGGCGTGTGGTTGGAGTGGCAGGCAGACAGAACTGTCCTTTGCTTTGTTGCACTCGGGGTTTTTGTGGCCTTGAAGGTTGAGGGTGACGCGAATGCAAGTGGGTCGTCGAAGCTTTGATCATCCGCTCAGCTCGTTATCGATAAGGCCCCTTTCCTGCACGTGATCCAAGTCGCCCTCAATTCTTCCCATGATTGTCTGCTCCGTAAGGTAAGGTAAGTGTAAAGCCCTACTGCTCTGTAAACTACCTTAAGTATATGCAGCAGATATTATTCTCGGACTTAACACGAAAGAGGTGAGATATAATATTAAAGTGTGGTGAATTTCCCATAAAGGGTTCACTTCAAGCCACACATGTGACAAACACCAACCTCGGTCTTCAAGGATGCAACTCTATGATTATCATGATCTTTTTGTTTGTTGTGTTTACTCTTTTCCTAAGTAGCTTGACTTGCCGCTGACCGATCCCGGGCAAATGTGTTGGCCACGACGAAAGGGAAGACTAGTGTGGCATCCGCATACACCTGTGTCCGGTAAGGTTAGAAATCCATGGGGTGCAATGCGGAAGAAGACGTTCGACAGTCGCTGCAGGGACTGCTCACCTTGACGGAATCGGCACCAATTTTGATCTTCCCCCATGAAACGGCTTCGTCCGGGCGGGCGCCGGCATCACTACCGTCGAATTCCTGGCCCGTATTTATGTATACGGCAGACTCGGCGCCGTTGCGCATCAGGCACGCGTTGGCGATGTGATGTTTCACGACGCCGCCGCCGAGGACGATCATGCCGGCGCGCTTGGCCCTCACGGAGATGGTGTTGATGCGGCGGATATCCTCGACGATGTCGCATTTCAGCTGTCTGGGCGACGCCTTGAAGGTGTGGAAGTACAGCATGTCTCCCAAGCTGCCGTCGGTCAACGCGGGGCAAAAGACGGGAATGTCGTTCTTCCAGGCCCAGTAGTAGACGGATCGTTCGTCGTCAATCTCCTTGCCCAGGCGATGGATCATCTTGGAAGGGGTCCAATTGATTTCCGCGTCGGTGCCTTTGCTGGCCTCTTGCTCGTCCAGCATCTTGTCGAGGATGGGGACGACCCAGTCCTCGAAGGCGCGGTAGTTGGAGTTGGGAACGACGAGGTTGCCGATCCGGTTCAGACCTTTCTTGCGGAGGTCCGCGCCCGGGGTCGCGAAAGAAGACATGTAGGTGTCACCGAGGCACTTGATGAAATCTTCCTCGACGCCGCCTGCTGTGGTGACGATGCACGAGATGTGCTTGTGCTTGACGAGCCAGCGGAAGACGCCTCTCATGCCCGAGGATATCAGGTTGGAGGTATAGCCGAGGAAGATGGTTGTCTTATCCCCTGTCTCCGGGTCTCTCCATGTCCTCTGGGAGGAAAGGGTGTCAGCCAGTGGGGCGTTGATTTCTCGCCCTTCAAGAAGGCATACGGGACACACAAGTTTGAAAGAGGTTTACCATGTCATTGATGATTCTTATGGCTTCTGAGAGAGATGACGCCTGAAACCCCATGTGCCTCATACCACGGAACAAGTCATCGGCTGTAATATCACCTTTAATTTCGTCGAAATCCAACTCTTCGACTTTTTGAGCTCCTTCGGGCATCTCTTCCGACACAACCAGGACGGCCTCTGTAGCAGTTGCCGGCGGGGCATCGCTGGCGGTATCGGTATGATCCATGGTCATTGTGGAAGGGCAACAGCAACCGACTTTTGGGGGGAAACTTGAGAGTTGTGATGAGTTACATCAAAATGGCGATGGGGTGGACTAGGCGGACTAGGCGGACTAGAGATCCTGTATAGTTTCAGAACTGGTCGGTGTCCCTGAGAGTAAATATTGAGCCGTATCCATCAGGACTGACTTGGCGTGGTCACAATGAATGCCCCACGTTCCACTTTCAGCACCTAAGGAATGTGAGAAAAAAAAACCCCGAAGGGATTTTCTTTTGCAAGGGGGTTCAAACGCACGGACCACATCGAATTCGATGATTAGGTAACTGCAGGTGAGACTGCCGAATTAACGGCTCAAAATGATTTAGCGTGGCTTAAGGCACGGGTGGATTACGCCAAGCGAATTGTGATTTTGCATGGATGGGGAAGACGATGGATTAGATGATTGGCGGTTGGAACCAGCGAAACCTCGAATTTTTGCTTCGTCTCGAAACCAAGGTACCTACCCAATTACCGGATACATTCCAGGGTGTACTGAGTACCTTACATATGTATACTAGCACACGTCGTGTAAGGTACCTTAACTACAGGGTACGGATACCTTACGTACGGATACTCTAAATGTGTACACTGTGGTCTTTGTACGATTTCAAACACAGGAAGGCATAACACAGTATGACGGACAGGTCTCCGTAATTTATTCGTCCCTAGCTCAGTAGTGGTTTCCCCGGTCGCTCTAGCGCCCCTGCCACTTACCAGTCGTAGTTGCCTGTTTGGTTTGGTGTGCGTGCGTCTTCAATCAGGGTCCCCACTATTATTACTGGGCGAGAGTTCGAATCCTTTCAACACCTCCTTCGTACACAGCGTCGTACACACCTTCGTACACACCTTCGTACACTCCCACCAGCTTCCAAAACATCAACTGCCTTTTCTTCCATTTGCCCCAACTCGAATCATTCGCTTTCTTTATGGTCCACATCGAACTGTTCCATTTGCCAGTGGGGCACCAAAACTGCCAAAGCCGAAGACCCTACTGCATTTGCTAGCCCTTTAGTATCTATACCTACTTCATCCCAACCCTCACCCTCGGATCGTCCATTCATCGTTCCCTACCGCCTTGCTGGGGGGAGGTTTAAGGGCCCCCTTATCCGCGGTTGACGACAGTCAGACGCCACTGCCACCCGCCACCCATCAACGACCGCGGTTCTCACATTATTCGATCTGGCTTCTCCACCGGATGATACGGAACCTAATCGATAGGCGTTTTCGAGGGCATTAGCCCGGCCCAGTGCGATGTGAGTAATCTTGACTTCCTTCAACGTTTCCAACCCAGTACGAAGTAAAAGATACCCTGCCATCGCCAATCGCACATGACGACGTCTCGAGGCAGAGGATCACTCTACCGTGACTGGCGCGATAGTTGGAACCGGGATGACCATGGCTACGATGATTACCATGGTCATGGTGCTTATCATTCTCGCAGGGCTTCAAGGTACTCGTCTCGGTATGACGGGGGGGACCGTCGCTCTCGATCTCCGCGTGACCGCTCTTTAGACCGCTACGAGCGGGCATCCCAATACAGTGACGGTGACAGGAGACGTTCATCGGCTGAATCTCGCCCCAACCCTTCCGCCTTTCCGAACAACAGAGACAACTTCCGCGACAGCCTCGCGCGAGAACCACCCCGTGGGCCCAAGGCGCTCATAGATCCACCCAGCGGACCTAGGGGAGGCGGTCACGTAGGCGATTTCGGCAGCCGAGGTGGACGAGGAAGAGGTCGTGGACGCGGTTGGACTCGCGACAGCAGCAGAGATCGGACGCGCGACCGGGATTTCGATTTTCGAGATAGAACATGGGACCGCGATGACTATAGAGATCGGAGGGACATCGCCTACAGAGACGATCGGAGCCGAGAGCGGGAACGAGACCGTGAACGTGAGCGCGATCGTGACTGGCGCGATCCCAGGGATGCCCGTGATCCCCGTGACCCACGCGATCCGCGGGATCCACGGGATCCACGGGACGTCCGAGACACTAGAGATCCAAGAGACGCAAGAGACTCGAGGGATCTGAGAGATCCAAGGGACACACGAGATACACGAGATCCCAGAGATGCAAGAGACAGCTTCAGGGCAAGACGACCATCTCCCGGCCGAGGCAGATCACCACCCGCCTTGCGAGATTTTCGCGACAGGGAACCTGGTCTGGTGGTAGACCCAGACAGGTCCAGGCGCGGCTCAAGGGACGGCGGGCCGCCGTCTGCAGGATCAACCACCTCCGACCCACCTTTCGGCTTCTCCTCGTTTCCACGGGGCGGCTTCCGTGGACGAGACCGCGGCCGAGGCGGTTGGGACCGAGGCAGAGGCAGAGGAGGAGGCTACTACGATGACCGTGACCGAGACCGGTTCGCCCCGCGTAGTCGTTCTCAAGAGACGCGCTGGGCCCGTGACCGAGATGACCGCGATCGCATCGATAGGATCGACCGGGTTGACCGTGGGGACCGATGGGCTGACCCCGAAGCCAGAAGGGATCCCCGAGATGATCGAGACACCCGTGACCGCGAGCCTCCCCGGCTGAAGTTCGAGCGAACTATATCATCATCACAAGCGCCCTCTCCCGTGAATAAGGATGTTTCGCCTCCGCCCATCGCACCGTCAGCGCCTGCTTTCGGCTCTGTTCCCAACCGCAATGCTGGCCTTAACGATGCATCGCCTGCTGCCGGAGGGACCGGGAAACCGCCGCCGACCGGTCCAAGAGCCTTCAACACCGATCGCCCTGTGTCCGCCGGGCATTCGGGTGCAAATGACGCCCACCCGGTCTCTTCCGCCTCCTCCGTCGGATCTACAAAACCTCCCGGTCCAGACGGGAGCCCTCCCATTCCCCTGGGGCCCCGCTCGCAGCAGCAAAAGCAGCAGCGGCCCTCCAGTAAGCAATGGATTAATCCGGCCCTTGCTGGGAAGAGGATCCCCGAATCTCCCAAGTTGATGAGATCGCAAAGCTTCGCTCAGCAACAGCGACCCTTCCCGTTCCGACCGGATAGTAACTCTCATCCCGACCCCCTCGAGTATGAAGGTCGCCCGCGCAGTAGTGATGCCAAGGCCGACTCTCACGCGACCTCACCGACGACTCAGCTGCGGGTCGTCTCCGAGCCAGAACCGGGCGAGATTATCATCAAATCAGAGAGGGACCCCAGGTCGGCGCGAACCTCGTTGGAAAGGGATGTGAGGCCACTCGATGGATTCAGGACCACTGACGCAGGCACGCCAAGACGGGATTCGAACTCGCAGCGTCAGGACGCTCGCGATGCTCTGGGCTTGACTGACGGAACCGCTCGGAAGCCGTCCGTAGGGGATGTGCCTTCCAAGCCACCCCGGCAGAGCAGACTTCACATTCCCGTTGTACGCTTCGCCCTACCACCGCGCGAGGTACCGGTATCGTCATCCGAAGAGCCTTCCGAGTCGGAGGACGATGAGGATTTTGGGGAATACTTTGCGAGCGAGATCGCCAAGGAGGAAGCCGAACTGGCCAAAATGGAGGCCGAGGGGATTGCCGACGACGGCCTCGACCGAGCTGCAGCACGTTATGCGCACGCCTTCCACGACGCCATGGTCAAGGTAGTGTCGGAACCTGAGGGTTTGGTAGAGATGCTAGGTCCGATTCCCCAAGTGGTTCCGGGCCCGAAATCGGAGAAGAAGGATACTCGGATGGAACCATCTGCTGAGCCAGCTGCTGGGGCGCCGTCTGACGGCACTGCTGCCGCGGCTCCTGTTGCTGCTCCTGTTGTTGCTGTTCCTCCTGCTGCGGCTGCTCCTCCTGCTGCGGCTGCTCCTCCTGCTGCGGCTGCTCCTCCTGCTGCGGCTGCTCCTCCTGCTGCGGCTGCTCCTCCTGCTGCTGCTCCTCCTGCGGCTGTTGCCGCTGCTGGTGTCGGCGCTGATGTCAGTACTGGCGCTGGTACTGATGCCGACGCTAGAAAGGATGGAGACTCTGCTGAGCTTTCCGGTCTGGTAGAGTCGGGACCCAAAACCGAGGAGATGGACGTCGACAAAGTTCCGCCTACGTTGCCTGCGCCAGTAGAGGAGGCCGACCGCCGTGACAAAGCCGACGTACAGATGCCCGATGCTGCAGACCTTGAAGTTGGCACCACGTCACAACCCGTGCCAACCACAGAAGCCGAGGATGAAGCGCCGACAAGGACAGACGCACGGTCGACGGTCCAAACAGGTCTCCCTCCTAATGCACCTATCGAGACGATCGAGCGGGAGAAGGGTGCCCCGAGCACGCCATCCCAAATGGAAGATGACGGAGACGATACCTCAACGGACTCAGAAGTAGACAGCGACTCGATGCCTATCGAGTCGATGGGTGGGTGGTCAACGCCGCCTCTCGATAGCCTTCCCGACTTTGCTTGCCCGCCATGGAACAAGGACAAGGACTTTCTTCAGTCGCTCGAGTCGGACCCCATTGTCGACCATCTCATTAGCAAGGAGCTTGAGAGGGTCTCCCTACAAAAGACGGTGGAGCAAGGGGCAGCCCGCCAGATGTACTCGGCCAACTACATGCAGTACATGAGATTCACACTGTCGGATGATCCGGTGGCGTCCAAGAGCCGGGACAAGTTCGACATTAAGCCGCCACCAGCAGACAACGTTGTCACGGCTCCTGCGCCCGAACCTAAGCCGGAGGGAAGAGGAGGACGACGATTCGCCAGTGAGCGTGATTTTGAACGGATTCTCCAGGAGTCCAAAAAGGAAGACGAAGAACGCAGGGAGCGCGAACTGCGTGCCCAGAAGGATCGGTATCGCAGCGAGAAGGAGGCCATCCCACCTGACATGTATTGGGCACCCGAGGATCGCGAGAAGCATGCCTTTATCGACACGAGCGGCTTCACTCCGGTTGAACGGATTGTGTCTGCTTGGCAGTTGTTACCCCCGAGCAACAACTTCACCCCGCAAGAAGCCGAACAGTTCGAGAAGGGATACCTAGAGAACGTCAAGCAATGGGGGGTCATCGCTGAGTCGATGGAGAAGCGAAACTTTAGGACATGCATTCAGTATTACTACCTGATGAAGAAAGAGCTCAACCTGAAGGAGAAGCTCAAGAAACAACCCAAGAAAAAGAAGAAGGCAGGCCGAGCGAAGACTCGATCCAGTGCCTTGGTGTCGGAGCTGGGCAACCGGGAAAACGAAACGGAGGAGAGCCAGGAGGTCGGGGAGAACGGAGAAAGACGGCGTCCCAGACGGGCCGCTGCTCCGACCTGGAACTTCGAGCAGCCTCCGACGGACTCAGACAACGGGACGTCGACCGGTACGCCAGGTCGTCGGTCCGCGAAGGCGGAGAGCGGACAAGAGAAGCCTGACGGTAGGAAAGGTCGGAAACCTCGTAAGGAAAGGGAACCCAAAGCTGCAAAAGCAAATCAAAACTTGAATTCGAATTCAGCAGCAGCTTCTCCCTCGGGCGCTGGCGCAGGCGCAGGCACAGGTCCTGGCTCTACCTTTGGCGCGGGCTCAGGCACGGGTACGGGCAAGGGACGGTCGCGATCGGGCTCACGCGTTCAGGGTGCTGAAGTCCAGACATCTCAGCCGCCTGTTCCCACGGTCCCCGTTGACAACCGCGTTCCGACCCAATTCGAGGGGTCTCCGGCAGGAATGCGGCCACCTTTCGTGGGCATCCATCCCCATCCGCAACACCAGCAGCAGCAGCCGCAGCCTCCTCCGCAACAACCCAACCTGCCTCCTCAGGACCGCCCAGTTTCCCTTCAGCCATCTACCATGTCCGACGTGATGGCGCCTCCGTCTCTTAGACCGGAACCTCCTCCCCCTCCGCCTCAGCCTACTGTTACTACATTCGACCTGGGACAACCGCAGCAGCCGCAAGCCCCGGCCCAACCCCCATCACAGCCTCACCCTCAACCTCAACCTCAACCTCAACCTCAGCCCCAAGCTCAACCCCAGCCTCAGCCACAGCCAGAACGCCGAACGCACGTGCAGCCCTCGAGCTACTGGAGCGTGTCCGAGAACGAGGTCTTCCCTGGTCTTTTGAAGTCATTCGGTTCTGACTGGCAGGCCATGGCAGCCCACATGGGTTCCAAGACGGCGGTCATGGTCAAGAACTATTATGCCAGGCAACGAGATGCGGGCAAGATTGAATGGGAGGATTTCGTCAGGGAAGCCGACAACAAGAAGGCCCGGGGCGAGAAATTGCCGGATCCCCCGCCTCCTCCCACGCAGGCGGGGAGGAAGAAGCACGATTCGGCGTCAGGAGGCCATGGCCGGCCTTTGTCGTCCGCCAGCAGGGAACCTCTGCACAGTGATGCCAGCCAAAGCAAGCCCGACGGTGCCGGTCCCCAACAACTCCTGAACCAGCCCTACGGCCGCTTCTCCGTGCCCATCGCTCAGGCACCTCCTCCGGGTCAAGCGCCGCCTCTAGCACAAGCGACACAGCAACCACCGCCGCTGCTCCAGATCCAACAGCACACTATGCCTCAGACCGGTCCGGTGCACGTCATGTCCCCAAGCAGCCGGCCTTTGCGACCTCCGCACCAGCCACCCTTCTCCTTCCCGGAACGAGAACGAGAACGTGAACGCGAACGCGACCCTGCGCAGGTCCAGGTCCAGGTCGAGGTCCAACAGCAACCACCAGTACGCATATCCCAAAAGCCACCCCCTGGCGGGCCTCCTGTTCACGAGCCTATGCAGCAGCCGAGACCTCTTGCGGCTGCCCAGCCTGTTCAACCTACGCCGTCGACGCAGCCCGAACCGCCAAGGGAAAGACGGACGGCGGAAGCGCAGCAACCCCAGCAACCCCAGGAACTCCAGGAACTCCAGGAACACCACAGGCAGCCAGAGCGCACGCGTCTCCCCTCGGACCACGAAGCGGCACCGACTTTGGGGCATCCTCCTCACCCTCGTACTTACAAGCATTTCCCCCTTCAGCAACCAGTCCGTGCAGCGCCTCCAAGGTCCGAGCCGCTTGGTGCAAGTCGGACAATTCACGAGGCGGTCCCTCGGCCTACCACCCATCCTGGCCCGCAGCCCTTCGGCCAGAGCATACAGCGACATGGAGTCCGTGGCTTGCTCGGCGATCCGATGCAGCCGCCTCCGGCATCTTCCGGTCCGCCTGCTCAGCGACCGATCAGTGCGGCGCAACGACAAATGGCAGCCCACATGCCTGAGCCGTACCCTCCCGCGCAGCCGCCCCAAGCACCACCGGTTCCTGCGGCGGCGTCTCCCGCACCGGCCGCGCCTCTCCGTCCCCAGCATCAGGAACGTAAGACGTCGAGTATCATGCAGTTACTGAACGAACCGGCCGAAGAACTCAGAAGAACCAGCGATCCTGCCAAGACGCCGGCCCCGCAGGCTGCGAAAAACCAACCACTTCCCGGATCCATGCTTCGCACCCAGCCTAGCCAGCCGCCAACAGGCCTGGAGCTTCGGCCCGAGCCTCCCTCCCGGAGCTATCTGTACAAGGAGAGCAGCCAAGCTGCGCAGTCGGTTATGCCGCCGCTGAAACCCAGCTACAGCGCATCCCCCCAGTCCCAGCACCTGAACGCGCCTAGGTCGAGTATCGTGTCGCCGTCTCATGAAGCGGCCGCGGCAGCGGAACGGGAACACTATAGGCATCAGTATCAACAGCAACAGCAACAGCAACAGCAATACCAGCAGCAGCACCAGCAGCACCAGCATCAGCATCAGCAGCAACACCAGCACCAACACCAACACCAACACCAGCAGCCGCCTACGTCGGGCTCGCCAAGCACTCATCACTATGCCACATCCTCGTCGCAACCCCCTCGGGAAGCCTATCCCGGCCAGGGAGGGTATCCGCCCTATGGCAGCGGTGGACCGGCTTCCCACGCAGCATCACCGTCGCAGTCATATGCTTCTCAGCAGCACGTCGGCTCCAGGCCGAGAGAACCGACTGGTCCGCCGACAGCACCTAACCGAGAGACAGGCTGGCCCAGCGGGCCGCAAGGCGGCCACGGTATTATCCAGTCACAGCCTCCTCAGCAACAGGCGGGATGGCCTGCTGGTTCGCACAATACTGTTTCCAAGCCGGGAGGGCCACCTCCTCCGTCCTCGCAGCAGGCAGGATGGCCATCGCCTCATGGCGGGACGCCGAAACAACCAGCAACTGGTTCCGTGGGCCAACAACCACCGCCTTCGTGGGCGGTTGGCCCTCCCCCTCCCCCTCCGCCTCCCCCTCACCCATCGCAACAGCAGCCGCCGCCACAACAACAACAACATGCTCACCTGTCTATGCGAGACGAGAGGCCAACGCTGTATGGGCCACCGGTTGGGCAGCTTCAACACCAGCCTCCCATTCAGCATCAGCATCAGCATCAGCAACAGCATCAACACCAGCATCAGCACTCGCTATCCGGGCGGTTCCCCCCGCCGCCACAGTCCACTCCACGGGCGCCGGAGCCAATGGCGGCACCTCAGACGCAGCCACCTTACCCACCACGGTACGCCACGCCGGGGCCACGGGAGCTTCGGGAGCGGGAGCAGGTACCGGCACCACCGTCTCGCAGCTACACGCCCGTATCGGCGTACGACACGCGGGGTCCTCCTCCTGGAGCGTACCCATCTGATCCTAGAGATATGCAGTTGCGCCCGGGTGACATGGTGCGCGACCCCCGAGATCCGCGAGACCCGAGGGAAGTTCAGCAGCAACAGCAGCAGCAGCAACAACAGCAGCAACAACAGCAGCAACAACAACAACAACAGCAGCAGCAGCAGCAGCAGCAGTCCATGCTGGGACGGCAGCTACGACCTCATGAGAGCTATGAGAGACCTCCAGACCGGTTCCGATAGTTTTGGGATTGGCAATGGTGAGAGTGTCTCACTCGTGGACCTCTCTGTCAGAGGCTGTATGGAATACATTATCATACCTTATAAGATGGAGTATGGAATGTTTGAACTGGAAACGGGATCGATGATGAGGGCTGTCCTGGTTTTGTATGCACATGGAGTCGGGGGCATGAGACTACGTCGTCTTTCTATTTCCCTTGTATTTGTTCTTGTTCTTGTTCTTGTTATTGTTCTTTTTTTTCTTTCTCTTCTTTTACGTTTGTTTCTGTATTGCATAGATTCACTCCTTTCCGAAGCCTCATAGGAGAAAGCCTAGATGCTGGGTTCTAAGGCTGGCCTGGCGGATATCGAAAACAAAGCATCTGTTTCCCATGGCTCTGCTTGCTTGTCATTCATATATAGCCGTGTTGTCCCAGATGGATTCAGTGCCATAACAGACTCGTTGGTATGAGAAAAGGAATAAGCCACCTATCGACGCCAGAGCATTAACAAAGGGAAAGCCCAGATAAGCATAATGTCAATAAGACGAGCCCCTGTCTAACACACATACTATGGTTGTGAAGGTCAAGTAAAAGAATAGGACAAAATAGGGGGGCGGGGGGGTATTTGCGTCCTTTTCCTCCGCTAAAAGAGAAGAAAATGAAATGAAAACCCAAAGAACAAGAGAAGAGAACAAAAAAAGGTGGTAGGGATATTGTATATCAAGCCTATTGAACATATGTGGTTAGAAGACAAAAAGGGGTGGGTATAGAGAGGAAAAGGGGGCTTGATCATAATACATTCCCGCTCCCGCTCCCGCTCCCGTTGACGCCCCCATCGACATTAACGACCAATTCAGCTCCATTCTGCCCCGGTTCGTCCGCCCCGCCTGTGCCATCCTCAGCTACTCCGTCTCCTCCTCTTCCTCCAGCTCCTTCTTCCCCCGAAGACGTCCCCGTCCCCGTCCCCGTCCCGTCTTCGCCGGCCGCCGACCCTCCCGAAGCAGCGGCGGCAAGGGCAGCATCACCATCCCCGTCGAGGCTCGCCCCGCCTTCTTCCCCCACGGGTTCCATGGGAATGATGCCATTCTGCCTCTCCCACACCTCGCGCCGGATGCGGTCGTCCTTGGCCTTCCTCGCCCTCTCCACCTCCTCGAAGCCGCCCGACTTCTTCAGCTTGCCGTCCTGCACGAAGCTGGCAATCTCCTGCTGGAGCCGGTTGTCCTGCCGACCGGCGAGTTCGCGCTGGCGGAGCTTCTCGGCGCGCTCGATGGCCTCGAGCCGGTCCTCGTGGTTGGGCAGCAGGGCCCTCACCTCGCCGAGGACGCCCTCCTTGGCGGCGGAGGGGTCGACGGGGCCGCCGAGTCCGATGGTGCCGTTGACCAGCAGGCCCTTGGAGAAGTTGCGGGCGGTGCCGGCGGAGGCGCCGGTGCCGTTGTCCTTGAGCTGCTCCTTGGTGGCCTGCTCGACGAGGGCGAAGGTCTCCGAGGCCTTCTCGAGGTCGTCCTGCAAGTCGACCATGAGGTCCTCCATAAGGCGCAGCTCGTCGCGGCCCTTGCACACGTCCTCGAGTTCCTTCTCCCAGATCTTGGTCCAGATGGGCTTCTCCCGCTTCATGTACTCGTCCACCTTGTTGATCTCCTTGGTCAGCAGCGTGATGTCCTTGGCGACCGTCTCCAGCTGCCGCGGGAGCGGGCGGACGCCGCGGTGCACCACGTCCTTCCGCAGGTCCTCGACCGTGTCTTGCAGGTCGTCCACCTTGTTGACCAGCCTGTCCGAGTCGGCGTTGAGCTGCTCTCGCCCCTTGGCCACGTACGAGGCGCCGACGTCGGATCCGATGCCGGGGACCGACATGTTGAGCGTGGCCGCTTTGAGGTGGCTGGCCTTGGTGCGGATGGTGGACATGGACCCTTGTACTTCGGATTGGAAGTTGGAGTAGGTCTGCCGGAGGACGGCGAGGTCGCGACGTAGAGTCCGGAGTTCGGAGAGGTGCGTCGAACTGAGCTTACGTCCCGAGGCGGGGCCGGCTGTTGTTGTTGTTGTTGTTGTTGTTGTTGCCGCCGTTGTTGGTTTCGAGCCTTGGGGCGGCGCGGCGGCGAGCCTCGCCATTTCCGTGGCCGTCTCCTGCTGTCTCTCCGAGACGCGCTGTAGGGCGATGCCTTGATCGTCCACGTTCTGCTTCACCTCTTGCATCATCTGCCGCAGCACGCCGATCCCTTCGTCGATGTGCCGCTTCACCTCGTCCAGCGGTTCGACGTTCAACACGAGCACCGTGCGGTCCTTGATGTCGGACAGGTCCTCCAGCTCGTGCCTGACGCCGGAGACCGGGTCCTGGATGTAGATATCCGGGAGGTCTGCGCCGTTGGAATGCGTATTCCAGGAGAATTTCTCGATGAAGGCCAGCTGCAGCCGACCTATCGAGAGCTCGCTGTACCCTTCCGGCAGGACGAACTTTTTCACCTTGGACTTGTATTGCAAGAATAGGGTCAACTCTTTGGTGAGCGGCGGGGACGATGCCTCCTCCTGGGCCGAGTCTTCACGCTCCTCCTTCTTCTTCTTCTTCTTCTTTGTCTCGGGCGTCTCCGCTTCTTCCGAGGTCGCTTCCGCCGCCGCCGCCGCCTGTGGTTTCGACGATTCGGGATACGGTCCCGTGGCCTTCTCCTTCTCGGGCGAGACAGGTGTCGCCGTCGCCATGTCGTCGGAGAGCGGCCCGCTTACCGTGGCGCTGAGCTGGGGATACTTATTGTCCCTACGAGTCGCCTTTGCCTGGGCAGCAGCAGCAGCAGCAGCAGCCGAAGTCTCGGATTTCCCCGCCGGACGTCCTGCAGCAGCAGCAGCAGTAGCAGCGGCGGCGGCGGCGGACTCGGACTCGGACTCGGACTCCTCGGAAGTGCGATTGGGTGGTCTGGCGGGAGACGAATCGGACGGACCGCCGACGCGGGACTGGTCGGACGTGCTTCGGCTCGGGCGGACGGGTTCGCGAACCTGTACGGCACGCAACGACTCGCGAACCTCACTTCGGCCGCGGTTGGGCACGGGGGTGGTTTGCGAAGGCAGCATGGGTACTCCATTCATGGACCCGCCCAGATGCTTCGAGATCTGGTACTGGGAGTATCGCCGCGAGGCCCTCCTCTCGAGATCGCCGCCCTTCTGCAGGGCAGCTAGCGCGCTGCTGGGTTCTTTCGGTGGCGGCGGTGGCGGGGGGAAGGCGTCCAGGCTCAAGTCGGCAGAGGCGCTTGGCGGCATGGGCGTCGGTGTTTGCATTTGCATTTGCATCTGCATTTGCATCTGCATGGGCGTCGGCGTCGGCATCGACATGGGCATGGGCATGGTGTTCGAATCACCTGGATAGGGTGGTAGCACGGGCATGTTCTGCATCGTGTTGCTCGAGAGCGACGACTGTTCCGAGGCGACGGAGCCGCGCGACTGGTCCCTCGGGGGGAATCGCCGGCTGGGCGAAGTATTCACGTTGGGGGCATGATGGGCGGCGGAGGAGTCCCGACTCTGCAGATCTGACCGATAGCCGTGCTGGATGCCCTCGTCCAGCAGATTGGTGAGGCCCGTGTTACCGCTGCCGACGGTGCTCGTGCTCGTTGTGCGCTCCGGTACCGGGGTGGAGGCGCCAGCTTCCCTCTCTCGTGCTTGTTTCTGTCGCAGCTTCTGCTGTTTCCGCTTGAGCCCGTGGAGCAGGTTGATGATGATGTCTCGTATTCTGGGCAGATACTTCTCGAGGCTTTCGGTGCTCGCTTCCTGGCTCAAGGTGGCTTCCAGGATGTCGCGGAGCAGCTCGGGGACGTTACCGAGGTCGGTGGTATCGACGTTGATGGCGGAGAAAGCGCGGCAGGCCATGTTGAACTCATAGCCGAGCCTGACGTAGACGTCGGAGACATCGCCGTCGGTGGCCTGTCCGCGAGACCATTGTGTCAGGGTTTCGAGGAGCTGCTTGGTTGCGACGAGCAGATGGGTGACGCTCTTTTCGATCTGAGAAAGGGAGGTGCTGGTTGAGCTGCTCGGGTCCTGCAGAGAGGGTCGCGATAAGGAGTTAGCTGGGGAAAGAGAATGGACGCATAGGATGGTGACGTATGGATAGACGCACCTTGCCTCGTCTCGTGCTGCTGGACTGGATGGATCGGTTCGATGCCGAGGAGGTCCGCGGTGCTGCTGCTATTGCCGGTGGTGGTGTTGGCGCTGCTGCTGCTGCTGCTGCTGCTGCTGCGGAAGAGCCGACAGCGGGAGATATGGAGCGAACGGGAACACTGGGTGGAGGACCAGGGTCTGCGCCTGGGGAACGGCGTTGTATGCGTGAAGGGCCCTGAGCTTGCATGACGGATGACCAGTTTATCAAAACGCGTAGATGGACGATGGAAGCGAGAGAAAGGTCGAGATCGAGATCGAGGAGGACTGATGACCGCTCGCCCTCTTACTCCTGCTTCGTTCTGCGTTTCTTTCTCCTTCTCCGTTCTGTCGCACCCGCTTGTTCCAGCTCCTGCTCGAAAGGCGCTCTTATTTTCCACTCCCCCTTCTCGGTTGACTCGGTTGACTCGCGGTGGTCAAGTCGATATCGGCGTGGAGTTGTGTATTGATGTTCTTTGGTCGTAATATCCAAGAGGTGTCGAGAAATGATGGGGTTGAAGCAGTTGGAGGAGAAGGAACAGGGTCAAAATGCCGAATATTATGATTAAGATGGTAACAACCGGCCAACCCGCTACTCGTAGAAAAGAAGACAGCGACTGGAAGCAGAGGACACAGTGAGCAGTATGGTCGTGGGCCGTGGTCGTTTATCGTCGGGTCGTTTGTCGTGTTCGTGCTCGTAGGTGCGGTGGTACTGGCCTCTTCTTTCTATTTTCTTCTTTCTTCTCTTCGTTCCCTTCGGCGAAGTTATGGGAGGTGTGTGCCGCAAGAGGTGGTGGAGGATAAGCGGTGACCCTTGCGATGTCGTGGGACAGGGGGACGGGGAGACGTGGGATGGGTCGTGGATCGTGGGACTTGGGCCTGCGCTGGGGAACTTGGGACTTGGGACTTGGGGGGTTCGTGTCCTGCTCCGAGCCCCGTGTCTGGGCGGCACGTTTAGTGGCTCCCGGTCGGGCCCGTGATCACTGGACCGCCCCTGATGGTCACTGAACCCCTCGCTACCGATACCTTGGGGGTTCAGAAAGGTACACACACAACGTACCCCGGTACGGGTACTTTGTACAGCGGAGCCAATTCTGAGTCACGTGACTATCCCGTAACGGGTGCACCTCGGGAATGAAATGAGTGGGAGGGAGAATGGCCGTGGAGAGAGACAGACGAGCCTTACCACTACCTACAGAAATCCCACCCCCGACTTCACCTACCTCATCGGCATCACCTCAACACCCACATCCGCCCACCTCAAACAATCGCCCAAGATGGTCTTCGCGTGGAAAGCCGCTGGCCTTACGTGAGTTCAATTGGCATGCCGTTCCTCCCCGTTTTCTGCCCAGTTTGTGCTGACTGTCTTTTTTTCTTCGCTGGCACCGCAGCTACAACCGCTTCCTGGCCGTGTCCGCCCGTGCCGTGCGCCGAAGCTTGAAGGAGGAGAAGAGACTCGTCGCCGAGCGACGAGGCGAGATGGACCTTCGCTTCGCCAAGTGGGAGGTAAGAAGAGGAGAGAGGAGAGAGGAGAGAGGAGAGAGAGACGATATTTCCCCGACGACGGAAAACAGAGTCACGACTGACGCAATTACCTCGACCGGGTTTTTTTTTTTTTACAGGACGGCAAGCAGGGCGACGTCAAGCACTTGGCCCAGGCCAACACCGCCGCCAACGCCGCCTCTTCCTCTTAGACGAATACGATCACGAAGCGAAAGAACTAGGAGGACTTTCGGGAAGAAAGAAATGAGAATCGCAAACTTGTGGTCAACGAGAGTCGAGGGAGGTTGATAGTGATTGATGGTGATTGATGGGAAACCGCTGAAGGGAGGAATACAATACCCTCCATGTTGCAACTCGTCTTGCCAGGCCCGTCGATCCGCGGAGGGTTCTGGTTGTATCATAGACACATCGCATACACTCCATTAAATCGATGCTGTTGATGCGTACGGAGTCGTTGCGGAGGGTACAGGATACGCTGCTGTCATATTGCTTGAGACCGCGTTGCTCTCTTTGCTCTCTTTGCTCTGCAGTCGGTTTTTTTCTTTTGTCGGTGCTCAACGCCGGGCTCCCGATCCGTCCCGGGTCAATGGACCCGATGTTTGCCAGATCTGCCAGCCGTTGTCAGTTGAGAAGAACCTCCATGTTTAGGTACTTGGGTGTAGGATGTACCTATGGTAAGCCAGTACGACCTGTAGACCTAAGGTAATTAACTTTGTCGGAGATTCACGTACGTGTACTTCGACTGCTGAAGTACTATGACATACACAGTACTTCGGACATACCATGAGTATACCTGCGTACATAAACCGCAGTTGGGGGAAGAGCATCTCACAGAAACCCTCCTAGACCTGATCCTATTTACGGATTCAACTTTGATATACGGATACCGACAGAGGACTGTCCACCAGCACATTTGATCTTCTTCCAAAGCCAAAACCGCGAGACACCAATTCCATGGCCGGCCCCGCCATGGCGGCACCGTTCGTCGTTGAGGCGTCACAACGTGAGGACAACGAAAACCCACCCCCACCCCCATGGACTGCGTCGTCGGTCTCAGTTTACATTCACCTAACCGGAGACCAGACCTAGCGAATCTCAATCTTGAAGATGTGAATGTGCCGAAGGACTCTCAGTCTCGTCCAACTCCTCCACATCCCCCCCAAGCACCGCCAGGGAGCATTGTCGCCTTTGACATAACCTCCAAATTCCGCCATGCCGTTCAAAGTACGCTCCTCCAACACCTTTGGCTGGCTGGCGAAGAGCCTACTAAGATTATGCTAATCCTTTTCGTAGCTCTCGGGCCAGGTGAGATCGTTAAGGATGGCTTCTTCACACTGCACGAGTCTGTCAGCGCCCTAGAGGTAGAAAATAAACCCTCTCATCCAGCCATGAGCCATGGTATGATTTGACCTAAGAGCTTTGCTGACCTGAGATGGTCCCAGATCATGGATCCTAAGATGGACAGCGGGTGCTTGGAGCACGGGGAGACGCTCGATGTCGACTACGATGTCACCCAAGCTCTCCTTCCCGAAGAAGTCGTTGGCATCATCGACCAACTCCTTTGTCATGAGGTCAGTTCTATCTTCGCGTTTCCACCGTTTTTGCACATGAGAGACGGTTTCGACTTACCAGCTCGGCAGATGGCCTGGCATTTAGGATATCCTCTTTCTCAAACTGTCCTCACTTGCGTCTACATCGAATCTATCCTCGTGCCGCAGCCTGCAACCTTGGAGGAGGCTCACTTTATACGAGACCCGAACAAGGCCACCTCTTCTCCCATGCACACTGTTCTGCGTGCATACTGTCTTGGTCTCCTCAAGGCTTGTGGCCAGGTAAATGCCAAGATTATCAACGAGCACTACTACGAGGTATCCGACGCCCCCTGATACAACACCCTTTTTTATGTGTCTAATTTTCCTCTCCCCCCCCCTTTCCCAATCTCCTCGTTGCCTTGCCTGCTGACACGCCACTCCTAGGAAGAAGACTTCGTCACAAACACGTACAACAGAGATCTCCTCGACGACTTTAGTGTTGAAGCCATCTGCCAAGTCCTCCGACATGCCACCGCCCTTCTTGACGACCTTTCCGAGTCGGTGCCCCAGCCTGTCACTGATGCTCTCCGACACAGGCTCCTCCTCAGGCACACCCTTCTTGGCGCCGTAGACAGCCTGCAGGAGCGGAACGACCCCTCCTTCGTCAGAGCCTCGTGGCAGCGTCCCTGCCGGGAGGCTTTATCGAATGTCGGCCGCATCAAGGAGACCCATGCACTGGGGAGGCCGGTCCCGGCCGCGTTCAGTGCCAAACTACAGCGACGGCTGGCCAGCACAATGCCGCCTAGGCCCATCGTGCATCTGAGTTTTGACGATGCATTTGGTCACCTCCTTCGGCTCTTGAAAGACGGTATCGAAACCGCCAACGTCCTGGACTACCATGACTCCCAGTCTCTTCAAGTAAGTGCGCCGCCTGATTCCTGCTTGTGTATGTATCTTTGCCGTCTTGCCGCCTTGCCGTCTTGCCGTCTTTGGCTCACCTGGCGGGTACCAGACATTCGTCATGATGTTCCAAGCGGCAAAGCCCCAGCCTCTCGTTTTCGTCCGGAGCCTGTTGCAAGGGTTTTTGTTCAAGGACATGGAGATTCTGGGCGGCATGAGCATCCGCCAGCTACTAGATGACGACTTGTCCATGCTCGTCCTCCCCAGCAGCGTCCTCCTCGACCGCGCCAATGACGAGGTAGAAACGCCCCATGACCCTCGCTTCATCATCGCCGAGCAGATGGAGTATTTCCGACAAAAAGCTGCCCAACCGTTTCTCGACATCCTCCGCACGTTCTGCCAGAACCGCTGCCGCGTGCGCAGGACCTTCTGCCATGTCGTGCGTGACTGGGACAACCTGCAATCCGACGCAGACGACATGGACCAAATCCTCCAATACCAGACCGGGGACAAGCCGATCCCTCGCGCACTTCCAGATGGCAGCACAATCGCCACCTATGCACGGCCTCTGTGGTCCTGGGTGTTTCTGTACAAGCTCAAGCAGATGGAATGGATCGTGTTCCTCGGCTTCGAGCTGGAGGTATACCAGCCGGACGAGCTGGCCGGCATGTACTATTTCCTACACGAGCTCGCCAACGTACACCTGCAACATATTGGCCACATAAGAAACGCACTCCTCCACAACATCGGCGCCATCCGTGGCGGGCCAAGACCGCACGTCGTACCCCCACCGGACGCGCAGCTGGCCCGATCGTTGACATTCATCCACTACGAAGAAGTCGATGCCAGCAACACCATGTACCTGGCGCAAGCCCTCTCCTGCCTCTACGTCGCACTGCATCGACTCTCGCTGCTCCGGCGGCCCCGGCGGCCCTACGGCACGGACGAGCTACGGTACGAGCTCCGCATGAAGCCTTTCCTGGGCATCTCGGACCCCCGGCCTCCGTCGTTCGCCGAGTTCGAGGCCTGCACGACCATGGCGGAGTACTCGACGGACGATCTGCTCGACACGGCAGCCCAGTGCGCCATGGCGGCGAAGAAGGGTCTCGAGAGCATGAGCAAGCTGTCGGAGAAGGATTGTTTCGCCGTGGGGTCATACGAGCAGTGGACGCAAAGAGTCAAGTCGGCGCTGAAATCCGGCATCGCCACGAGCCTTGCGGTGTCCATGGTGCAGAAGGCGTTGGCGCGGCCGGGACGGGACGGGAACCTGAACATCAGTGTCGAGGTGCCCAGGCCCGAAAAGGCGTATCACGAATGGTGGATCGTGCCGCAAGTCAGGGCCTTATCGGCGTAGTACGGCCAATGGGACTGGAAGCGAGAGCCCCGAAATGATTCAACCTTTTTTTCTTTTCTTCTTGAGGGCACATCTGGAGCAACGTAGCGTTATCATGACTACCTCTCTATCTCTCTACGTCTCTCTACTTTACCCTCCCCCCCCCCCCCCACTACATCGCTTGCCTAAGGTAAGGTGCCTTTTGACAAGAATATCTTGATACATCATAAAAAGGACTTCCCACTGGTATTTCCCCTGGGGGGGGATTCTTTCGCAAGAATTCTTAGCACTGTAGGCAGCTCGTCTTAAAGTATTCCGAGCTCTGAGGCTACTTGAGCGGGGTCGCGATACGCGATCACGTAAAAATAGAAGGGGCACGCTTAAGCAGCGAGAGCCTTCTTGGCGGCCTTCATGCGAAGACGCACAGTCTGCTCGTAGAGGACGTCCTTGAAGGCGAAGAGCAAGGCAGCGGTCAAGACGCTCTGGGTGACCTTGGGTCCGATGCCTGCGAGGGATTTTAGTCACTTTTCTTTTCTTTTCTTTTCTCTTCTCTTCTTTTCCCTAAATGAAAGACGACGGCAAAACGTAGGAAAAAAACGGGATGAAAAGAGAAGAACAAACAAACCCTTGTAAAGACCCTGATAACCTTCCTCCCCGACAACACGGCGGATGGTCTGGAAGACGCCCTTCTTCTTCTCGTCCTTGCCGGCGACGTGCATCTGGCTCTTGACAGTGATGTAAGGGTAGGTGACGGTGGTGGCGAACAGTTTGCCCAGGGCGCCGAGGAAGAAGGCCACGGCGGGGGTCACGCGCCTCTTCTTCTCGACGGCGTTCTTCATCTGCTCGAAGAGGGTGTACTGGAGGATGGGGTTGATGACCAGCACCAGGGCGGGGACGACGCCGGCGAAGAGGGCCTGGGGTCCTTCCTCCCTGAGCAGCGCCATGAGGGTGCCGAGCGTGCCGGCACGCTTCACCTTTTTCGGATTGTCAACGGAAGGGGCGCCGTCGGTCTTGGCCTCGGAACCGGCCTCCTCCTCGTCGCCGAGCTTGGCCTTGGCCTTGCCCTTGGTCTCCTCGGAGGAAGGGGCGAGGGAGCGCTTCTGGGTGGTGACGCGGGTGTTGACGACCCAGATGGGGTTGGTGATGATGACGGTCGCGCTGCCTGCGAGGGCGCCGGCGATCATGGACTCGACGGTGGTGAGTTTGCGGCCGGCGCGGCCGGCGCGGGCGGCGGCCTTCTCGAAGAAGGCGCGGGTCCACTCGTACCAGTAGTAGTAGACGAAGTTGGTGATGCTGATGCCGAAGAGGGCCGAGTTGAGGCCCGAGTAGAGGCCCGAGATGCCCTCGCGCGCTACGATCTTGTGCACGGCGTCGAGGAAGCGGGAGTCGGCGCGCTTGGATTCGACTTGGGCGCGGGTGGAGAGGGTAATGAGCGGATAGCTGATGGTAGAGAGAGGAAAGGCCGGATGTCAGTGTTAGTTTTCTTGGACAACTTTCTTTATTTTTTATTTATTTCTTTCTTTCTTTCTTTCTTCTTTCTTTTCCTCTTGATATTATATCGAGCGGAGGAGGAAGGAGAGGAAGAGCCTACGTCAGGGCCATGGACAAGAGGCCGCCTCCTGCGCCGGCTAGGGCGTGGGCGACGTTGTCATTCTGGGGAATGGTCGGCTTGGACATTGTGAAATTAGATAGGTGCTGAATATCTGAGGAGGGCGGGTTTCGTTAAAAGGAGCGTAGAGAGATAGATGGTGGAGAGGTAGACGGAGACGACAAGAGAAGGAGAGGTCAGATGTCAGATGAATGGAAGACAATAATAAGGGCTAGATTTTGCGATTGCGTCGCAACTCGAAGGACAGGACTAGGATGGAAGAAGTGGGAAGAAAAGAAGGCAACGCATTAATATGATTTTAAAAAATAAAGAGGACCTAGGTAATGGTTCGGAAGACGAGGCACGAGAAAGGGAGGGTTAATGAGAAGTGCTCTGAGTATCATGCCGCATGCCGCATCGAGCCGAGGTCAATGGATTTGTATGGTGTGTGTCTACCTAGGGGGGGGTGTCGGCGACTCGGCGCCGGTTCATGCAAACCCCACTCGCCACTGGTTGAAAGTGGCCCCCTTCCCCGGCTATGTCATTGAAGGCTGGGGAATGACCAGCGGAGTTGAATGAATTTTGTGTCCGTGCTTCGTGTTTTGTGTTATGTGTTTCGTACTCGGTATGAGTGAGGTACTCAAGCGGAGCGCTCTGTACGTGTATTTGTACCACCTAATCCGGCTACATCTGTACTCTCTACTTTGTACTTTGTACTTCGCCCATTGTTGTTACCTTAAAAGGTATGTGTTAATTATGCCGCATGCCCCAGGCATGTGAACCTCCGATAAGGCAAGAACATGTACCACGTGACTTCTTTTATCAAAAGTTCGTCGCAGCACAGGAAGGAATGGGCCACATCGACCATTCCTAATCGGGACAATAGTAAACAAATGACCGTATCTTTGTATTATCGCTGCATCGATGCTCTTTCCATCGTCTCTCGTCTTCGTCTCTCGATACACGTTCACTACGGCGACATTATCCCTTCACCTTGACAGCATTCACAGCTGGGACCCTTGTTGCATATTGCTGCCACTATTGACTGCTCTTCCGATATTATCTTGCATTCTGAAACATTTCTCTCATCTCGTATTTACCGAGTCCCTTAATCATCGCCTCCTCCCACCATCAATTCACCAACCTTTCTAGACTTCTACGCCCCCTCTACCTCTACTCTACTCTAATCTTGCAAGTAAGAGTCTCGGCTCTATCGTCTGTTTTAGCCTTCCGCACCGCTTGTGGGTCGTCGTCATGGCGACTCCAAGCAACAGCAGCCTCACCGATGAGGTTCTATCCTCCCCCGATCCCCTCAATGCCTCACGCGACTCGGCCCTTCTACCCTCCTCCCGTCGCGTCACTCGCAGCCAGCGTTCCCAGAGGTTCATGTCCCTCGGCCGGAGCAGCTCTCCTCGGAAGCAGAGCTTCTCGCTTCAGATTGGCGATTCCCGTACGCCGCAGCGCCTCTATGTCACCGTCGAGGCCGAAGGAGGCGAGGAGGTCATGGCCAGCGGAGGGGAAAACATAGCACGTAAACTCTTCCAGCCACCGACCTACGACTTCGACTTGAACGCGCGCAAGAGTGGCGGCTCCACTACCGTCGCGTCAACCACCAGCGTTCCCCTTCGCGACGGGGATGCCCAAGGTGCCATCACCCCGAAGCGCCGCGGTCGCCCCAGGAAGGACGCGAGTCCCATGAAGCAGACCCCCGGCCGACGCAAGAGTAAGACCGACGGCTCTCCGGCGAAACGGACACCTGATCGAGCCAAGAACGTCAAGGCCACTGGATCAGACGAGAGGTCCGCGCCCACCCCGAAGAAGACAGAGACACCCCCGCGTCGACAAAGCACCAAGGCAACGATGCCTCAAGACGAGCAAATATTCAACTCAAACAATCTATCCCCACCCCAATCGACTGCGACTGCGACTGCGACTGCGACTGCCTCCACGAAGCAGACCCGTAAACGCAAAGCGGATTCGGCGGCCGAGGATGAGACGCCCTCCTCCGCCCAGGCTACCAAACGGGCCCGCGGTCGTGCCCGCCGGCTGGCTTTGGTCCCCGAAGACTTCAACGAACTTATCGAGACGAACGGTACCCCCGAGACAAGCCTCCGCCAGACCACACCGAACGAGAACACCAACCATACCGATCATGTTGTTGTTGCTGCCAAGGACGAACATGAGATGCATACCGCAGTGGAACCAAGAATCGAATACGAAGATTTGCTTCCTCCGTTACCTGTGGAAACGGAGCAGGAAAGGGAACAGGAACCGTCACAGAATGACGAGATGGATGGCCGTGTTTCTCGGGAAGCGGCTCAAGAGGCCAGATATACGGCGGGAGGGCCTTCCCATGAGTTCACTCGGGAACTATCTCAAAACCATACCGCATCTGAGCCAGACCTCTGGCTAGCATTGTCCGACGAAGGGGGGCCCTCAGCCGCCGCCGATGACGAACATTCCGAACCCCGCCCTGGAGCTGAAGATGAAGACGAAGACGAAGACGAAGACGAAGACGAAGCTGAAGCAGAGGCAGAGGCAGAGGCAGAGGCAGAGGCACTCGGCGAGCCTCGCTCGGAAACAGAGGATGCTCTTGTCAGCGATACCATTGAACGTGCCTCGGAAGGGCTTCCCACTGACGACACCGTTGCCCAAGGCGAAGACTTCAGCATGATCTTCGCCCATTCTATTCCCTCTCTGCGTGGAAATGCGAGCTTCCAGCCCCTGGAAACCCATGACTTTGGTGAAGCGACGAGCCTCATCATCAACCGAACCTTGGAGGAACTCCGACAGTCATTAAACGGAAACAATTCTCAAGTTGAGGCGGACGCCGAAAGCTCCACTACCAATCGCGACGGGGCTGGAGCTGGCGCCGGCGCCGGCGCCACTGCGCACGACTCCCCCGAAGACGTTTCCGCAAGCACCGAGAGCTCCGGAAGCCCTGATAACTCCATCCGAGATGATGGAGAAGACGACGCTATTTTGAGCCCCGTGGAAGATGACGAAGGTGGATTCCAGAGTCCGTTCCGAAACAGCGTCGAGGGACCCTCACGGCAGAATAGCCTTCATGAGACTGTAGACGAGTCGCCTATCAAACTTCCGGAACTCCCTCCCTCCTCCGCGCCGTTGCCCGTTGACGACATGACGGCGAAGAGCAGCTCTCCCCTCCCGAACCGACTTACACCGCGGTCCAAGAAGGACATTCCTCTGAGCCAGCGACTATTTAAATCCAAAGCACTTCAGGCCCAAATGAGCGCCGCGGTAAACTCGCCATTGCACCCCAGCTCCGACGCCGATGTCGGTGTGAGATCCGACGATTCTTGGTCCAGCGTACCCGAGGACATATTGACGCGCATGGCCCCAGGTTATGAATCCCCGAGGGGAGCTGAACCCGAACCCGAACCCGAACCTGAACATGAACATGAACATGAACACGAGCATGAGCATGAAAATGACCGTGGACATCAACATGCACACCCTCAACAGGACGCCAAGCCTGCTCCTACTCCCGGCTCACATCCGGAGACAGCTCATCGCTCACCCACTCTGTCCGAGGAAGCTGCCACATACGCGGATGATTCCTTTTCCACCATTCCAGGCGAGGTGCTAGAGAGAGCAGTTCCCACCTCACCATGCTTACCCGATATTTCGTCGCGGCATGGCGGAGAGCACGAGTCGCCCGACAGACTGGCGCAAAGGTCGCCCACGCTGTCGGAAGAGGCTGCTGCCTACGACAATTCGTTTCCCTCGGTTCCAGAAAAGGTGCTGGAGCGAGCGGCCACCGGGTTGCCACTACACTCAGATGCGACTGAAGCTGAAAGGGCCATTGAGACGCCGGCTCAAGATCGTCATGCAGAACCTCCGGTCGAAGAGAAACCCATGTCGGAATCGAACCAGGTGGGCTCTCAGTTGTTGGTTCCTCGGTCTACCGAGTCTGGCTCTCGGCCATCTCTTTCGCCCATCGTCAGAGCTGGACGGGCTCTTCAGAGCGTGACATCCGACGCGTCGTCTCCTCCCTCCCGACAGCAATCGCTCGGAAGCCCTTTCAGGGCGAGCACCAACGCAAAGCCCGTGCCCGTGCCCGTGCCTGTGCCTGTGCCTGTGCCTGCTCCGGCCATGCAAACAACGACGTCCCAACAAGGGGGTCATGTAACAGATGAGGAGGAAGATATCTGGGGCGTGGAGGCTCGTAGGGAGACCAACCATGGGCGTCTCCGACAGCAACCTTTCGGTAAACACCGGACCGTGCATAAGCCACGGCCACACTCTGTTCGGGCTTCGTCTAGCCAGTCTAGCAGTAGCATGGACCAGAAGAAGCCAGGGAGGCCTGGTCTCCTGAATCGTCTGAGTATTCCCACTCCCTGGAAAAATCAACAACAAGGCAAACCTGCTCCGACGCCCGCCACGGCCCGCTCAAATGCGAAGGATAGCACGTTTGGGGGTTATTCCATTCTATCACAAAACAAAACCAGACAAACTCCTCTCGTCAACGCCCAGGATAATGGTCAAACGTCGAGACGGTTCGATTTATCTGCTTTCTTCTCGTCCCCCGCCCTCTTGCCCGGCATGGAAAACGCACAGGCCGTGCTAAAGAGGAAGAGAGAGAGCATGGCGGTACAAGAACAAGAGCACGAGAAGGAAGACCGGCCCTCTGCGAAGCGCCCGCACGTCCTGCAGACGACTACCATGTTCCCGGAGGCCCGGCGCGACTCCCCGGCCGCCCCGGCGCGGGACCCAGTTCGCAACGGCGGCAGCAGACTCATGTCCCGCGAGGACATCCGAAAGTGGCAGCAGCAGAGTTCGGCGGTAGAGGAGTCCTCATCCCCCGACACCCCGACGCGGATCGTGCGCCCTCTACCCGAGAGGAACGCCTCGCCCACCAAGTCATGCCTGCGCTCGCCCCTCAAGCCGCGCACGCCAGGGCGGGTTGTCGTTTTCGACAAGGAGGCTCTTTCGCCCGTTGAACAGGCGCGGGTGCGGCAGGAGAAGCAAGCTGCCGCGGCGGCTGCTGCTCGCCAGGCTGGGATTGAAAGACGACTGCGGGAATCGGCGGGTCAAGGTCAAGGGCAAGGGCAAGGGCAAGGGCCGCCCGTGGTGGTTTCATTCGCGCCGCCGAGAAACGAGGACGAGGACGTGGAGATGACCGATGTCTCCGACTACG
Organism: Sodiomyces alkalinus F11; assembly: GCF_003711515.1. NCBI lineage: Eukaryota > Fungi > Ascomycota > Sordariomycetes > Glomerellales > Plectosphaerellaceae > Sodiomyces > Sodiomyces alkalinus. Next base: position 5,828,925 of record NW_021167079.1, on the reverse strand, counting down.
CGGAAGAAGAAGAAGAAGAAGAAGAAGAAGAAGAAGAAGAAAGGAGCGAGGAAGAGGATGGTGCTGAGGAGGTACCCGCCCCCGCCCCAGCCCAGTCGACCCAGAGGGGGCAGAGGCTTCGGCTTTCCAAGGTGGTCTGGACGAGGGACCACTGGATCCGCATGGACGAGCTGGTCCAGGAGCGGCGCAAGGGACCGTTCCGGTTCGATTTCCCGGCCGACTTCGAGTCCGAGTCGCGCTGGCTGGTGGGGCAGACCATCAGCTCGCACGGCGAAAAGTTGGTGCTCAACCCGTGGCACCTGAGCATCATCGACGCGTTCAAGGTCGATGTGGGTGGGGTGTGGGACGAGCTCACGCTGGCTCGGAGGCTTTTTGGCGTCATTGTCGCCGAGGGACTGCGGAAGGAGGGGCGGCAGCCCAAGGTTCCATATGCCCATCGGCGTCGGCGTTGAACTTTTACATGCCATGGGTTTCTTTTTTATTTATTTATTTCTGTTCCTCTCTACGATGATTCTATACCGGGCCAGCATTGGGGATGGAGGATTGGATTTCTCTGCATGGTCAGGAGTTACAGCATGCCAGCCACGGCGGATTGCTGCCATTGTATCACCAGGTTACCAATCGCCCGGTGTGTTGGATCAAGGTCGGAAAGGCGGCCATGGCGTTTTAGGGAGGTTTTATCACGATTATGACGACCCATAATGAATATGTCGGGCGAGAAAGCCCTGATTTGTTTTTGGTGCAGAGAGTGGGAAAGGCCTCACGGGGTGTGTAGATCACCAGTGGCATGGTCGCAACGACGTGTTACCGAGGCGGAAGAAATGCAGTGCATGTGCATGTGCATGTGCCTGATATTGTTACAGTGCAAAGCTTGCGACTACCAATACCCCCTTTCCCGTTTCCCGTTTCCCCTTCCCTTGTCCCCTTTTCAACTTGTTAACAAATCACTCCAACTGCGAGGCCTGGTTCGTGTATAGCACATCGACGACATTGCTCAGCTTCTCAATAGTGGCCAGGGCGTGGTCGTAAGCGTCGTCGCGTTGGGCCTCGTCGAAGATGATGAGACAGCCGGCGCCCTGGTCGAGGACGCCGGTGATGACCTTGTCGAGGATCATCTGGGAGAGCTTGCGCTCGACCTGCTGGGTGTCGAGGCTGACCATCTTGGCGATGTGGCCAATCTCGACGCGGGAGAAGGGCTCGATGACCTTGATGAGGTTCTGCTCGAGCATGGCGTCGTAGAGGCGGCGGAGGTGGTTCCGGATGAAGGCGTCGGAGCCGAGCTCGTAGCGGTAGGAGGACAGGGCCTGCTCGTACTCCTCGAGGGAGCGGTTGGCGTGGGCGCGACCGATGGCCTTCATGGCCTCGAGGTTCTGGCCGGCGTACTTCTGGGCCTGCTTGGACGAGAGGAGGTTGTTGACGTCGTCGGCGAGGTTGAGCATGACCTTGCAGAGGAGCATGTACTGGAGGGCGGCGGTGGCCTTGGCGGGCTCGTCCTGGGAGTGGTAGCCGTCGAGGGCCTCGATGAAGTAGGAGAAGGCGGTGTTGAAGTCCTTGTCCTCGGCGTGCAGCATGCCGCTCTGCATGTCGAGGTGGGCCTGCAGCAGGGGCGGGGTGTAGACGGAGGCGGCCGAGGTGCGGGCGCTGGTGAGGGCGGCGCGGGCCTTGGGGATGTTCCCGAGGGCGTGGTAGACGCGCGACTCGAGGAGCTGGACCTCGACGAGGACGAGCTTGTCGTCGAGGCGCTTCAGCTCGCGGAGCAGGCCGTTGATCAGGGTGAGGGCTTCGTAGTAGGACTGCTTGGCCATGAGCAGCGTGACCAGGCGGGTCTCGAGGTTCTGGCGCATGAAGCTTCGGCGTTCCGAAGTCGCCCATTCGATACAGGACTTTGTCACGGCGATCTGGATGTCGGTGGAATGGGGAATGGCTTCAAAGAGGTCGAGAAGCTGGCGAACTATTCATCGGTAGGGTCAGCAATGTCGCAAAGCAAAAAAACCCACGGGAGGGTGTCCAGGGGTGTCCATCCGTACCAAGTTTCGCCGTCTTCGCCTTGGCAAAGGATGACAAGACCGTCCTGCTTCTTGTCACCAAGTCGACAAGCTGTTGCGTGTTCCTGAGGACGAAGAAGAAAAGTGGTCAGTCACAGTCACACATGTCCGTTTTACCGTTTTACCCTATAGGAAGGCGGAGGAGCCTTACTTCTCATCCCGATACAACTCTCCCAGCCCAATCAAGGCCGTTTCATATTCCTTAAGAGCAGAATCGGATGTTGTAGATGGAGGCTTGGAGAGAATCTCCTTGTACAGAGCCTCAGCCTGTCGCGGGTCCGATTTGGCCAGCTTCTTGGCTTCCTGGACCCTTTGCGAATCGCCCTGAGCCATGGATGCGGATGTCGACGATGCCGCTGCGGATCTGTACGTTGCCGGATTCTTAAAGTGAATAGGCCGTCGAAAATGAGGTGGTGTTTGGAAGGAAGTCGCGGGGAAGGATGGCGGTTTGGTTATGCGGATATAGTAGAGAGTGCGTCGATTGGGGGGAGTAGGAAGCTTCAAGGTCGAAAGGTCGAAAGGTCGAAAGGTCGAAAGGTCGAAAGAGAGAGCTCCAAGGTAGAGTACGAAAGTGCGTATGCCGCTGCTGGAGCCTACAACGTACACACTGCACTGGTGATTATCTCAGCAGAGTCCCATAAGTTGCGGCCCGACTTTGATCCATACACAAACATAATTGGTTATAATTCTCCGAGAGGGACCCCGTGCTCCCCCCACCATGGCAGCTCGAAATTTTTGGAGAACAATCGAGAAAGTTTGGAAGGGGGACTTGGGACTTGGGATGCTCGCCAAAGAACGAGCAAAAGACCCGACGATCAAATCGAAACAAAAAGAAACAAAAGAAAAATTACTTTCGCACCCATGACACCACGCATGACCACGCACGCATAGTTACAAAACGCTTCACACCACATACCGACACTTGAAGAAGCATGCCATCTTGAGGTTGAGCTTTCACCATGAAAATCAAAGCTCTGAGCCGATCGGTCGAGGAATATCAACCAGCAGGGACAGATGTGGTCAAGTTGCCTCGCAATCTAGATTCGGCAGCACATCCATTTGAGCGCGCAAGAGAGTGAGTCAAGCTGGTCATCTCAAGAAAAGAAAAGAAAAGAAAGAAAAGAAAAAGAAGCCAACTGGACTGGAGCCAGGGGAACTGACGATTCGATGGCGAAAGATACACCAAGGCCCTCAATGCGGTCAAGCTAGAGCGGATGCACGCTGCGCCCTTTGTGGCGCAGTTGGGTGCCGGTCATATCGACGGAGTGAGTAACCATGAAGAAGGCAGAGGGAAAACAAAAGAGAGAGAGAGAGAGAGGTCTAACGAAGCGACACAGGTCTACAGCATGGCGAAAGACCCCAACAGCCTACAGAGATTCGCATCGGCCAGCGGCGACGGAGCGATCAAGGTATTCGACCTCACGACGCGCGACGAGACCTGGCAGACCAAGAGCGCGCACGAGAACATCGTGCGGAGCGTATGCTGGACCAAGGACCAGCGGCTCCTCAGCGCGGCCTCGGACAAGACGGTCAAGCTCTGGGACCCCTACAACACGCCGAGCGAGGCGGCGCCGCTCTCCTCGTGGCTCGGCAGCAGCGGCTTCACCAGCCTGTCGACGCACCGCTCCAAGAACGTGTTCGCGGCCTCGTCGTCGTCGAGCTCCATTGCCGTCTACGACTTGGAGCGCCACAACGCGGCGCCCGAGGTGCTGGCTTGGCCCCACGCCGTGGATACCATCAACGCTGTGGCGTTCAACCAGGTCGAGACGTCGGTCTTGGCCGGGTGCGGGTTGGATAGGTCGATCATTCTGTTCGATCTGAGGACGTCGATGCCGTTGGCCAAGACCACGTTGAGCTTTACCTGTAACGCCATTTCGTGGAATCCTATGGAGGCGTTTAACTTTGCTGTGGGCAGCGAAGACCACAACATTTATGTATGGCCTTTTTTTTCTCTTCTTTTTTCTTCTTTTTTCTTCTTTCTTTCTTTCTTTCTTTCTTTTCCATTCCTCCTTCTAAAAGAAAGATCAGCTAACTCGTCTTCTCTCCCCACCCCCCGCAGATCTTCGACATGAGAAAATTGGGCAGGTCACTGAACATTCTAAAAGACCACGTGGCAGCGGTCATGTCGGTCGAGTTCAGCCCGACAGGCGAAGAACTCGTGTCCGGGTCGTACGACCGCACGATCCGGCTCTGGAACCGCGACAAGGGCCACTCGCGCGACATCTACCACACGAAGCGGATGCAGAGGGTGTTCAGCACCATGTTCACCCCCGACTCCAAGTACGTGCTCTCCGGGTCGGACGACGGCAACGTGCGGCTGTGGCGGACGAACGCGTCGGAGCGGGCCGGGATCAAGACGGCGCGCCACCGCCAGGCGCTGGAGTACAACGACGCGCTGGTGGAGAGGTTCGGCCACATGCCCGAGGTGCGGCGCATCAAGAGGCACAGGCACGTGCCCCAGGTCGTGAAGAAGGCCGGCGAGATTAAGAAGGAGGAGCTCAAGGCGATTAAGAGGAGGGAGGAGAACGAGAGGAAACACTCGAGGAAGAAGTTTGAGAAGAGGCGGAGTGAGCGCGAGAAGATGATATTGGGGAGTCAAAAGTGAAGAGAAGACGAAAAAAAAAATGAGAGACATGAAGGGCAGTCAAGGCGTTCAGGTTCAATCTTGGGTTCGGGTCAGGGTTCATATTCACTTGTTATTCTCTCCCTCTTCTTCTTTTCTCTCGGCCTGAGACTTATCCGCTGCATTTCCTCGGCGTTGGCACCTTGGGACAATAGGAAGAGGAACAATGGTCTGCGCACATATAACCTGTATATGGCTGATGATCCTCATGCACCCATGGTATAAAATGACCTTCTTCGCACCATATTACCACGTGTCTTGCTGAGTGAGCTCTGGGCACTCTTATGACGGGTTCGTGAGAGAATAAGAGTAACCAGGTGCGTGGATAGACCGATAGACTGTACCGAAATCAATTGTACGCATCTCGGACGTAGGACACGGTGGTTTGGATAGAGGTTTAGGACTGAAGGAGGGAGGTCTCTAAGGTACATACGTTGTAGGGTCTATGTTCTATGGGGGTTCTGGGGGGTTCTGGACCAGGCACAGAAGCGTTGTGAAACCAAAAGCGGTGGGACCACGCCAGGGGTACCGCTGAAGAAAACCACCATAGGAGCACCTGCAGGGGTTCAAACATGTGCTCAGGCAGTGGGGTCGCTGGGGGTCAACCAGTTGCGTTTCATTGTTTCACGAAAGATGTACTGGTACGGACCAATGTTTGAGCTACGGATACTTTGTCCCCCCCTCCATCTCGCTCTCTACCTTAAGGTACCTTACAGTGTACTGATATTTCTCTTCTCTCCTCGTCTCGTCTCGTGTTCATCTTCGTCTTCAGGCGAGAGCTGGTTTACTGTTTCTCTCTCTCTCTCTGTCTCTTATTTTTGTTTCCTTGCTTCATTTGCAATTTTTTAATCCCCTTAGTGTTCATATTCACTTTCATTCTTTTCCGAAGTATTTAATTGGTACCGAGCAGAGCTCGAAGCATCACAACTCTACCACCCATTCTCCAACCTCGCAGAAGAGACACCTCGGTGGAAGCGCCAACCTCTTGTCGTCTTGTCGTCCTCTCCCTCTCCCTCTCCCTCTCCCTCTCCCTCTCTCTCGCTCTCTCTCTGCTTCCCCCCCACAATGGACTACTCCAGCCCACCGCCAGGCGACCGCGACTCGTGGTTCGCACCAATGTCCCTCGACCTCATCCTCAAGGTCCTCAACGTATCCTTCTTCCACCCCTTCGTCGCCTGGATCATTCCCCTCAGTTTCCGCGCCCAGACCATGCACTGGGACGCCCCACCCATGCTGCTCTCCATCGCCTGGGCCGCCTTCCTGACCCTGACCTGGGTCGCCGGCATCATCAACCAGCGCATCGCCTACGGCCCTCCGCGCCACGTCGACCTCTCCGAGGAAGTCATCGTCATCACCGGCGGCTCTAGCGGCCTGGGCCTCCTCATCGCCGAGGTCTACGGCATGCGCGGCGCCTCCGTAGCTGTGCTCGACGTCCGCGACATGGAGAACGGCGAGGCCCGCGGCGTGACCTTTTACAAGTGCGACGTCAGCGATAAGGACCAAGTAGCCCGCGTCGCCGCCCAAATTGAACGTGATGTGCGTTCTCTCTCTCTCTCTCTCTCTCTCTCTCTCTCTCTCTCTCTCTCTCTCTCTCTCTCTCTCTCACCCCCCAAACTAGCCAGCTAACCGTTGCTTCACAGCTCGGCCCGCCGACAATCCTCATCAACAACGCCGCCATCGTAAACGGCAAGCCCCTCCTCGACCTCGACCTCCCCTCCATCGAGCGCTCCATCTCCACCAACCTCCTCGGCGCCTTCTACACCCTCAAGGCCTTCCTCCCCTCCATCACCCGCGCCGAGGAAGGCGGCACCATCGTCACCGTCTCCTCCGTCCTCGCCCACCTCGGCGCCGCCCACCTCACCGACTACTGCGCCGCCAAGGCCGGCCTGACCGCCCTCCACCGCTCCCTCGAGGCCGAGCTCCGCGCCTCCCACCCGCACGTGCGCGCCGTCCTCGTCGAGCCGGGCCAGCTCTCCACCCCGCTCTTCCACGGCGTGCGCTCCCCCAACGCCTTCCTCGCCCCCGTCGTCGAGCCCGTCGACGTGTGCCGCGCCGTCGTCGCCGCCATCGACGCCGGCCGCGGCGCCCGCGTCGCCACCCCCTTATACGCCCGCTGCGCCCCCTGGTATAACGTCCTGCCCGCCGCCCTGCAGGTCGTCGCCCGTCGCCTGTCGGGCGTGGATTATGCTATGCGCTCGTTCCGCGGTCGGTCGCTCGCTGGGGAGAAGGAGGAGAAGAGGGCGGACTGATGGGAAGTGCGTTACCGCCTGGTGACGGCACCCGATGGCAGAGGAGGTTCGGAAGTAGGGGGAGATCGGCGCGGGCGCCCACGAGGACTGGGGGGAACATAGAAGACACATTAGAAAACAACCCAATCGAATACCCCAATGAATATCTGAATATCTGTCCCTTCGTATTATCAAGTGATCACTACCTTATCTTACATACACGCAGGCACAGGCACATCCAGTGCGAGCACGATATCAGGACTCAATCCTATTTCCCAATTGCTCGCTGGTCTATTAAGTAGGGTATGCATTTTTAGTTAACGACGCCTCGTATCCATGCATGGCGAGGCGTGATTAATGTTGCAAACGCTTATATGCAAAACGCTCATATACCGCTCAAACATCAAAACTCAACTTTGACTCTCAGAATTCCTCCCCGCCGGTGTCCATAGGCTCTAACCGTAACGCCGGAACACAATCGATCGTCCAAACAAGTAGAGAAGGAATAAGAACCGAAACCACCAAAATGCGTGCGTCCGTTTCTTCTTCATTTCGTCTTCCCCCCCCTCATTAAACGACATCATCCCCCCTGCTGCCACCGGTCGTCCTCGGTACGCTCGATCTTGCAGCCGAGTGTTCACTGCTCGCCCGATCCGCTTCCTTCTCGTACTCAGGACCCTGCCGTTCCAGGTACGCCGCGCCACCATTGGCGCCGATAGTTCCGCTCGTGGTGCGCTCCGGCGAAACAGGTCCCGGTTCGGGTACGGAGACGTCAAAACCGGCCTCCAAGCTGTCATCTTCCCCCATGGCTGGCGCGGCAAAAGTCGGGGCGTAGGCACTCTTGGCGCGGATCTTGTGGCCGTAGAGCAGGAAGATGAGAGGGATGGGGACCATCAAGGCCGCCAGGCCGCCCAGGACGGTGGAAGCCCACTGAATGCCCATCCCGTTGAACATTTGCTGGGCGAAAAGCGGGAAACCGGCACCGGCGAGTGAACGGAGGAAGGTGTTGCCGGCGATGGCGGAGGCGGCGAACATGAGGTACGAGTCGACGAGGTAATTGAGGGACTGGAGGAAGATGGACATGAGACCGAAGCCGGTGAAAAGACCGCTGAGGGTGGGGACGATCCAGTGCACCTCGGCCGTATAGCCGGACCAGCCGAACCAGAAAATCCCGGCGGCGAAGAAGGCGGCGCCGACCACGACGGAATGCAGGCGCCACTCGGGGACGGGAACGCCGTGGTTCGCCTTCAGTTTACGGAGGTACCACGGCTGCTGCAGCAGGACGGTGGTGCCGGCGAGGAGCTGGCCAACGACCATGCCGAAAAAGGTGAGGCCGGACTCGCCGGCGTTGAAGCCGTGGACGCCGCGGAAGACGATGGGGTAGGCGGTCAGGAAGAGGTAGAGGATGCCGTAGATAAAGGCCATGTAGATGGAGAGCAGGGTGACGATGGGCTCGAAGAGGAGCAGGCGCATGGGACGGGAAAAGTTCTTACTGACGAGCTCCCGGAAGTCGACCTCAATTTCCTCCTGCTTGGCGTGGATCCCCCAGTTACGGGTGCGGCGGCGCAGCTCGGCGGCCTTGGCTACGAGGATGACAGGCGGATACGTCTCCTCGAGGAAGAACAGGTCCAGGAGGAAGGCGACGAAGCCCATGATGGTGACGAGGTATTGGGTCCAACGCCAGCCGAGATGCGACTCGACCATAAAGCCACCGATGAAGGGGGACAAGAGCGGACCGGAGAAGACGGCCATGGAGAAGATGGTGATGGCCACGCCGCGGGTACGGTTGTCGAACAGGTCGGAGAAGACGGCGGCGACGACGGCGAGGGGACAGGCGCCGAAGAAGCCGGCGAAAAAGCGACAGAGGAGGATGGTTTGGATATCCTTGCCGGTGGCAGCGCCGATGGAAAAGACGGAGAAGCCGAACATGGCAATGACTAACGGGGGGCGGCGACCTTTGAGTTCGGAAAGGGGGGCCCAGAGTGTTGGGCCAAAGGCGAAACCCAGGACGTAGAGCGAGACGCCAAGCAGGCCGACCTCGGACGAGACTGAATACTCCTGGCTGACGGGGCCGGTGGCGGCGGAGAAGATGCTCGAGGCGAAGGCGGAGGTAAGTGTGGTGAAACCCAGAATCACGGCCGTCATCATCCTGCGCGAGTGGGGGAAGACGTCAGTCAGTATCTGTTACATTGGTTTCTGTCTTGGGGTATTCTATTGGGGAAATCCAAAAGTATCTGACTTACTTCTTTCTCAGAGGCCAGTTCTGGGCATGCATGGGGTCATCGGGTCCATCGAACTCGACAACGTATTCCTCTTGCTCTGGTAGAGGGGGCGGGTAGGGCTTGCCGGCGCCCATGGCGGGCAGGGGCTTTCTGGACTCGCGGCTCTTAAGACTGCGGCCGACGGTGTTACTGTGCTGGCTGCGCTGGGTGGCGATGCGGCTCAGGGCGGTGGGATGGCGTTCGAGGTCGGGCTGGGTCGATATACGGCTTATGCCCATGCGCTGGTAGGGCTGGGCGGAGGAAGAGGAGGAAGATGTGGTGCTCGAGCTCGTAGCGGCGGACAGGACACGCTCGATCTCCCTGCTGTCTCGACTAACATAGCGGGTTGGGGACGCCTCGCGAGCTGCAGCCGCGAGTTCGCGGTCCACTATGTCCATGTCCATGTCCGTACTTCGGGGTTCCATGACGCGAGGATATCTGATATTTGGTGATCAACTTGAGATGTTGGTTGAAAGGGGGGAAGGACGAGAAGTCGTAGTCAGTCGTCAAAGAAGAAAGCAAGGGGGGGGAGGGGGGGACGTCAAGTCGTACGGGTGGGAATTAAAGGAAGAGTTGACCTCGAGTCTTGAGTCATATGGGGGACGTAAGGGGGGAAGGTAGAACCCTCTAATTACTTCCGTTCTAGGAACTGAAAAAAGCTAAAGGATTTAGACTCTTAAGCTAGGTACTTGGTTCTTGTCCGGGACACTGCCCGGTAGATAAGTAGTTGGGCCCAAGGTCCAGGATGTGGCGGATGGTGTAAGAAAGAGCAGTGGGTAGTGGGTAGTGGGTAGTGGGTACCTTGGGTGGGTAGAGCCGGTAATTACTGCACGGGGTTACCTTGACAGACAGGGCAAGACAATAAACGTCGAAGGCAACGTACACGTACAACGTACGTCAACATACGACCCGGGGCTCGGGATTCGGATTCGGGACTCGGACTCTCCCGGCCGAGAGAAAGGAGGACTTTGACATGTTATCAATGCCAAGAGAATCAGTTAGAGAAAGAGGGAGAAGGAAAGAAATAATTCGACTAGGAAGTACGAATTACACAGAAACAGACATTTCATGATGGAGAAAATACTATGTATAGATAACCAAATAATGCTCGTGGTAGGGCATTGAGGGGCGACTTTTTTTCCTCGCCGTTTCCGATAGGGCGGCAGTTCTCGGCGTTATGACAAGCAATGGCTTTAATATAATCAATTTATAATCCCTTAATCTGACCGTTTTTTTATCGTATTTATCCTTTTACGGTTACGCTGTAGTCGACCCTGATTATCCCGTTTCTTATTATAATCGCATTAGGGCATTGGTTCCAGAAAACCGAAGAGCAAGGGGCAAACAGAAACAGTCTCAATGCCAAGACATTAGCAATGACTGCACAGATAGTTCGAGAAGGGATACCTAAGACGAAAAAAAAAATCGATGGAGCCCAAGCTATCGGCAAGCAACGGCTAAAAAATATATGCAAGGGGCTGCTATGGGGAGCTCAAGACCGGAAGAATGCCTTGAGATGAAAATAATGTCCGATTCATAGGTACAGTTCGCTGCTGCCCTGTGCTCAGCTCAGCCTGTTGAGGTACCTATCACATCACGGCACCACAGGTCCGAAGTGAGACTGGACCGGCTTCGGTATCGGTATCGGCCGGGAAACCCACTGAGACTTTACTCCCTGAGGCGGTTCGTTGAAGGACATTGATAGATTAAACTATCATTTTATCTAGGTATCATAAATGCGAGTCCAACAATCGCAGTTCTGACATGACTATAAGAGCGTGGAACGTATTGGGTTCGGGTTCAATATTTTTTAATTCCGAATCAAAACAAATCAATTGGAGGCAGACAAACCGCCGAAAGAAGACGACTATGGCACCACCCAGCGCGAAGTGATGTCATGCTGCATAAGGTATGCTGCAGGTTGGAAAGATTTTGTGAGCTGCAGGTGACCTTGGTCCCCATCTCTGGGTCGATTAGTCAAGTACACGTACAACGTACGAACGAAGTAATTACTGAGGTACGACACCAACGTCTCGCCAAGCGGGCAATCAGGGGCTCGTGCAACGTACCCAGTACTCCGTACCTTACACGCCCCCCCGACGTGGCATTGCATCGAAATACCTACCAGGTAGTCCATTATAGCCTCACCGTGAGGAGTCGTAATACTCGGAGTCTTCCCTTCACAAAACAACAGGGTTAGATTGGGGGATACATGTATAGAGTGCTTTCATGGATAAAAATGTACCAGGAAAATCATCAAATCATGATAACTAAGAAAAAAGAAAAAAAGATACCAGAACAGGCGACCTAGAGTCCAGCCGCCGCTCATATGCCTATTCCGTGTCTATACGCCGTCCTCATCCCTTTCCCTTCCCATGTCTGCCCATTCACATCATCATTCAAGGGGAATCCGTTCGTCGGTCGAACCCCCATCCATTCTCCAAGAGCATCGTCGCCTCCTCCAGACTCAGCCCCGCCGTCTCCGGGTAAATCTGCCACACGAGGACGTATCCTACCACGCAGATGGCCGCGTACAACATGAAAGTCAACGACGGGCTCAGAAGCTCCATCAAGGGAAGGAACGTCAATCCGACAATGAAATTGGCACCCCAGTTCGTCGCCGTGGCCACCCCGCTGCCGATGGACCGCACAGCCAGCGGGAATAACTCGCTCTGCATCCACGGCACGTTGCCCAGCCCCAGCGCGTACGAAGCCACGTACACCATGATGCTGACCAGGATGATGAATGCCGCCCCCTCGGGTCCCTCTGCTCCCGCCCCTGCGCCTCCTTCTCCTGTGTCTGGCTCTGGCCCTGGCCCTGGCCCTGGCCCTGGCCCTGATCCTGGCACACCGACCCCAGAGTCTCCAGCCGTAGTAGTGGATGGTGCCTCGGGCACCCCCAGATCGATAAAGGAAAAGCCGTACGCAGAGAGCACCAAGCCGCCGATCATAAAGGGCAACGAGTAGAGCAAGATGCGCCGCCGGCCGATGCGGTCGATGAGGAAAAGCGCCACCACGGTAAAGAGGAAATTGGTCACCGCCACCGTCATGGCCGTCATGGTCGGCGTGCGGAACCCGACGAGCGAGAAGATGGTGGCCGAAAAGTACATCAGCGAATTGAACCCGCACAGCTGCTGCAAGCCTTGCAGCAGGCAGGCGATAGTGAGCGCGCGCCGGTTCCGCTGGACCGCCACCAACTCCCGCCAACCACCCCACCACTCGAGCCGCGGCGAACCCTCGCGGCGCATGGCCTCGCGCTCCCCGCGGATCTCGTCCTCAATCTCCCGCACCACCGCCGCCGCCGTCGCCGCCATCGCCGCCCCTCCGTTGCTGCCGCCCGCCACCTGCGCGACCACCCTCTTCGCCATGGCCGACCGGCCCACCATGACCAGCCACCGCGGCGTCTCGGGCATGTACATGACCACCGAGAGCTGCAGGGCCGCCGGCAGCGCCCCGAGGCCGACCATGTAGCGCCACGCCGAGACGCGGTCGCCCCACACGGAGAGGGCCCAGCCGACGACGTAGGCGACCACCTGGCCCAGGGTGATGGAGAGGACGTTCATCGTCACGAGCCGGCCGCGGTGCGAGGCCGGCGCCAGTTCGGCTAGGTAGAGCGGCACGACGAAACTGGCGGCCCCCACGGCGGCGCCGATGACGGCACGGCCGAGGACCATGGATGTGACTGTGTGGGCGGATGACTGGAGCAGGGCACCTATGATGAAGAGGAAGTCGGCCAGGAGGAGGACGCGGCGGCGGCCGAGAGCGTCGGCGACGATGGAGGAGAAGGGTGATACGATGAGGGCGAAGAGGGCTGTGCTGGACGTGATGATGGATTTGTCGAATGACGTGAGCTCGCGGTCGGAGAGGGACGTGCCGATGGAAACGAGGGCGGCCGAGATGACTCCTGTGTCGTCTATATAAAAAGTACGATGCGTTAGTCTCTCGAGGAAGAGAAGGAAGGACGAGGTCCCGGGGGGGGCCAAAAACGTACATCCGAAAAGCAGGCCGCTGATGCATGCAGCCATGGTGAGCAACCACACGAAAACCCCGGCCCGCGCAGAGGGCTGACCCGGCTTCGGCAGACCGACAAGGTCCAGCTCGGCGGCGATATCACCGTCATCGGCGGCGTCGGCGTAGTAGTCCTCCTGTTGGAGGAGAGCGGCAGAATCGTCGCCGGCGTTGCGGCCAGGGTCCTTGCCGTGATCCCGGTCCTGCCGGTCTGCCATGAGCGGCGCCCCGGCAGACTGGGACGAAGGCATGGCTATAGCCTATCCGTATGGATGGGGCTGGGTGGGAAGAGAGCGCAACGGACGAAATGCCAGAAGCCCGCGGAGCTTTCTCAACGTGCGGGCATGGCTTGTTCTTGTTTGTTGTTTTTTTCTTCCAGACGTGCGCTTCGAGGCCAGATGTCACGAGTTGAGAGAAACAGTGGGTTATTAATTAGGTGGGTGGAGGTCGTTGTCCGAAGTTCTGGTGTGGATCCCGTTGTGCGTATCGAAAAAGCAATGATCATCTGTCATTGGCTGGACTTAGTCATCAATTTCGGTGAGCTATCCTTCTTCACCGAGCGATACCGCGTGCGTATTCGTACAGGTATCCATCCGCACAGAGGGTAGTTCGTGATCGTCTGTGTACGAGGACTTATACTCCATACAGACATGAAGGAAACTCCATGTCAAGCTGAATGTACTTTTATACCTAGAACATGCAAAGGGCTGGACAACAGATGCAAAAAGTACAAAATTCCAGTTAATTTGTTCCCCCGAGTCGCTACCGCGATCGCTACCTTGGAGCGTCTGAATATTCGCAACAGTCTTCCCCGGCCCCCGTTCTGCTCCTTTCATCGATGTCGAGGTTTATTTGACTCTAGACCTGATAAATAAGTGGAAACTTCCAACACAATATAGGGGACACCTGTTCGCCCTCCTCTCCTGGTCGCCTTTCGCCGACTATCACCCAGACCACTCCAAGATTCGTTAGGTATATAGGCAAGATACGGAACAAAAAAAGAAGAAAGAAAAAAGAAAGAAAAAAGGCTCTCCTATTTCGACTTGTAATATATAGGAACAGAGGACAGTAAATCAGTTAGACCGGCGCCTGGTCGCCTCGTTCAGGGTATAAAGTCTGCGGGTGAACGGCAGCGGATGAGGTCTGCCATGTCCCGGACAGTCTCGTCTTAGTCACGGGGATGTTCCGCAACGCAGCCAGGTCCCAATCCGATATCGAAACCGAAACCGACCCCGCGCTCGACCCGCGGTCTCGTTCCGCGTCCTTCCCGCTGCTGATCGAGCTTCTGATGTCGTCGCTGTTGCTGTCATGGTCGTTGTTGGACATGCCCCCGCTGCTGTCGGTCCGCGAGTGCGCCGGCCCGGCGACTTGCTGCCCCGGGCGGCTCCGACTGCTGCTACCGCTGCTGCCGCTGCTGCCGCTGCCGCTGCCCTGCGTCGGCCGCGAAGACGTCGTGCTCCGCCGCGACACCATCACCGTGGTCGGGTCCATCGGGGTCGGCGACTGGATCCGCAGCTGCCCCACGCCGTAGTCCCACCCGCCGCCGCCGCCGTAGCGATGCACGCAGTGCGGTTCCTTGAGGCCGCAGTAGTGCGTGATGACCTGGTAGACGCGCAGCTGGACCTCGTCGGCGGTGGGGCGGTCGTCCGGGTTGGCCGAGAGCATGCGGGCGACGACGTGGAGGATCGGTACCACGCCGCGAAACACGGTCGCGCCGTCCGCGTCGGACGCTTTCTTCGTGGCCTCCTTCGCCAGCGTCGACATCCACGTCTCCACCTGGCCCAGGTTTTTGTGGAACGAGGAGTCCGGCACCGCCCCTCCCCGGCCTGCCTTCTTGTTCTTCGACGCCCGGTGCGTGGCGAAAGACTTGGTGCTCTTCTTGAGGAGGAAGCCCGCCATCTCCAGGAGCACGCACCCGAGCGAGAAGACGTCGGCCGCCTGCGCGTCCAGCTGCGGGTTGGGGGACTGTAGCATGGCGCTGGGGCTGCTGGGGTTGTCGTTGCGTGGGATGGAGAAACTAGTACGATTCTCGGGTGACGTCGACATGGCGCCCTGCGCGCCCTTGCTCTTGCGGTTGCCGGCAGTGTAGCCCGATGGACCCGTCGTGGGTCGAAACCATTGTTCCGGCGCGGCGTAGTCGTATGATTCACGGTCAAACGAGGAGGAGGACTTTTCCGGCTGTCCCGTTAGCGCGTCGGTGCTCATTCGCGTAAAGTCGGAGAACGAGATGTGTAGCTGATTGGTAAGGTGGATCGTTGATGGCTTGATATTGCCGTGCGAATATCGACGGCTGTGAATGTAGGCGAGAGCGTCTACTAGGCAGAGGATCCAGTTCATGACGAGGTGTCGCCGCTCTTTCTTGGGGAGGTTCCTGAAGCTCGACGGCGCGCTACCGAGGAACGACTTGAGGGACGAATCCATCGCTGGGGTGAACAGGACAAAGCCGACGCCTTGGTGGATGTACGATGCGAAATAGCATACAAGGTGGTGGTGCTGTATGCCCTTGATGCTGCTGATGGCTTCCTGGAAGTCTGCGGACGTCAAGCCTCCGGGACTGTTGGTGTGACTGAGAGGTATCCGGCGACGACAAAAGACGCGACCGGGCCAGTTGGGAAGCGCGACCTTGTCGATCGAGTGGCTGCCGAGGAGTGACGACCGGCGGTCCGCCGAGTCTATTGGAACTATGTCATGGTCTAGGTAGACGATGTGTTCTCCTTTCTGGAGGAGCTTCATGGTGTAGTGGAACTGTCGCAGGAAGAACTTCCTGTCCATCCTGTCATCCCTGACAGCCGTCAAGGCCAGACGCTCCACCTGGTCCTCGGCGATGGGTAGGTCATGGTCGTCCCACGAATCGTCGATGATGCCGAAAATCTGATCCGGGATGTTCAGGTCGACGAGTATAAGAAAGATGCGCTTGGCCTTGGTGTTGATCCACTCCCAGTACGTGCCGTCGGTCAAGCCGTCGCCGAAACCGAGCGACTGATCCAAGCGCTCAATTTCCTGGGGCAGCAGGTGGCGACAGACGAACTGGCGGGTGACGGTAGCCTCTATTTTGGCAGAGTCCCACCACTGAACCATCGTGATGATACCTCCTCGGCCTCCGCGACACCTGCATCACGGGTACGTGGGAATCGAACGCTCTCTGGAACGTTGGTTGAGCTGTTGGACTCGCCAGCCGAAGGGAGTTATAGAAAAGCCACGGAGACGGGCAGAACCGTCTCGTGAGTTTTCAAGATCCTCCCTTCTCCGCCGAAAATTGCGTGTGATGTCCTGGAGAACTGGGTCTGTGGAGGTGAGGGGGCGAGCCGTACCAAGTCGAGTCGGTGAAGGAGAGCTATCACTGTCGTGCGTTCTTCGTGCCTCTCTCTGGGGGTGAAAGCGTTCAACGAGTCACGGCTCGATCTCTGCGAATGCTCGTTATGGGCCAAGCGGAAACAGCTGGTCGAGGTGAATGGTGGATGAGGGGACGATGATGGTTGAGGTGCGACTGATGTACGAAGAATGCCCTGATGATTGATGATCCTGGTCGTCCTACACGTAGAGGTCGTTAGACTTCAGTGAGAAGGGGGGAAAGGTGGGGGGGTGGAGGGGGGCCTTCCAGTCAAGTCGGCCTTATCAGATGGGGCGGACAGACGCCTCCGGTTGGTCAACACAATTAATTGGCCTGAGAGAAGCGTCTGATTGGACGAAGGTGGTGCTGATAAGAAAGCATGGGGATCATGGACTTTCGCGAGTGTTTTACACGTAAATCCAAGAGTGACATGAGATGACATGTACTTACCTAAGTACCTTACTCTTCTGTGCGGAGTACGATGGTTGCAGACCACCTTACGTTGTGCGAATAGTAAAGTAGTTGGGAACTGCTGGAAAAGAAGTTTAAATTGGGAGCAGGCGG
>NW_021167079.1:5784366-5811810 GCF_003711515.1 Sodiomyces alkalinus F11 | reverse complement strand
GAGGAAAAAAAGGAAAAAAAAAGAACTAAGGAGAGGGGGAAAGGATGGATGTAAGAGGGGGAGCGAGGGGAGTCGAGGGGTCTCGTGGAATATGTACGCCCCGTCTTCCCCTTGTCCTCGGTGACCTGCCTGCGCTTCGGTGACAGACAGGAGGAGACAGGAGGAGACAGGAGGAGACAGGAGGAGACAGGAGGAGACAGGAGGAGACAGGAGGAGACAGGACGAGACAGGAGGAGACAGGAGGAGACAGATGTACAGATGTAGGCAACAGGTAATTAACATACCAATCCTCCTGTCTTTTCGAGCCTGTCGAGAAAAGTGGCGGAAAGTACAAGCATTTCTTGGCGCTGTTGGTGCTTGCAATTCTGGGGTAGGACACCTTGCACGCGACAGCGGCTGCGGGCGACAAAAGAGGGGTTCGGCTGTAATACTCCAGAGCAGACGATGAGATTGGTGCTGTGCCCCGTTGAGACAGAGTGAGCTGGTGTGGTAGTGGAGGTACCAGGTAAGGGTAGACGACAGTAGACGACAGTAGACAGAAAGAGACCCCTGGTTTGTGCAGTAGTTCATGTTAAGTTGACGCAAGGCCGACGTTTAGGGCTCCTTTGGAGTGGTGGTGTCACTGGTGTGTGGCAGCGGCATGGGGAAGGCGTCGCATGGATTGGTGCGCGGTGCCGGTTGAGCGGGCGCAACCTGCATAGCAAGGGCAGGAGAGCAGGAGAGCAGGAGAAGCGGAAAAGAGAATTTGCTGCGGTGCGAGAAACCAACAGGCCGACATGGGCAGACGACCGTTTGGACGCCCGCAACGGGCTTGAGCTCCGCGGAGCTATGGTATGTCTACGAAGGTAATCACTTCGTACGTTGTACGTACGGGTACTGGGCTAGATGCGCGGACTCCTGAGGTTGCTTTTCATACACATGGCATGTTGCACAGATGCTTATGCTTATTCGGCCTGTTCGGAGGGTCTTCAAGAATAAAGTGCTAGTGCGTTGGATGTGGTGTGGAGTACCGTTGTACGGATAATCACTCCTGCTCCGCGAACTTTCTGTTTTAGGCACTTCGCATTGTGGAGCAACTAAGAGGAAGGGTCCCAGAAAGGCTCAGCGACGCCGGCTGTTTTGTCTTCTGCGACGTCTATCCGTACACGTACCATAATGGGCTAGGGATACTGGGTTCAGATTGAGCGCTCGAGTTGAGCTTTTGGGGGATGGCATGCCAAATGCCTCACGCCATTGAAATGCTAGCAACTCACACTCACAAGGCTGGCCGAGGATGAAGCCTCCACAACTCACACGCCGCACTCTGTACACTATTATGCAGGAGCGGATAGCTTCGCAAGGCTCCAGTGGAAAAATCCGGACTGCTTACTAAGGTACCTAGGTGTAATTAGCTAGTACCGTGTAGCCCCAGTGCACTGTCCAGAACTTTACGAATACTTTCCTGTAGCTGCAGTAGTGTACATGTATAACGTACGTGCGTTGGTTGTACTGCCGTGTATCCATATTCGCTGTTTGCGGACCGAAGTTATATTTGGGTAAGGTATAAGAGTGAACACAAATTTATTCACTTGAACATTACACGTGTCGTGTACTTGAACATGATTTCCACCGTTTCGATTCTGTATTTTGCACCCACTGTACCCTGTTTCCGCGATGGACGCGTGGATGTTAATGCCAGATAAGAACAAGATCGGCGGAGAAACATGAACAAGGAGATTACTTACCCTGTTCGCGACGCGTCATTGGACAGTTGAGCCCAGGCCCATCCATCATTTTCATGCCAGTGCTCCACCAGACCGCAGGTTTCTTTTGATTAAGCTTCTTTTTATCCGTACATCGATCGTAGTGTACTTTCCCTTCCCTTCCCCCCACGTCTTGTGGAAAGTGAAAGCTTCCTTCCATAGCTCCGCGGAAGCTTATTATCGACACCGCGCTCCCATCCACCACTCTCGGAAAAGAAGAAAAATCTCCCCAAAAAACGCACCCCACCATCTTTCCTTCTCGACTTCACGAGCAGTCATGTCCAGCGGATGATCTAATCTCTAATAATTCTTCACGAGCCAAAGGACGAGGAGGAAGCAAAAAAAGAAGGGAAAGAGAAAAAAAGGGGAACGACGGCCGCACTTTTACCGATTTACCGCCGTCCTCAATTCTATCCGGCTACTGCCAAACACGTTATACTAATCTGTACCAACCCAACACGCATCGCACCATCTTCAAGTGAGTGTCACGCCGGACTACGCCAGCCTCTCGTGGACTTGCAGGCGAATGAGCGAAGGCTTTCTAAGAAAGTCTTGCCATAACGTTGTGCCGCTTCCAATTTCGGGAACCAGAGAAGCCTCGCCGGAAGAGGAACAGGCATTACGTCGCGCACTACAGATACCTGTACCACTACGGTACACACTACACACTAATTACACACTACAGCAAACCAAACGATCGCGATCACGACTAGACCACGGCCGAGCGACCGACGCCGTCAACGTTTTTCCCCCGTTCACTCGTTCAAGATATCGGTCACAATTTCCCGCATACTACTGCAGCTCGATGGGCTTGATTATGCTTTTCCTTCGTCTCGTCTAGCCTTTTGTTCCTTGCGCTTAAACCCGGCCACCCACCTCGCCTACCTACTCCGTATTCCACATTGGCGCACCAACAAGCAAGCAGGTGGCTGTCATAGCTGCGCAACACCTAATCATCGAGCGTCTTCTCCTCGTCATCCTTCTGTCCTCGTTGCAAAGCAATTGAAGATATAGGAGAGGCTGTCGCCTCGCAGAGATCCATCCTACGCCGGCCACACGGTCCAACCGCACGGTCCAACCACACACACACACACGCACACACCACACCACGCCATGCGCCCTCCGCTCATCGCTTCTGCGCTCTTATGCGCTAGAAGTGTCGCCTCTCTCACTACCGTTGGAGCAGCTGGTAGCGGCTCACCCCCAGGACCCCAACCAGGGCAGACGATCTTCGAAACAGGTGTCACGTGTCGATTGAAACCCGGCCAACTGGGGCCGGGGCTTTCTCCTTGTTCGCCGATGACCGACCTCGACGATGCGATGGGCCTGCCCCTGGAACTCTCAGGCGAACCACCTGCGATCTTCGCTGAGATGTACAATCTCGACGCCGCGGCGACGTATCTAGAGCTCGGCTCCAATGTCGTCCCTTTCTTGGCCTTTTACGAAAATGCAGCTATTTGCAACGTCTTTGCCTTGGATGCGGTCGAGGCGGAAGCCATTCCTGTGCGTCTCTTTCTTCCTCTCGTCTTTCCTTATTTCCTTTCCTTCTTCTCTCTCGTCCTTGAAAACTTTCGCTCCCAATCATTATGCTGATCTAAAAGCTACAGACCGCGAATTACTGTAATCAGACGCAGCTGGATGACTGCGTCAAAGTCACCCTCGTTTGCGGCAAGCCAGATACCTCCTTGGCACCTCCGCACCCGCACCCGCACCCGCACCCGCACCCGCATCCCCAGGTCATAGCGGACCCGGTCGCACGGCGCCCCCGCGAGACCTTGGCACCGGCGATTCAGCTGGTCGCAGCACCGGACGCGAAAGCTCGGGGGCCAGGCAGCTTCTCTCATCGCGCGGTGCTCGTCGGCAACTCTTCGCCCGACGCCGAACTCCAGGCGGAAATCGAAGATCTCCTTCACGATCAGGAACCCAGCAGCGTCCCACTCGCAGCTTCGAGGCCTGTGAAGCGTACGAGTACCGTCCGCGTTGCAGAAAACAAGACGGCGACACATCCGAGCAAGAAGCCTTCCGGGGCTTGGCCGTCCGCTTCTGGGAGGAAGCACATCGCTTGCATGGCTGGCGGGTTGGGCGTCGTTCTCCTCATCTTTGTCATCTGGTTGTGAATGTCCAGTCCGTGTCAGGCGAAGGGGACGAGATTGCTTAGAGCACCTCCTTTTTTTTCTCTCTCTTCATTTCATGTTCTCTCCTTCATTTTGATACCCCTTGTGTTCGTTCTTGTCTTGATTGAGAATAGGACATGTATTCCCAAGAGGACGGGGAAAGGGAGCGGCAAGAGTATGGGGCGTTTTTTGACTCTGCATGGCGGCTCATGCATGGAATACCTGGGAGCATTCACTTGCTCAGCACACGAAATTGGCGTTTAGGTTGAACAAATTTTGGCGGCGGGGCAAAAGGAGGCTGTCACTGTGTAATTCGGTGGTACGGCTTCGCTACCACGACGACCACCCCCTTGGGCTAGAAGCCTCGGGGAACAAGGGCGGTTTAATCTTGTATTATTGAGATGAAGAGAACCATCGGGAGATTGGGAGCTCGAGAGCAGGCTCGAATTGAGCTCAGGGGGTAATGTGTATAAGCGGATGTGCCACATTAGTCTCTACCTAGATGAGTGAGAGCTTTGAGGAGCTGCGAGACTTGGAAAAGTCCGCAAGTCCTTGCAGCTACCTATCTTAAGGTATCTTATATCTTAGTGAGATGAAATCAGTCATTGGTCCCGTGAGAAATAAGTTCCATGTCTTGATATCGAAGGTTCCCCTGTATTCCTTACCCGTACACCAGAGGGTCCCCCCCCCACCCCGAGTATCGTACAGAGTACACGAGGACACATACCTTATATGCCTTCTATACATGTCTTCGTCCCTGAATCGTGACTTGTGACTTCAACCTTGCTCCATGTGGCTGAGGCGGTTGAGGCGAGGTGTCATACTGTACCTAAGGTAGCCTCATAAAACCTTGGTGGTTTAAGTTGCAAGAAAATGATTCGAGATGGAGCGAGGAAGCCGTAACTCTATTGCTGCAGCCTTCTCAGCCTTTCCACCTGGGCGCCCTGCGGTAACTTGTTGGTTTCATCCGCACCTCGAGTAGAGCGTGCTCCGGACTGACATCTGCCTTCTCTCATCGATCTCTATTCCCATTCCCCTTGAAACCGTCTTCATAATCGGACAACACGACCGCCGCAAAGCTCAACCCTTCTGCTTACATGCATCCGTACCATCATTGACATACCGTCATCGGGAGAAAAGAGAAAAAAGAAAAGAGAAAAAAGAAAAGAGAAAAAAGAAAAGAGAAAAGAGAAAATACCCGTCTCGCCAGCTTTCCCCATGAATACACCGCACCCACCCAAGACGGTGCGTTTCAACACCAAGAAACACATACCCACACCCGAGATGCCCAGATCACCACCACAGAACCCGCTGCCGCCACCCAAGCCTGCCCTCAAGCGCAGCATCTCGGGTTCAGCGCGGAGATTCACATTCAACGTATTCGACCGAGACGCCGAGCCGTCGGGACGTCAGCACAGCATCCGCACCTTGTCCACGGGCCGGAACCGGACCCCTCACGAGGGATCCCCCCTGCTGCGGTCGATTATAATGACGGCGCTGTGCTTTATTTGCGTGGGCCTGGTCATTGTCAGTATCATCGCCTGTGTCGACTGGGCGCTGCGGGGGGCGGGTAAGCAGGGGATCCTGCCGCGTTTCGCTTGGGGCTGATGACGATGGTGGCTGGACCGGAGCGGGAGCGGGAGCGGGACATCAGCCACCGTCGGACGGTCGGTCCATGGGGAGGGGTAAAAGGGAAGAAAAAAGAAAGAAAGAAAAAGGGGAAAAGGGAAAAGGGAAAAGGAACCTGGCCAAAGGTGTCACGATACGATGCCTTGGAAACATTCGTTTTCCCTTTCTCGTTGCCTGCTATACGGCACCTTATAGCCCAGGATCACCACTTGGTTTCAAGGTATGGACATCTCTTCAGCAATTCGAAGCGAATCATGGGCCGGCTAAGGAAAAGAGCTGTCGTTCCGACATGGTCCGGATTTCGGTAGTATGAGTGGGCTGAATCAACCTCAAAGGGGAAACAGGTGTATCGATTCTCCTGCTCTCAAATAGCGTCTATTGTCACAGTTCTGGCATGATTTCCTCGAGTCTTTTTATGCGTAGTGTGGATGAACAACAGCAGGCTGTACGATAAAGACATCAAGGGCAGTATAGAGGGAAAAGGGGACACGAGCATCGCACCTTGAGAAAGAGATCACTCTCCACCCATCATTGTACTGATACTGGTCGTCACGAGTCCTGCACACGAAGACGTGAAGAAAGTTGGTCTTCAAAAGGGTCCAATATCTAGGTGCTGCTAGACCCTTTCTGCTGCTGCTTCTGTTGTTGTTGCTGCTCATAATATAGTTCCTCCGCCGAGAGAATACATTTGATATTGGCACCCAACTTGTTCATCGTCTCCTCCCACTCGTCCGTCTCATCAGAGTCAAAGACGATACCGCCTCCTATAAAGCGTTCATGATTAGCTGTGCGACATCACCCATGGACGAAAGGCCCAGATTCTTATCGGGGGCAAAAGTTGATGCCGGGACAGTACTCACCAGCCTGCAGGTATGCCACGCCGTCCTTTACCGTCATGGTCCGAAGAGCGATACACGTATCCATCGCACCCTCCACCTCCTCGCCCTTCTCATTCAACCCCCCATACCCGAAATACCCCACCGCACCGGCGTAGACACCCCGCTTCTCCCCTTCCAGCTCGGCGATGAGCTCCATGGCCCTGACCTTGGGCGCCCCGCTGACCGTCCCCGCAGGGAAGATGCTGCGGAAGGCGTCGAACCGCGTCTGGCCGGGCCGCAGGACGCCAGACACCTGGCTCACCAGGTGCTGCACGTGGCTGAACTTCTCCACCACCATGAGCCGGTCCACCTTGACGGTGCGCGGGTCGCCCACGCGGTTGACGTCGTTGCGCGCCAAGTCGACCAGCATGACGTGCTCGGCCCGGTCCTTGAGGCTGCTCCGCAGCTCGTCCGCCAGCGCCGCGTCCTCGTCCGGCGTGCGGCCGCGCTTCACCGTGCCCGCGATCGGGTGCGTGATGACGCGCCGTTCCTCCGACTTGACGAGCAGCTCCGGCGACGCGCCCACGATCTGGAAGTCCTTGCAGTTGATGTAGAACAGGTACGGGGACGGGTTGAGCGTCCGCAGGTGCCGGTAGATGTTGAAAGGGTGGAGCGAGGTCGGCCGCGCCAGGCGATGCGACGGCACCGCTTGGATGATGTCGCCCTTGACGATGTGGCGCTTGAGCGTCGTCACGTGCGCTTCGTAGCCCCCTTGGCCGATGTTCGACGAGTACTCGTGGCCCAGCGTGATGGGACCCTGTTCGGGTAGGGGGATGTCGGGGGCATTGAGCACATCGACGAGCTTGTCGACTGTTTCCTTGGCGCGTTGGTAGACCGCCTCGAGGTCGTTCAGGTTATCGGGCACGTGGAGGTAGGTGATGACCTTGATGATGCCCATGTACCTGTCGAAGGCGACGATCGTGTCGAAGAGAAGGAACAAGCTCTCCGGAATTCCCAGGACGTCCTTCATGGGCCGTGCCGTCTTGGGCTCAAAGTAGCGGACTAGGTCGTACGAAGCATAGCCGACGGCACCGCCGGCCATTGGCGGCAGCTGCAGACCTGGCACATGGGCGACGGTGTACTGGGAGAGTTCGGCCTCGAGGGCCGGCAAGGGGTCACACTCCGGGCCGAAACCAGGACCCGTGACGAGGACTTTCCGGGGGCCGGCGCCGACGAAGCTGTACCGGCCTACTTGTTCGGTGGCGGCGCTCTCGAAGAGAAAGGAGTATTCCGAGTCGCCATGATGGGAAGAGACCTTGAGATAGGCCGCAGAGGGAGTAATGAGGTCGGACGAGATTTGTCGATAGACGGGGACGAGATTGGGCTTCTTCTTCTTCTTCTCAGGCGCCACAGCCGCTTCGAGGATGCTCCTGACCGTCTCGAGGGACGGGATGACGCCGCGCTGGAACAAGAGTTTACGGAAATCAGTCGCTGGACACACAGCCGTAGAGGTTTAGACACTCTCTAGCTGGAGCTACTCACTGGGCCTGCCATGATCCAGTAAACCTCACAAGTGGACTTGTGAGCTTTCGAGCTGGATGAAGCGGCGTTGTGGGGGAGGTCTGAGTCAACCCGGTACAAAGACACGGCGATGGGAATTGAAGTTGACGATTTTCTGGAGGGAACCGTTATCCCAATGTGGAAGCTCCGATAACGGCCAGTTTCGAGGGGCGATAAGCGGGTGGGAGTGTCCGTGATAAGGAAACCCCCCACGGTAAGGTACCAAGGTCAATCAAGTCGCTGGTGAAACTCCCCGAGCCCGTCCCATCTCGACGCGCAGCTGTTCCATCGAGTTACGGTTCAGTCGAGCTAGCTATAGATACTAGAAGGGCCACATGGCATTCGAATGCACGACCAAGGAGTGAAGGAAATGTGCAATGTAATTAATAGTGCCCCATTCTTTGGGCTTCCGGTCTTCTCGTAACCCGTATCACTTCCGCAATTATGTGATGTTTTCCCGACAATCTCACTATCCCCCACCTAGTTTTTCCTTCTCGCCCGGGTATCATCTGGATGTCTAGCTTTCCACCGCCATCGCCTTGACGCCAACAAGCTTAGCTTCCGGTCCCTTCCCTTCCGTGGTGACAACCCAATACTCAACTCTGGCCCCGCTGCTCGGCACACGATATACCCGGACATCGTTCCCCTTCCCAGCGGTCCGGACCGCCTCGACGAGATCCTGATACTGCCCATCCGAGTCCCAGTCGATAGGGTCTAAGAGTTCCACGCCGGCATTCTCCGGGTCGGGATGTTGTATCAGCTCCGCAAACTCGACTAAGCAATGACGTCGGTTAGCATAAGTGTCCGAGAAGGCGCCCCAGCAAGACCATTGCCCGTAAACCCGGTACATATAGGACCGAACTCACCCTCATCGGGAAGCCCCTTGCCCCCCTCATCCCAGCTCAGCGCCACGGCAACGAACGGCTCGTCCGCGTCCGACACGTATACCTTATCCCCCTTCTCGAGAGCGGTCGCGATGGGCTTCGGTACGTCCACGCCAGTATCCTGTGCCTTGAATATCTTGCTAGCGCCCGTGTCTGCCTGCTTTGCGTACCCCGCTTGGGGGTCCTCGTTGGCCTTGTTCAAGAAGGCCATATATTCTTCGTCTGAAGCCATGCCGTGTTTCGACGTTGCCTGTAGGAGTAGCTGAGGGGGACTGGCAGACGTGAGGTGTCGTCTAATGCAAAAAGGATCAAGGCGTGCTTGCCTCGAAGCTAAAAGAGTTGGTACTGTATATCGAAGGCTTGCTTTGTCGACTCTGACGGGGCCGTTTGTAAGATGTATGGCTCGCTGGTTGCCTAGTCGAATGCAGTTGGCGGTTGAAATCAATTGCGATGACACTCTGCGGAAAGAGCCCATTCGTCAAAGCTGTTTTAAGTTTGGTAGGACAAAGGAAGACCAGAGGATGATGACAAGGTTGAGAGATCCAAGTTATTACGGAGTAAACTTGCACAAACCGATGGTTACAGTGGTTACACGAATTGGGGGGTACCATGACGCAAACCACCCGGCAGAATCCAGACTTCCCCTAATTCAGGTATCGCGTCCCCCAGTGTCACGTGGTAGATCGGGTACAAATATTCTCACCACATTTTACCTCGTCGCCACCTCGTGGTCTACCTTTGCAAAAGGGGAGACCCCATGTTTTGGGTCAATTGGAAAGAACACGACACTGGGTCTTGTTTTACCACATGACGATACACAAAAGGGTCGGGTCCAGGGACCATTGGCCACTGCACTGGTAACCGAGGCCATTGTAAAGATCACAGCTCTGTCGCAAATCTTTGAACTTCAAATCACATTGAGACAGTCGAAAATTAAGAGCAATCATCGTGGATATCATCTCCGAATTCATTTTTAGGCTCTGGGTTCTCAAGTCATCCGTTATAAAGTTCCCATACCATCCCGATAGTAACGAGAAAGAACCCTCGACACCAATGCCATGACCAAGATACAAGGAAACCAAATGCGCCTTTTTTTTTACGCAGCAACAAGGTCCTTCTTGAGCGTACCCTGGTATTGCTTCTTCTCCGCCGGGGTCTGGAAAGCACCGTGTCCGAACTCGGACGAGGTGTCGATCCATTTGAGGTGGATCTTCTCGTTGGCGCGCCTAGAGGTGTGAGTCCAGAGGGACTTGCGCAGGGTCATGACGCGCTTCTTGACACCGGGGACAGAGCCCTTGACCATCATGAAGTCGTTGTTCATCTCACCATAGCGGACGAAGCCACCAAGACTGTAGTTATCTGGTTAGCAAAAAAATAAAATTACAATGAAAGGCAAAGAAACATACGGAGTAATCTTCTTCTTGGTAACGTCCATCTCGGTCGTGGCGTTGTCCTCGGCGTCGCCCTTTCCGATGCGGTAGATCTTGTGGTTGACCGAGGTACGGTGATGGTAACCCATCTGACCAGCACGGGCAACGGTCCACTGGACGTGGGAAGGATGCCAGGCACCAATACAGGCGACCTTGCGGAGACCCTTGTGAGTCTTGCGAGGAAGCTTCTTGGTACCCCAACGGGCAGTAACGCCGTTGAAGCCGTGACCCTTGGTGACGGCAATGACATCGATCATCTCGTCCTGCTCGAAGATGCTGTCGATGGGCACCTCCTTCTCGAAGAGACCGTAGCCGTAGTCGACCTTCTCGGCCACGGAGCCGCCGTTGACCTGTACCTCCATGAGGTGGGCCTTCTTCTGCTTGAGCGGGGTCTTGCGGATCTGGGTGTGGGCGAGGACGCGGACGACGGTGCAGTACTTCTTCATGCGCTCGAGCTCGCGGGTGATGGAAGCGCCGTTGTTCTCGGAGTGCTTCTTGGCGTACTTGGTGAACGCCTTCTTCTTGCTCTTGTACCAGTTCTTGTAGAACCGGCGGCGCAGCTCGTCGCTAAGATGCTCGGCCCAGACGGTGGTGAGGGACCGCAGACCACGGGGAGTCTCGATGTAGCCAACAAGACCAACAACGACCATCTACAGAGATGTTAGCCATAGGCACAAAGCCAAGCGGGCTGCGTTGCAAGTACAGGTGGCGTATCAATAATTGTGACGGCCTCGACGACCTCCTTCTTGTGCGCCTTGGCGCCCGGTCGGTCCATGTCGCGAACGATGGTCGTCATACCGGCCTTGTAGCCCATGGTGGCCGTCAGGTGGACGGGCTTCTTGGGGTCATCCTTGGGGAAGCTGTACGGCGTCCCAGACGTTAGCAACAGCGTCTTCAATTTCGCGGGGTGGTCGAAGGACAGCGGGACGAAAAAGAAAATCCAGAGTTTCTGCCGAAGAGGAATTACTTACGACTTGACCTTGCCGCGGTGACGGGAAGCACGCTTCCGCGGCAGGAAGGCCAGAGAGCCGTGACGAGGAGCCTCAAACTTCCGGTGAGACATCTTGACTGATTGATCGTGGGTTGTAAGGAGATCAATCCGGAGAGGTATGGGAAAACCAGAAAATAGATGGGCACGAGAAAATCACCAGGCCAGAAAATGTTGTGGGTGGAAATTTGGCCGGAAGGTGGATTATCGCTAACCCACCCTAATCACGTGAGTGGACCCACTTTGGTCCAATCGCTTTACTATCCGTGCGCTTAGTAATACGCAGTGCTTCATACCTCTAAAACCGACTGTACCACGACTTGGGGCCTTTTTTTCCGCGAACACGAAATCAAACAGGATTAAAACCGAAAGGTGATTATTCATCAGTCAAATACGGAACGGGACAGTGAGAGGACCAACGGTAGGGAGTACGAGTACGGTATCATTTCATATCTCAGCTAACAATAATAATAATAATAAAATCCAGTTTATGCGCCAATACCCTCCATCAACTGGAAATAATCCTCGACAACATGATCGGTTGGCGAAATTGTGTAAAGAGAAGTGGTATACAGGTCAACGGAAGCAAGCGAAAGCAGAGTCAAAGATAAAAAGACAAAAGAAACCTCGTACGTCAAGAGCACGTCCCATTTTCCTATGCCGACTCGACTTTGGGAGTTGGTCCCCCAACAATATTGTTGTGACTGGTGCCCGTGGGCGGCTTCGTATCGGCAGATGCCGGTCCAGGCATAGACCCATTAGTCGTAACTGTCTTCTTCTCATCCTCACCGCTGTCATCATAGTCTTCGTCCACATCCATCTTGCGGGCCGCCCGCTCGGGCTCGTTGGCAAGGGGAGCGCGAGTCGCAGCGCCGTGGTCGGCCGGTCGCTCCTCGGACGGAAACTCCTTGGGTGCCGGTCCAGGGCCAGGCCCGGGTCCTGTGACGGCTGCAGGCGCGGGGGCAGCCTCATGAAGCATACCCTGCATGGGAGCGGCAGATTGCTGCATGGGCGGAAGGTGATTCGCCGACGCGCCCGGTCCGGGTGGATGATGGGCAGCTTCAGAAGGGTGGTAGCCGTCGCTGGGTCCCTGAGGCCGCATTTCCTCGGCCCTTCGCATGTCGTCCGCCCGCCTCTGATCCTCCGCCCGACGCTGGTCTTCCATTCGGCGCGACTCCTCGAAGCGGTGCGCCTCAGCCGAATTGCGTCGATAGGGCTCGCGGGGCGGGGTCGACGGTCTACGAGGACGTACGTCATCCAGTCTCGCCCTGTTTTCATCGCTGGCAGGTCGCTTATGGGCGGATTCTGCCTCCCACTCGCGCATCCGTTTGGGTCCAACCGACGCTGGACGCTCATGGTCCCCTCGTGCCAATGCTGTCGGTTCGGCGGGGTGAGCCGCTGGCGGCGGCGGCGGCTGCGGCGGACCTTCAACGGGAGCGGGCACCGGTCTCTCGGGTGGAGGAATAGGATTCCAAACAGATGGCCGCGGGGCCTGGTGCTGAGGATATGCCGATTTGGGAGACGGCATCCGATTATCATGCACCGGCCTTTCCCCAGGCCGCGGACTGTTTGTCGCCCGGAACGGAGGAGGCTGGCTAAGGGGGCCGCCGTTGGGGCCAGCGTTCATCGAGGGCATCTGGGCGGACGATGGCGCGGGCTGGTAATTGGGATTCGGGATACGCGGCTGCGAGGTCGGAGCCTGGTGGGACTGGGGAGGAGGGGGAGGAGGGGGGGGACCAGCCGGATAAGGGCCCGCGGGAGGAGGACTGGGGCCCCGGCGGATTGAACCTGGTCGGTTACCCTCGGCGGGGAAAGGGGGACGCCCGTGCTGGTCCGGGCGAGGGCTCGGCTGCCGTGGCAGTGGAGGAGCTGGTCCGCGGAACTGCTCGCCGCCCCGCTGCTGGTCGAAAGGGTTACCCGGCTGAGGGGGTGGGTTGATATCGGCCAAGCGTCCCCAAGCATGTGCGCCGGGACCGCCGGCGGGGGGAGGCGGCTGCGGCGGGGGCGCCTGTTGGGGGCCGGAACCCGCCCACTGAGGTGCTGGAGGCCCGACCTGGTAAGATGCGGGATGAACGTCCGCAGGCTGAGGCGCGGACGGGGGGTGTCCTCCGTTGGTGCCGCCATTACGCAGCAGCTGCAATCGGGCCTTGATATGCGGATTGTTTGGATCCAGCTCCGCAGCGCGTTGGTATGCATCGAGCGCATCGCTGATCTGGTTGTTGCAAGACTCGTACTGTAGCGACAGTCAGTCTTTGAAATCGCATACGCAGGGTTGCGATGCTTTGCACATGAAAATGAGATACGTACCAAAGTGCCGAGGTCATACCAAACCTCCGAGATGAACGGGTTAAGCCGAATAGCACGGGAATAGGCGTCGAGTGCGTCCCTGTACTGGTTGATCTGGTAGTAGAGGACTCCGATTGAGCACCAGAACGTGGGGTTCCGACCGTCTCGGTACACGGCCTGTTGGTATGCTTCATACGCCTTTGGGTATTTCTGTTGCGACATGTAGCATCGGCCCAGGAGATACCAGCTCTGAGCATCGTTCTGGTCAGCAGCGACTGACTTTTCAAGATACTCGATGGCCCGCTCCTGGCTCTGGAAGCTGTTGCTCTGCTGGTGATGGAGCCAGCCAAGCTGCTGCAAGACCTTGGCATGGCTCGGATCCCGTTCGAGGACTCGTTGGTAGGCCGCCTTCGCACTGTCGTACTATAAGAGAGAGGGGCAGCGTTAGAAACGTAGATAAGGATCGGCTGAAACGGGCCAACTTACGTCTTTTTGCTGCTCGTGTACGTGCCCGATCTGGAACAAGATGTCCTCTTCGCTCAACGGCTGGGGCGGCGAAGACACAATGTATTTAAAGCACTGGAATTCTCAACTAGTCAGTAACCCTTTTTCTTTTTTTTTTTCGCAAAGAAGGAGAAAAACTCAAAGCAGGTTCCACACACCTCAAGACTCTGGGCATATTTCTGCTGCTGTTTGTAAATGATGCCAAGGCGGAAGTAAATTTCGTTCGCCTTCTCAAAGCCGGGATCCATCTGCATGACCTGGGAGAATGCCTCCTCTGCATGGTCGAGAGATCCGTACCGATCGTATAGAATCCCGATGCCATACCAAAGCTTGGGCTCCTTGAGGCAAGGTTAGACCAATGTGAAGAACAACGATGATGTGCGTCTGGGAGATTGACGTACCTTGGGGTTCCTCAAGTTCACTAGAGCATTTTGGTAAGCGGTGTATGCTTGTTGGAGCTCGTCCATCATCAGGTAACAATGTCCTATGCCTCGTTAGATTGATCGTCTCACGGAAGGACGAAGTGGAAAACGAACCAAGGCTGCCCCATGCTTCGCCGTTGTATGCATCGATCTTAAGGATAGCTTGTAAGTATTCCACAGCTTTCTGGAACTGCTCCCGCGTTCGCAGGATCAAACTGATGGCATTCATAGCTTGGATCGACTGCGGATTCGCTCGCAGCGCACTCTCGTAGGCTTCCGTCGCTTGGTCAAGGTCGCCAAGAGCTTCGGCGCAGCTCCCTTTTCGCCACATATCAGCTACTCCGTTCCAACAAGAAAGAAGAAAAAAGTAATTGGGGAAGCGTAAACATACCAACTTGCATCCATAGTGCCTCGGTGACGAATGGAACCTGGCGAGATGGCGCAAAGCCTTGGCCCTGGGAGGGAGCCGGAGGTGCTGGAGGCGCAGGAGCGGCAGGAGGGGGCCCATGTTGCGCTTGCGTGGCCATGTTCGGAGAAGGGTGGTGATTTGCCATGTCTGCAAATTGCAAGTCGCCAGCGCAATGATAGATTGACACACAGACAGATCCAGTCGCCGAAAGATAATGATCTGGTTCGGGTGGGCTTGACCCGGCGTCACAGCAAGGTTGGCTTTGGTACTGTTTCGCAAAGTTGACTCGTGACGCTGGCGACGGAAACTAAAGAGCAACAATCGCCAAGGTCGCAAAGGGGAGGAAGAATCGGAGAAATCAATTCTCTGAGATTCAAAAGTCGGTCCAGGCGCTGCGTTATGTGGCACTTCCTAAGAGGCGACACCGTTGGGTTGCCTCACCATCCACCAAGCAAGAGCTAGGCGAAAAAATACGAATAAGAGGCTGAAGAACGAAAATAGACCAAGAATTGAAAGAAGACCATAAACAGAGACAGCAGGAAGGAATCGCAGACTGTTTTGTCGGTCGGTCGGGCGGGCTGGTTGTGGGAAGAGAAAGATGACGCGAGGTGGTGTTGCGGTCACGCTGTCTTCTCTCTCTTTTGATCACTCAGGTCGGTGGTGCGGTTCGACGAAGGAAAGAAACTTGGGGGGGAAGAAGGAAGCGGCGCGCTGTGTTCTTTGGAGAGGACAAACTTACCTTACCCACGACTCCCTAAGTGCTCCTTCCCGGAGGCGCGTAATTCCACGGCGGGTGTTTTTGCAGGATATGCGGGTCCTGTCTCCACCCGGGACCACTTTCGGCTTGGCTTCTGATCCTTGATGCTTGGTGTGGAGTGTGCTTGGTTGCTCGGTTGCTCGGTGGCTGGTGGCTGGGATGGGATCCAGCCCCATGTCCCAACTTGCGGCGGTCGGACGTTCGGACGTTCCCTTCTCTGCCTCAAATCCTCCTATTGGGAACTTGCCCTAAGCCGTCTCTACCTTACCTTAGCCTGATTGAGGTACGTCGTATCTTGTACTTCTGTCATCCTCTAAGGTATGGTGTAGGTAATTATGCGTTCACCTGCCTTCATTTGTGGGTGAACGTTTCCCCTTATTAAATACCGTGCCCGTCACTACAACGTACCCCATACAATCCTCGGGTTTTCCTTTCTTACCTTTTTTTTTTTGTTTTTACTTAAAACTTTCTTAATCTTTCATCAAGCACTAATTTTCCACTTCGCTCCTCGGTCTGTGCCCTGCCGGTTTCCGAAACCATGCATTCGTGCTTTCAACATGCCTGCCACATCTCATCCTTTGCTTCGTAGTATTTTGTGGAGGAAGGTCCAGATCTCTGGCATCATCGGCCCTGTCCTAAACTTCTTGATGATGTAAGAAATCAGGCAAGCTACCGAAAACATGGCTGTAAGTGAAGCTTATTTTTTTCTTTGCTCGATAGCAGCATCCCAAACAAGCCAGAGCATAGAGTAGCATAGGTATTCAGCTGCATGTCATGCTGCCACACCCAGGGACCAACAGATCAACAACGGAGTCGTACTTCATACTTCGTAAACGCTACTTTGAGCAACAAAGCTTGAAACCGTAGGTTATTCTAGCCTTACACGATTATCGAGCGGCCAGCCGCACAACAACTGTGCCTCTCACCGAAACTGGTCCCGACAAACCACACAAGGCGTACGAATAAGTATGAAGTATGTGTTTCCATTGGGTAGCCCAAAAAATGAAGTTTTCTTCCGGTTGGGGGATATGTTGACCTTATGTACACCTATTGTGTAGTTCTGCAGAACAACTGTCGTCCACGTGAGTGATTACATCCACCCGTGAAGGAAAGGGGTCCATGGGTAGCGACCACGACAGTGTCTTGACTTTGGTCTGGCCCGTGGGGGTAAGAGGACAGTTATCCGTACCCCGTACGTAAGAAAGGTACCTGGGCCTCGAGGCTAGGAAATACCTACCATGTAATTACCGAAAAGAAGAAGAAAAAAACGGGGTGACGTCCGACGGGCTGGGGAAAACTTTTCAGGGGCGGTGGAAGCCGCCCCGCTTTTCATCATGACCTAGCCGGCCATTTCCCGTTTCATGAAATGAAATAACCTCCATGGATTAGAGGGCAAAAAAGATAGAAACCGCCCCCCCCCCCCGAGTGGAAGAAGAAGCAAAAGAGAGGAAAGAAAAAAAAGAAGCGAACAACGGAAGCCTATAACGCATAATTACCCGATGTGCCTATCTACAGAGGGTTGTTGGATGATGAGAACGATATGTTGATGGGAACCTTGGCTCCTTTAGTACTGCGGCAGGTAATAAGTAATAAAGCAGGTCTCTCAGACCGTTAATTTCTAAAATTTTCTTGCATCGTGTTTTGCAACGAGAAACAGGCCCTGTTTTGAAGCTACCCAAATTACTACGAGGTATGTTGTACGATATATGGAATCAGACTTTGTATGAAGTACGGGGGTACTTGTGTCAACTTCCTACTTCGGTATTCGTACTCCGTACTTTGATACTTCACTACAGGTACCTAACGTTGTATTGCGTCGGTACGCAGGTACTTCGGGAGGGGATCTTGGCTGATTGGTGACTCCCCACTGACTCGTTGCTCTCGTGCCCTTTGTCAGACACGAGAGGATGGTGTGGGCCGGGGCTTCCACCACGGGTTACATGGGGCGCATGCAGGTGCGAGATGGGAACCTGTGAGCGTGCTTATTCGCTAGCTTCGTCATGGGCGTGCATTTGTGTTAGCCTTGGCGGGCCGGCTAGAAAGGCACTGGCATCCGTTGTCGGTAGTACGTAAATAACCACAGAAGGAAGGCACCTAACGTCAGGTACATTTGGTACGTACCACCGGGCTGACGGGTGGGTGGTGAGGTGAGGAGGTGGGGTGTAATTAGAAAAGAAGTGAGCCTCGCAGAGCAGGGGGTAAAGAACCTGGAAGTGAAGGAATCGGTCTCTTGGGGGTGCGGGCCAATCCACGACTGCACCGTGTGCATGCAACTGGTCTCCCTGGGTGGGCCCAAAGCGGACGGAGGTGTGGGATGAGAAGATGGTGTGATAGCAGGGGTGGCTGGAACGAGGTGCGTGAGATCTGACCTTAGTAGGTGTACGTTGTATGTACATACAGCGTACATATCGCGCTGGACCGATTTCGTTGGAAGCGTGTGGTTCAGGGCATTTGCACCCTTAGCCGGAAATCATGGGGCTTATGTACGTCGTTAACGTGTCCATACCTAACCTAACCTACGAAGAGTTATATGGCGTATGGCTGCCGACAGCCAAAAGCCAATCTGCACATTCTTGGCGGGAACGCTTAATACCGTTCCCCCAAGGAATGGTCAGGACTGGTCCCATCCATTTCGCCAGTCAAAACCACATGAGAACCGAGGCACAAACTCCCCGCAAAGCATCGTCATTGACCCTCCCATCCACCACGGTCACAGTATCGACGTTGGGAACACTCGATTAATGCGCTGGCAAATTCCCCGCGTCGGCCCGCAGGTCAGTAATACAATAAAAGATATAAAACGAGGGTATCGAGACAGGTATGATGTGGGGTCCTTGGTAATTCGGCAGATGTTGGGGTTCTGGTAATAGGTAGGCGTACCACCCAGGCGAATATTTACGGAGGTGCTTCTAATGTAGTCGGTCAGACTTGTAATATCTCCTCCCTCCACGTAGAACAAGAAAAGTACAAACGCTTTACTTATTCGGGGACACCAGACTATATTTGTACGCCGTGGTTTCCCTTATCGTCGGACTCGTATCATCGATTGCAAAAGCGGAGATTTTCCTCTGTCGTTCCAAACACTACACAACGACGTTGCGCTCAACCCCCGACCCAACTCTCTTTTCCTTTCGATTTGAATCCTGATATTATTTGGCCGATCCTCGAGCACTTGCTTCAAACAGATGAGATTCCACACTTCACTTCCCTCTCGTCATGTTACCCAACCCTATTTCAAGCTTTGCCCCCCCGATCTGTTCTTCTCTCCGTCTGCATTGGTCCCCGAAACAACGCCTCGGGACACCGATGTCGACCATCATCGGCGCTGGCCATGTCCGTGCCCGGCGGGGTGAGAGCTCATCTGCAACCAGCCGTGGGCGCCCCCCCCCCCCTTCCCTACCCCCTTCCACCCCCGGTCCGCTCAATTGATTTCAAAATCTCACTAGCTGCCTCTTCGTCTCCATGCGTATCTCGTACAGCTTATGCTGTGTCCAAGTACGTACGCGCCGGCTGACGGCACGAGGCTGGCCGAGAGGTAACCTTAGATCCTTACCAGGGACCCTCCAATATGAGGAGTTTCGTATCAGCAGCAATAGACGCCCCTGGGTCACTTCCTGATCGAGTGAGAGTGGCTTCCTCCGATCCATCCGTTGTACGAAGTGTGTACTCTGTACGATCTTAGCTGGTTTTTAGCTCATGTCCCAGACCATCGCCGAGTCGACTTCTTTGCGCCCGTACCTTTGTCCTACACGTGTACATAAGGTACATACGCGAATCGTCATTCCAAGCTACCGTACCTTAAGGTACCATACGGACACTCCTGTTCCAGCCCCCAGTTTCGGGCGGGCGGGCTGACAGGAACGTCAGGCTTCCATCGTCCCAGGGCTTAGTGGGGTACGTCATTGGGTCCTTCTCGGTGAGGCGGCAGACATTTGGAGAACGCGGAAAATATCCGAATCAAGCGGGCAACTCCCCGTCGTCTAGTAATAACGTTCTATCCACAGATGCATAGTGCGGTCCAGGCGAAAATTGTACTTCGTATATGAAACTATTCTCCCAGGTAGCACGTTTTCTGTTCTTGTTACATGCAAACCATGCTTTATTCTTCCTCTTACTTTCATCCCGTGTTGTTTCAATTGTTGGTTCCCAATTTCGCTCCTAGACGTTATAGCGCTTCTCTCAGAACGCAGAACGTCCTTGCACTACCCAGACCAGACCATAACAATCTTCATATCCTCAAAAGACATAGTTTACATATACGACTAAAACTGCCGCGACACCAAGGTCTATAGCGAAGTTGAGGGTATATATCGCAGTATTACATGATGTTATTAAGTACAAAGCGCTGCGTATCGGCAACTCTCCCAGTTACAGGAAGATATTCCCGTCCTTTAGACGCCGGTGCCGATGTTAGGTCTAACTCAAGAGTCATTTAAAGATACAAACTGGCCATTTCCTTCGCTGTGAAATCGTGCTGATCCGTCGTCCCCTCGCCCCTTGTTCCATGGCTGTTTCGTGTGCCTTGCTATGACGCATTCTTATCATCACCAGTCTCCTGGTCCGGCGTGTAGTTTGTTTCGCCCAGCATGGCCGTCGGTTGCGAGGTCATCGCCGTCTGGGTGTTCGGCTGCGGCTGGGTCTGCACCGTCGGTCCGGTGGGTTGACTGGGGGGAGGGGAGGGATGGGCCGGTGCCGAGGCCGGGTTTGCCGTCGCGGCATGGAGCCTCTGGTCGAGGGCCCTCAGAGCGAGCGCTCTCCTACGTTCGGCTTCAGCTCGTGCGCTCCCCGGGACAGTCCGCTGGATGAAGTTGTTCCCACGCGTCGCCGCAGAGACGCTATCCTGCGAGAACGGCGCGCAGACCCGCATCGCGACAAGGACGTCAAAGACCTGGTTAGACGCAGCCGCTACAAGGGGTTTCACCGGACCGGGGAAGAATTCGGCGAATGCGAAGGTCTCGCTCGCGTCTCCGCGGAGCGACGATGACTGGGACGTGTCGAGGTCCGGGAAGACTGTCTTGAAGAACCGGAGGTAGGTCCAGCTGGAAATGAATCCGAAAATAGCGAGGAAGAAAGAAGCAGTCGAGACCATCGGGGTCAGCGACAGGAGGGTGACGAGGCCGACGTAGAGTAGAGGAAACCTCGGGACGCGTAATGAGACCATCCCGCGGAAGAGCGTAACGGTATGGGCCGGGACAAGTTGGCTGAACGCGACGAGGAAGGATATTTGCAGCGGAATCGTGCCGGCGATGACGGTGAGCCTGGGGAGCGGGGGAGGGAAAGTTAGTCGGGTGGTTTGAAGGGGACGGGGAGAATGACATTAGTACTCACGTCCAGCGCTCGTTCCGCGTGAAAGTAAAGAATGTTACCAGAGCCGCAAAGGTCAAGAGGTTTGGAATCAACGATACGACCGCGAGGAACTTGGCGAATTCGGCCGAGGACCATGCCCGCTCCAGATAACGACCGCCATAGAAGAGGGTGGCGCCGGCGATAGCGAACGAGAAGACGTTACTCTCCACAAGGGTCGTTGATATCAAGGTCCATGGATAGACGAGGGATAGCTGGGGGATTAGCGTCAGATATGGTATGACGATTTCTGATGTTGCGCTCCACTGGCGGAAGCGGATGACGGCGCTGAGGAAGGACTGGACCGTCAGAACGCCCAAGACTGCACGGGTGAGTGGTGGTACGTTTATTCGGGCGGGCATCGTAGTGACGGCAGGTGGATGGAAGGCAGAACGGGCTTATTATTAAAGCTATTAGTCGCTGTAGCCCCTAGAAAAACGGTACGAGTCGGAATATCACAAGCTGGCCGTATGTCCGTATGTCTGTCTGGATTGTTTCTTGTTGATCTTTACGGGAGTGGGAGTACGTACAAGGCTGACCTTGTCGGATTAAGTTCGGGAGAAGGCGACGTGGTACCCCTTCATTAGCTTGTCCTGTCTCGGTGATTTGATAATGCGCATCCGAGAGATACAAAGGTCCATGCACCTCTCGGTCGGCAGTGAGCAATCTGGTCCAATGTTCTCCACGGTCACATTATGGTCGTAGGTAATTGCGTACCTGCGATGTGCCATCTCCACCTCGATGAAAAAGGGCAGAGCAAAGATACGGATTCCCCTAACGTCACTTTTAACATGTAGATCATTAACTGGCAAGTTTTGTTAGTCGTACGCACCTCTGTATCCGTCACTTTGTCACTTTGTGACTTTGATGGCTAATTACTCCGTGACTGTACACTTAATTCATTGTTTCTCTCCTCTCCGGGGTGATGTGTGGCACTTTGTGGCGTGCCCCGAAACTCGAAACGGGTAGATCCCCGCTTAAGGTCCACTGTCTGCAGGGCGCCCAGTTGCATTTCCGGTCGCACATGTACAGCGTATCCGTACACCCAACCCACTTGGTTGTACAAAGTACTTCGTGCGAATGAAGAGACATTCACACACTAGCCCAAAAACTTCGTTCCGGTTAAGAGGAAGAGGTGCTCGTCACCGCCAGTCGCCGGGACGGAGAGAGAAGTGATGATGGTGTGGTGGTGATGCACAGGACACAATTGGTCAGTCCACGGTGACACCAAGCAATTAATGATATTTTACCTATTTGTTTTCCACCCCCTGGGCCCCCTTCCTGTCTATTTGGTTCCCGGGCAGCGCCGTCCGTGATGTTGACCAAATCAGACGAAGGCCGCCCTTGTGTAAGGTAGGGGACTGCCCCAAGGACATCAATAGTTGCGTTCCCCATGGCCGGATGATCGTCCAGACCACAACAGCAACAGCATGGCATCTCGATGTACGGATACTTATTTTACTTCCATGGCATTTTGAGCGAAGCATGAAGTACAGGCTACGAAGTATTAGTCAGAATCTATTCGTGGCTTACGACGGCGGAACGCCCCCATGGAACCGTTTCAAATACTGGCTGCAATTAAGGCAGCGAAGCTTCTTAGCCGAGCGAGCAATGCACCCAGGAAACGGGACATTAATTAATATCCGCCAGCACCCATCCCGTCCCCTTTCGATCCGATCTCTTTTTGTTGTTAAATACTCAAGAAGCCGTGGACGGAGAGGGGGCTGAACCTTGGGCAACCGGTTTGTTTTCAAGACTTCAGGGGACCCTGGGGGAGTTCTTGACCGGCTTGCGACGATCGAATGCCATTTGGAAAGTGGTGAGCATGGCTCATCCTTGCCCCCCTTGAGGCCACCAGTTCCCGCCTTGGCCGGGGATTGAAACCCTTTCCCCCCATCCTCTAAACTGCTGGGCAATGCTATGCCACGTATGTCGTATGTACTCATGTACTTCAAAAGTCTGACAAAGTCCTGGTTTTTGAAGCAATGGCGAACATTCAGCTGAACGTCGCATATTCAATGACTTGATACCTTCTAAGTAGTTAAATACTAAGTAACAATAATGAATAGCATTGTATGCGCGCACATAACCATGTTTCCATGTCCATACTCGAAGGATGTACGAAATACTTTGTGGGAATTAATCCCAAATTCGGGCCACTTGAGATTCAGAATTGGGCAAAGTGCCTGCAAAATACACGAGGTACCTACGTTGTAAGGCAGGTAGGTAATTACAACATACCTTACTTCGTACATGACAAGTTGACATGCAGCCCCACGAGAACCAACCAAGGGTTGGTCCTGTTTCGGCATTGGTCGCCGCAAATGCCAGGTTGGGAGGTACGTACCGTCTCGGCCCATCACGCTGCTAAGATTGATTGGGGTGGGGACGTTTGCCAATGCACGAAGCAATTCGTTACGACTTCAAAGTAGGTATGGACGGAAAGAATCGGGCAGCAGACTTAAATTTTTGCATTGTGAAAGGTCTTGACTGTTGTGATGACCGTAGATGAATGCCCAAAGACTCGCCGCTGCTGCTCTCTTATGGACTGCTTCGGGCATGCCATTCATACGGAATATACGGAATATGTATGTACAACGTACACTTGAGCTTCTGTCTGGGGGGGCAGCTAACGATCTGACGGTTCTCCGCGAGATCGGTGGACCTGTAAAGGTCATGTCATGCACTGATTGGCCCCCCTGGAGACATGGCCTGCCCCCGGCCCTCGTTCCAGGGTACGAAAGTACGTTGTATTCGTACCTGTGATGAAGATGGGAACTACGGATACTCCGTAAGGTATGTACTTCGTGCTCTGTACACCACCCACATGATCGAAAAGTTTCGCATAAGGTAGTTCGAGAATGGATCCGCAGTTAGGTCGTCGCATTCCCATACCGCTCGAGATTGTTTTACATATGCACATGCCAGCTGCTATTAGGATCGCCAACGGGGTTCTCATGTCTTAAAGTGCTGGGGAGGGTGCTTTCTTAGTCTTATCGATGATGTGGTGTCTCTCGGCCTTACGAATGGTTTCCTGTTCGTGAGCCTGCAAAGTGAGCTGAATCCAGAACCAGCCGAACAACGAACTTGGACAAAAAGCTGATTAAAGTGATGGCGCCAAGATCAACTTTGCCTCTTCAGGGGTCATTGGATGATGAAACAAAACCGTCCTGGAAAGCAGGGTTTCTGCTTATTCATCTAGTCTTAGACCCGAAACTCCCGCGACAGGTGGAATCTCCTTCAACAGGTGCCATAATCGCTCCCGGATGTGATTGCGATTTCCATCTCGGTCTGTGCTTAGGTAATCAGCACGTTGTACGGGGGTAGGCAAAAGTCAGTCGAGAACCTGGCCTGGAGACCCAACCGGCCTACAATAGCGTAGCGTGGGTACAGTACCTGCTGTACCTTTTAGCGCATGGTTAGCGTCACAGTGTATTTTGTAGGTACCTTTCGTCCCGTAGCGCGGTGGTGCCGCTAGATTCTTTTCCCATCCACTCTACCGAAATCGAGCTCATCTTCAATTTCTCTCCCCGAGCCTTTTCATTCCTCAACATCGATGGAGGCGGAGAAGAAGAAGAGAAGACGACACGCAGATTCTCACCCACTCGCCCCTATTGCTTGCGCGTTATACTCAGCTTCCGATCCATAGTCGCCTTTCATTATCGGATTAAGGGAAGAAAAAGGGCGAACCGACCATCAGCGCAAGCCCGTTAAAGTCCCAAAACTCTCACTCGCGAGGAAAAACGCTTCATGCGGTCTGGCCTACTGCCTCGCATTCCATCGACGGGGGGGTTTTTTTTTTCACTTT
This sequence comes from Sodiomyces alkalinus F11, assembly GCF_003711515.1. Lineage (NCBI taxonomy): Eukaryota > Fungi > Ascomycota > Sordariomycetes > Glomerellales > Plectosphaerellaceae > Sodiomyces > Sodiomyces alkalinus. The sequence goes on along the minus strand of NW_021167079.1, from coordinate 5,787,116 downwards.
CGCATCAACGCGTCGTCGCATCGCCACATCGTTTAAACTCCGAGCCCACCTAACGATTGAGAAGCCGCCGCAGCGGAGTGCTGCCTCTTATTTATCGCCAACCATGATCAAGGAGTTTCTCGATTCGGACAGATTGAACTACCTTGTGTGGAGGTTCGCCGATTTTCCTCCCCGCCCACCCGCAATCGGACCGCACCAGTATCTGAGAACGTTTTTTGCTGACATGATGTTCCCTTCTTTCTTTTCTTGTGTTTACTAGGTACCTCCTGGAAAGCAGTATGTGATGACACCAACGTCGAGAGCATTCTCTCCCCCTCCTCTAGTTGCTGACTTTGCTGCAGATTACCGGGAGACGGCAGCCAAGTTTCAGAAGGAATGGCGCGTCCAGGAACCTCACCGGCATTTTGATTTTGCGCGCCACATCAAGAGCCATGCTCTGGTCTCGGTCATCAACAAGGGCCTCTGCTACCATGCACTTGAACGAGAATATGCACAGAAAGCTGTGAGTTGCATATCCCTTCCCCTTCTATCTGCGTCACCGTGTCGCCTTGCACAGCCGTTGGGCGTTTGGCGTTTGGGCGACACGTTTTTTTCCGTTGGCTATGCACGAATGAAATTTCGGGTGAGAGGCTTTACTCTACGCCTCGACGACACTCGTCTCGTTAATTGTGCTAGCGGAGAGTCGCTGACATATTTTTGTGTCTTTTTTCTTTTCTTCGCTCCCTGTGCAGTTACCTCCAGATGCACCAGCTTCGGCAGTCGAAGCAGTTCAAGTAGGTATTTTTGGCCCTATTGTCGCACAGCCGCCGCCGCCGCCGCATAAGGTGGAAGACGACGATGAGGGCAGCATCGGCGAGGTGGAAAACCCGCGGAAGCGCCAGTTGGACAGCCGTTCGCACCGTGACCAGCATGAGGTGAATGGATCGCAGGCCAAGCGCCCGAGACTCAGCAATGGGTACGAAAATGGGGTGGATGCAGCCACGACACCAATGGAAATCGACAACCACCACAATCATCACCACAATCAACACCACAATCAACACCACAATCAACACCACAATCAACACCACAATCAACACCATAATCAACACCACGCACCGGACGAGAACAACCCAGCTTATCCGTCCCCACAGGATGGCGAACAGGCCCCAAGCCCCATCCCTCACACCGATGGCCCCGAGCAGGGCACGCAGGTCGACAAGGTGGTCGAGCTGGCCACAGAGACGACATTTTTGCGATTGATGCCAGACGACTCTCCCTCGTCTCCCGCCGCCGCCGCCACCACCGCCACCACTACAGCACTGTCTGCGCCGCACCCTGAAAATGCACCCATCTTGCTGCGCTGCGAGTGGAACCCCAGGGATCCATCGAGCTTGGCGGCTTCTGGGACGGACGCGCTAGCCCGCATTTGGACAGTCCCACGGGCCGCCACCACCTCCCCGAAAGACACGGATGATGAAATCTCCGATCACGTGAACGGTGTCGACCGACCGTTTCATAGCCTCGTCGACAGTGCAACGCCGCGCACGGCGACTGTCGGTCAGATGGCCTGGAACTCGGCCGGTACGGTCATCGCCGTGGCCGCGGACCACGACGGTCAGGCGTCCATCAGCACCTGGACCAAGGACGGCGATGCGCTCAGTCGCTTTGACATCTCCGAACCTCCCGTCATCAAACTTCGCTGGAACCCGTCGGACACGGCGCTGCTGGCTATTACCCCCCTTAACGGCAGTGCCCTCGTGACTGTGTATGAGATGCCCTCGTACCACTCGCGGACCTATTCGCTGGCCGGGCACGACTTGCTCCAGTGGCCGCTCGACGCGGCCTGGACGAGCGACACGGACATTTTGTTGTGCGGCGGAGACGTCCTGGTGTTGCTCCGATGCACCGAATCCGGCATTGTTGTGGAGAAGAAGTTCGAGACGCGACAGGAAGACAGCTTTTTGCAGGTGCAATTTGACACACGATCAAAGTTGGCGGCCACAGCTAGTGCTAAGGGCGTTATTGACGTAGGTCGTTCCATTTCTCAGCCCCCCTTTTTTCTCTTTTTCTCTTTTTTTCTCTTTTTCTCTTTTTCTCTTTTTCTCTTTTTCTTTTTTTCTTTTTTTCTTAGTGACTACTGCGATGCATCCACACCTATACAGGGGGGTTTCGAGAGCTGATTTTTTCTTCTTCTGTAGCTATGGGACGAAACGGGAGAGCGGCAATCCATTTCGGCGCATTCGGGGACCATCACGGCGCTGCAGTGGCAGCCGTTGCCAACGGAAGCTCAAACGGACGACGATGAACGGCTCCTCGCAAGCGGCGGGGACGACTGCGCGATTCTCATTTGGAACGCGCGGAAGGCGGACAAGAAAGCGAGGTGCTTCCTGACGATGGACTCTCCCATCGTTGGGCTGGCGTTCACTCCGGACGGCGCGTTCATAGCTGGCGCGACAGCGGGTCGCATCCTCATCTGGAAGGTCGGCGAGCACAGCGTTCCCCGGGCTAGCTGGAGCCGGACACCACACCCGGGATGGCTGAGCCCGAAGACCAGCTCGGAAGCCGAGGAAGAGGATGAGCATTGTCTGGGATGGGACTGCGACGGCCAGAGGTTGGCGTATGGAGCTAATAGCAGGGTAAGCAACGCGTTCTCGAGCTGTACACTTTTCTTTTTCTTGTTTGTCCCGTCTGTGGAGGCGAGTGATTCTGACGTGTTTACAGCTTGCCGTCGTAAACTTTAGACGATGATACCAGGCGGCGGGGGGGGG
>NW_021167079.1:5759728-5784356 GCF_003711515.1 Sodiomyces alkalinus F11 | reverse complement strand
GGGGGGACCCAGTCAGGAACTGTACCCCGACGGCAACAGCACGACCATTCGACGCTGGACTTCTGTTTCGTCCGTATGGTAGCCGGTACCGATGTTGGATCAAGAGGGAGAATGGAGGATGACCGACAGAGTTTCCACCCATGAGCCTCTCAGACAGGCTCTGGCGCCCTTTCTTGTCGACATCTTTTTTTCCCCCCGTCTTTGCCGTCTTATATTCGTTTCGTTCTTTTAATTTTCTGGGCATTGAAACTACTGGTGTTCATGATTTCCACGGAGACCCTACTGTACCATCCAGGCGGGGGAACAGTTCATGTTGGGCAACTCAAGTCGCCACGATGTTGGGATCTCTATTTCCTTGGAGGTATCAGTGGCCCATCCCCTCTTCTCCCTTCCTCTCTGACTAGCTAGGGAGAGCCATCTGGACGCTTCGAAGAGCCGTAACTACAAAACCATTTTCCTTTGTCTTGCTTTCAGGGTTCGATGATTTTTTCATTTTTTTTTTCTTTCTTGTTCTTCTTGGGAATGGCGTGCCCGGGATGGGGTTTGACAGCGGGGGAAAGGGACACACTGGCGATAGCATGGGATGTTGGGACGGCGCTGTATACTAAGGGGGAGCTTGTGTACCATACCATACCGCTTAGAGGGATTGGCGAACGAGGCAAACATACGAAGATGGCCTATTGTTTTCGAAGAGACGTAGTATACATGTTCCTGTCCTGGTTCCTCTGTATGTTGCTGTGACTGTTGACTACCTATTGATTGCGACTAGGGCGGCACCTTATCTGGTAACGAGTTTCCAAGTTGTCTCCCAAGGTTCGCCGTTCTCAAATGTTGTATTCTCTCCCTCTCGCTGTATGTATGTGGCGTATCCCCTCGACAACGCAGGAGAGGATCCTGAGCCAGTGGAGAGACGGTGAAGCAAATGCACTGCACTGCAGGTTGGGGTGGGGGAAAGGGAAGGGGAATCAATTGCGCATGTCTCCAATGCGGGGGTTTCCGTTTGCGCTTTGTACGACGTGGGAGGGGATTGACGTGTCACAGAAAACAAGAACCGACAAGAAACAAACGGAAAAGATAAGGTACGCCCAGCTGAGTGGGGTTGCATGGTGAAGAAAAGAAAGAAAAGAAAAAGAAAACAAGAAAAAAAAAGGACACGACAACCGCATTGTATTACTCAGCTCAGTTCTATCACAAACTGTCTCTCGTTCCCAGTCCCCCATCTGTGCGGTCGCGATCGTGTCTTGGACTCGGTAATCTCTAATCTCGTCAACAAAGCCTTGTTAAAAGGGGAACCGAAACACAGTAATAAATGAATGCATTGTTACTCGTCGCAGCGTCGTCGTTCGAGTCACATGGACGACATGCAAGGATGGGATGGAGAGGGGAGTATTGATTAACTGATTAACATCGAAACGCCCATCACTGATTTGCGCTTGGCAAGAAGCATCTATCCTTTTGATGTATAGATATATGGGTGTAATTAGGCGGTGAAATTCCTCATTGTCTGATTGTTCGATACCATCACGAACAAGTGAGAGAGGGAGGGAGAGCTAATTACCTCGTAATCAGATGACAGTGGCAGTGGCAGCAGACTTTGATCTACATGTGTAATTTCTGCAATTACTTGGTTCTCTGTGCAAACTTGATTCCGCCTTGGCGACGTTCTTTTCTCTTTCTCTCTTCTCTCCCTCCCTCTCTCTTTTTCCCTGTAAATTGTTTGCCACTCCATCAGCCATGACCCGCGAAATCATACATGAACTTGCTCTCACCGACTGTTATCGTGTAATTCCTCTGTATGAATTGGGGAAACGTCTTGTCGGATCTGGACTCGGCCAGTTCAATAAGGTACCACCTAAATCCGGCTCCCTCACTTCACTCGGCCGACCTCGTAACTCTGTATCATGTCCTCCGTACCTCACTCCATATAGGTACATCGTAACTCATCCACCAGCGACGGAGTACATATGTAACCTTCCTTACCTTACCTTAGCGGCAGCAATAGCACACAAGGCAAGGTACCTTAGCTAGCTCCTCGAGCTCATCTCATGACTGACGTCTTCGCCTTCGATTCCCCCCTCCTCCTTACCTTCTATTCCACAACTTCATCCATCCCTCCTCCCTAAAAACTCACCATTTCACCTTCGGCCAAGACAACAAGCAGCACCCGACAAGCCCACTGGCGCTATGTCCTCCTCGGCAGCCTATTTCGGGACCACCACCAACCCATCTAACAACTCCCCCACGCATCAAGCTCAAACCCACACTCTCGCTCCAGACAATCACCATCACTATCATCACCACCACCACCAGAACCACTTCCAATCCCCTCATCAGTTCTTTCATTACATCACCAGCGGCTACCCATCAACCCCTAGCAGCAGCGGCGAATCATCCCCTTCGCCCATCGCCACCTCGACACACGCAACAACCAGCATGAGCTCAGCCCTAAACACCCCGTTCCCAACAAGCAACATCCGCACAGCCCACCCTCCCGCCACCACCACCACTACCGCTACCACTACCGCCTCATCTGCCTCCCACCAACCCTTCACCTCGTCCATGAGAGACCGCCAAGCCCGCGGCAAAGACCCATACGAAGACTCCGCCTCCGAAATGGACCTCGACATGGCCGAGATGGACCTCGATTTCGAACCAGACCTCGACCTCTTCGACCCTTCGTCAGACGACTTTGTCGGCGGCCTTGTCCGAACCCCGCGCCACCTCCACCCGAACCAGAGCTCCGACGACAGCTACCTCCGCCGTAAAGTCGGCAGGGGTGTCGCCGCCGCCGCCGCCGCCGCCACCGCCTCCTCTTCCTCCCCCGCAGCAGCAGCAGCGAACCTGAGACGGGGCCGCCCGCCCGGCGAGAGCTGGGAGAGCTGGCGCCGTCGCGAATGGGCCCGGGACGTGCTGGAGACGCCCGAGCTGCTGATGTGGTACGCATCCAGTCGGGATGATGTACGTTGCCTTTTCCCCTTTCTTCTTCTTTGTTTCCCTCCCATCCCGCGCCCCTCCCCCCCCCCCTCTCTTCCCCCAACCAACCTTTTCTTCCAAATCAAAGTCCATCGCATCTACAACGAGACTGACGCTTTCCGCGCTTAGAGCATCCCAGGCACCCGTCTCTACTTCACCCGCCTCCTGTGCGGCTACGAAGACGACCATTCCGCCACCCAGCATCACCACGACCCCCCGACCACCCCGCGCAAGAACTCCTCCGGCTCTGGAAGGCCCAGTGCCCACAGGCGGCGTTGAACCGAAGCACGCTCCTCCCCACCTCTTTTGGTTTTCCCGCCTTCCTTTTCTTTCTTTCTTCCTGTCTTTTCTCTGGTCTTTATTTTCCCCCCCGTGGCAGCGGCAGCGCGGGAAGAGGTGTCCGCCCCCTCCCTCCTCTTGCCGTGTCACCGAATGCTGTCGCTGTTTGCGTCGTGATTTCTATAACCCCCTTACCGACATGGGGGAACGTGGAAACGTGGAAAAGAAAGGTAGCAGGCATTCGTTATTCACTTGTCTGGGATACAATGAAAACACTCGAGAAAAACGACGACCATCACGGTTCATGACCCACGTCGTACCCCGTAAACATCAGAAGCCGCTGTGTTATTGACTTTTTATTGCTTATAGGCTAGCTCCGAACCAGAGCAGCCAGTTATATCCAAGCCAAGGCGTCAGCCTCTTTATGACGACCTCGGTCACTCGACAAGGAGCGAGATGCCAAGTCCAATATCCGTATATGTGTTTCCACCCTATTGCGCCGTGAATCCCGCCGAACCGCCTATGCCATGCATATATGCCGTCGTTTGTTTTAAATCTCAGGATGGTGTGGATAGTCCCCAGTGTATATATATATGTGTCCAGCCCCTTAGAACAGGCCCCTCCGTCCTATGCTATCGATGAACAAAATGTTGGTGCTCATCCCAGACGGCCGTAGCTCTTATGACAGGCTATTTTCCTTCCAAGGCCTAGACGATAATGTGCAAGTGAGAGAGAGAGAGAGAGAGAGAGAGAGAGAGAGAGAGAGAGAGAGAGACGGGGAATGAAAAGGCCGCGGAAAATAATGCCAATAAAAGGGCCGGGATACCGGATAACGCCAACGCCAATTCTATGCAAGGAGTATCCAAAAAGTCGTTCTTCGCGAGCCCTGTGGGGTGGGGGCTGCCTGGTCGCATAGCCCAGTCATCCCGCCACGACGACGAGGATGTGACCGACGACGAAGACCACGAGAATAGGGCGTTGCGTGAGAAAATAAAATAAAAAGGAAAAGGAAAAGAAAAAGAAAAAGAGGGCCAGCCAAATCCTAGGCATACCGCGTATTCATGGACCCCTGGCCCCTCTGCGGCATCCACTGCCCTGGGTAGGATGGCCCCGAGCCCTGCGAGTAATTCGACGGGTAATCCCGTTGCGGGTCGTTACCGTAGGAACCGTATTGCGACGACATCTGTGGCTGCGGTGGCGGAACAGGAGGAACAGAAGGAGGAGCGGGCGGGGGAACCGAGGCGTTCCATGCACCACCATAGCCGTGCCCGTCGTTGTTGGCTGCTGCTGCTGCCGCCGCCGCCGGTGGGGGGCTAGGGGGCTGTTTCGCCGCCTTGTTGCGCCGACGCCTCTTGCAGCACGACGAGACGCAGCACCAAAGGATGGCCAGTGCGATAAGACCTCCGACAGACGCGGCCACGGGAATAATAATATGACGATATTCTTGGAAGAAGTTCTCCACGCTGCCGGCGACAGACTCCCCACGGCAGACGCCGTTTCTGCATCTCCCGCCGTTGGAGCAAGGCGTCCCGTCTATGAAGAACTGGCTGGCGGGTTGCCGGCACATGTCCGTCCCAAAGACCGTGGGCGACCGGCAGAGGAGCTGGCATTGGGAGCCGCAAGCGGTGGTCTCGTTGTTCGTATCCCGGGAGCCGACCGCCACCTGGCACTGCTGGTCCCGGGAGGTGCACTGGCCCGACGCGCAGCGCAGGTTGTCGCCGTCGTCGCCGCACGACTCGCCGTCGTCCAGGTGGCGGTCGCTGGGGCACATGCCCGAATCGCCGGGGCATACCTCTTGCGGGTCGCACAGCCCCGTGCTCTCGCGACACACGGCGCCCGACGCGGCGAACCGGCACTGACCGGTGCAGCATGCCTCGTTGGCAGGGTCGCAGACCGAATTCTCCGTGAACCGGCACGTCTCGGGGTTGCAGCACGGGTCGTCCCCGCACTCCTCGGCGCCACCGCAATCGCAGTCCTCGCCGGCCTCGACAATGCCATTGCCGCACTGACTTCCCGTGATCGTCTCGACGTTGCGGTTGTCCATCAAGCAGTCCGATCGGATCGCATTTCGGTAAAGCGCCGAGCAGACGTTGCCGATGGTACACGGAGAGAACTGCCGAAGGTGGGATCCGGTAGAAGGGTTCATGAGGAACTGCGCGCGGGCGTCGCATTCGTCGGCACTGAGAGGGCAGCATCGCCGCATGCCGTCGGAGCCCACGGCCGCGCACTCGCCCTCGTCGCAGTCGTGCACGGCGCCGAACGTATGCCCAGCCTCGTGTGCAAAGACCTGCCATTCACTCTGCGGCGTGCGGAGGACGACGTTGGCCGACGAGACCGTCTCGACGCCACCGTCGTTGCCCTCCGTGTCCTGAGAGCCCTGGACACAGACCTGGCCCAACCAGGCCAGGCCTACGGCGCTGCCCGTGTCACAGGTGCTGAACAAGGTCCAAAAGGCGTTGTTGTCGTCGATGGCGCCGCGCCACCTGGAGAAGAGAACCAGGCGGTCGCCGATTCTCGTATTCGGGTCGCAGCCGATGTTCCACGGAGCGAGATTGCTGGCAGACGCGGGGCAGGCGGCGTCGCTGATGGTCAGGTTCTGGATGCCCAGGGAGATGTTGAAGCTGTTCTCGTACACCTCGGAGGCGGCGTTCACGAGGTTGATCATGTTGGAGCGGACGGACTGGCTCGAATTGAAGGCAGCCGTGTAGGTGCAATCGGTGGCGATGCCGACCAGGGCAACCCTGCGGGTGTTGGGGCAGCCCAGGGTGCTCCCAATGGTCGAAGCCAGACCGACGGCGGCACCGTCGTCGCCAGTCGGCCCGGTGTCCATCTGCCTGCCGAACAAGGACCTCGTGGACGCGGCTCGCAACGGGTCCTCTTCGTCTCCGTGTGCCCAGGGGTCGTACTTTGTGTTGAACGAGAGCTGCTCGGAGTCGCAGTGCCTGGAACCGCGCACGTCTCGCTTTAGGTCTCGGGAGTCGTCGTAGTAGTAGTAGTCATCCATGATGTCCGAATCTCTCCAGACGACCATGTACTCGTCCGGATCCAGGCCATTCTCGACGTCGGGGTCTTGCGGGTGTCTCAGGCGCCGATAGTTGGAGGCGGTATGAATGTGGTGGTGGTCTCCATCGACACGGAAAGCCCCTTCCAAGACGGGGTGCTTACCATCGCGATGGACCGTTATCCTCGCCCATCCAACGTGGGTCCACTCGGAGCGGTCCTCGCGTCGGACAAAGGCCTTGCCGCGGAAGACCTTGTGTTCGTGTCGTTGTACGTGTTCGACTTGCCTCAAAGTCCCGTCAGGCGCGAGGTAGTTGACTTGCAAGTTGTCTTGGAGGATGTCGTGGTTGGGTTCGAGGGCCAGACGGACGTCTTGCTGGCCGTCATGGAGGGAAAAGGTGAGATCAAAGGAGGAATGGGAATGAACGCGTTTCGAAGGGGTGTTGAAGGTCGGTTCTTCCAGTATGGAGATGTATTTCAAAGGGTTCCTATGTGAATTATTTGCTATAGGAGCCAAGATTGTTAGTTGTGGTTGTGGTTGTGGTTGTCGTTTGGATTGGTGTCTTCGGTGCAATTCTGGACTGGGCAGGGGGGTGGAGGCAGTGAATTCCAAATTCCAAAACTTACCGACGACATCTTGAACAATGGCAGATACACCAATAAATGTGAATAATGAACGTAGGGAAACCATGATTATCAAGTGATATTACGATCCCCGTCGTTTGAGGTGATAGTAATGTCCCGACTACGGGACGGGGCTCGACGACGACTATTGCATCAGTCGATGGCTGCTGAAGGGTAGCTGTAAGAAAGAGGTCGGTGATAAATCGAGGTTGAAAAGTCCGAAAATTCTCGTGAAAGTGTAGGTCAAGACCTTCCTCCCAGTACGGTAGAGAGCAGCCGTGTGTTGGTGTGTTTTCCGGTGAGGATACGCAGCAGACGGCCTGGTATGAACAAGTATGGTAGATGGATGGCGAAGATCGTCAAGAGTCCGGATCGAGGAAGTCAAGACGTTTGGTTGAGAGGTTCGGTAAGTCGAAAGGTGGCGGGAGAGGGGAGATTAGTGGCAACGGTTTGACGGGGCAGGGGCATGGAAGAGAAGAGGAAGCGAAGCGTTAAAAGTCCAAAGTAGCGTAAAAAGTCAAAGTCAAAAAGAACCTTGGAACCTGGAACCAACAGCAGCAGGAACGCCACGCCACGGTGGGAGGCTCAACTTGGCGCAGGGTAGGTGCTGACGACGACCTGGGGGGGGAAAGGGCAGGACGGGAGTTAGGTAGTGTATGTACGTGTTGTAGTGGAAGTGGAAGCAGGGGCGGATTGTCTTGGCGGATCGGGGCTAATTGAAACCGGGGCTTAGCCGAGTCGGAATCGGGAGCTAGTACTACTTAGGTACGTATCTCGGTATTTTGCTAGACGACGCGTGTACCGTACGTATGCCGAAAGCCACATTCAGGTACCTATTAGCCTCACAAAAGGGAGAAATTGATATACGGATTATAAATACTCCACAAAACGCAAGTCTCGATGTATCTACACGTGTATTCCACTGCCCTGGTGCGGACAAAAGCGAGCGCCAGGATGCCGCGTCTTTTGAGTGGATGACGACAGCACCCACGAACAACGCAGCGTCGTCATCCTCTCCCAGCAAGGGAAAGTTCTCTAATTATTCTTAATTGCACGTAAACCTATTATTTTATACGTATAAAAAATAATAGAAGAAAAGAAGCTCTCTTCAGCCCATATTCTACTTCTAAAGGTTCTCAAAGGGACATCTTATACCTAGAGGACTCGACTCCGTAATAAAAGCGCTCATATTCTCCTACCGCCAACGCACGCTCATCCCCAAACCAAACCGTGCTGCGGCAAGGGGCTGGGTCCACACACCTGCCCAGATTCATATGAGTACCTAAGCTTGGCCCGAGATGGTCCGGGAAACGAACGAAGAAATCGGGACAAGTGAAATTAGGGGCAGGCAGTGGCACGCCGCACGACACGTTCACGAGATGACGCCGACAGATATGGTGGAACAACCGAAAACTTTGGACGTTCTGAAGCGCCTTCTTCTTTTGCCACGGGGAGGCAGTGCAGTCCTTCCGTTGCCCTTTTCCCATTGGCGAACACATCATTACACGTCCACCACGAAGTCATTACTCTGTAGAAAAAAAGAAAGCAAAGCACCATCAACCAGCCAGACTCTCTCGTTCGTCTTTGGTGAACACTGTCCTCGCGTGATGGCATCCTGTGGCCGTTTCTCTCTTCGTTTCTTCCCCCCGTTTGCTTAGCGCCCTCTGAGCATCAAACTGTAAGCAATTACTAACGGGACCTTGCGTCCCCGCCCTGAAGGAACTCTCTACATAAGGTAGATACCTTACCTAATCACCTACCTTAGGTACCTCACTTAGGTAGATACAACGTACAACACGGATATGCAAGATTATCACTCGAGTCCCGCAGACAAAGAAAGTGGGATGCAAACAAGTCTTCGCGGGCAAACGTATATAAACACTACCCAATAGTCTAAAGAAAACGAGAGGGGTAACTCTCACTTCCTCCACCATGGGATAATTAGAGGTTTCTCGGCATATTACTTTCGTCCCTCCTGCTTGCTGCACATGCGGGCAGTGAAAGACATCCGCGCTTACGAATCGTCTCATCAGATTAAAAGGTACCTTGCAATCGTTTCTATTGGGTGTTCGTTCTCCTGTCGTGTTACCGGTCTAGGGGCGGCTGGGCCTTTGGCCAGCCCTCTGAACCAACCATCTGCGGGAATGATCTCCCGCTTACTACCCCCCGGACCATCCGAGTACGAATACATACAGTCATAAAAAGGGCTGTCGAAGAAGCTATGTATCTCTCGCACTCGCTGTCCGGCATACAACGACGATTTGTGTTGAATGAGCTTGGTCTTGTCTGACCTTGCTCAGTGGCAGTGATCGACACAACACCAGAGGTTATCTTGATTCTAATCGAGGGACAAACCTAAGGTACCTAATGAGCCTGCATCCGTCTGATCTAAATTTGGGCCCCATGCAGAGTTAAAGGTCGCCGATTACGTGTACAACGTACATGGATCGATCGTAAAAATGTCGAAGGCAACGAACGCCCATGTCGCGACTTCATCGTTATCGCTAGTCATCATCCGTGTCATATAACGCGAGATCAAGTATCATTTTTCCTTGTCGCCACTTCTCCTGTTGGGAAGGACTGCGAAAGGGCAAGAGTACGACGATCGTGCGTATCGCAAAGATCGACTGCCTGTCTGTGCAACTCCAGGGGTGCTATATCTGTCCTGCGCAAAAGACGACCTCGCCACGACCGTTTCTGGGCAGATGACAAGTCTAGCATTGAGAACCTTTCCACCCGTAGACGCTGGATAGATGGGGCTGTATCAACGTTGGCCTCGGCATCGGGATGAAGTTGACTTATGATGTATGCCGAATCAAAGCCCGTAGGTCGTCGGCCGAGAATAACTGCGTAGATTCATTGTTCCGGATGTCGGTCAGATCATCCAGTACTGCAATCCAAAATCATGCCCAAGCATCAGGTTCACCGACATGGAGACCATTTGGCGCAGTAAGGGCTTTCGAATCACCGATGGTTAGTTGGTATGAAAGTAGTGGTAGGAGATCCCGTTGCGAGTCAAACCCAGATTTCGAAGTCTTGAAGATTTTCTTGCTCTAAATCGTGCAGGCCGCCTGATGGCGGAGGAACTGGCACACTGAAGGCATGACCTCTACTTCGTATATATTATCAACCATGTTCGGTGCCGTCCAGTCTAAGGGGAATCCAAGCAGCCCAGAATCATCCACGACGCCGATGGAATGTCCAACAACGGAACAAGGGGAAAAGTAATCGCACCCTGACATATATATACATTACAAAACGTGCTATCGTTTTAAGATCAATCCAACCGGAGGCATATCTTTCATCGTGGTTGATATCAAGCATATCAGGGGCACGTCTAGTCGTCCCCCTCCGCTCCCCTCTCTCTTCATTTCTCTTGTGTAGGTTTTATTTCTATTTCTTGGACCTGCTTTCGTGTACGGAGGTGAGGATCTTTTCGACAATCGACGGATCGGATAGCTAAAAGAAGCAGCATCTGGTTAGCCTGAATACGTACTCCAAGAGTGAAAGAAGATGATGTGGGAGGGAAGCAGAAGCACATACCGAGCTGATGTCGCCTAGTTGATCCTCCTCACCCGCCAGGATCTTCCGCAGGACGCGGCGCATGATCTTGCCAGACCGGGTCTTAGGCAGGTCGGGCACGATATAGACCGCCTTGGGCGCCGCAAAGGGGCCGATGCTCCTCCGCACCTGCATGATGAACTCCTTGCGCAGCGCGTCGCTGGCATCGTTGGGCTGCTTGAGGCTGACAAAGGCGTTCACCGCCTGGCCCGTCAGCTCGTCCGCGACGCCTACGACGGCGGCCTCGGCGACACCGTGGTGCTCAAGGAGCGCAGCCTCAATCTCGGCCGTCGACAGCCGGTGGCCCGAGACGTTGACCACGTCGTCCACACGGCCACGAATCCAGTAGAACCCTTCGTGGTCTCGGGCAGCGCCGTCGCCAGTGAACTAGAAAACACGGTGGGTTAGTACGATGGGCCACCAAAGGACACCCCCGAAAACGAAAACAAATAAAACATGAAAAGTGAAAAGTGAAACGGGGAAAACAGAAAAACATACATAATATCCCTTATAAACGTTCAAATAGGTATCCATGTACTTCTTGTGAGCGCCATAGACGGTCCGGGCCATGCTTGGCCAAGGCTGCTTGAATGCCAGGACGCCCTCGACGTCGTTGCCGTGAATCTCTTGACCTGATACGGGATCGATAATGGCCGGCTCGACGCCGAAGAAGGGGAGCGACGCACTGCCGGGCTTGGTGGGAGTAACGCCAGCCAGAGGAGTGATGACGTTGGAGCCCGTTTCTGTTTGCCAGTAGGTCTGCGACATTGTATAAGCGCGTGAGCCATCCGAGTGCCATATGTCCGCACTTGGAACCGAACGGCGAGTAAGTTACTTACATCGATGATCTGGGACTCCTCCTTGCCGACGACATCAAAGTACCACTTCCAGATTTCTGCTGCGATGGGCTCGCCGACGCTGCCAAGAACACGGAGGTGCTGCATCTTGGCCCTGACATGCTCGTCGCCAGCACGCTTCAATAGACGGAGAGCGGTGGGGGCCACGTAGAAATGGGTAATCTTGTGCTTCTCGATGATGTCCCAGTATCTGGAGAAGGTGGGGTACGCAGGGGTGCCCTCAAAGACGACGGTGGTGACGCCCAGGAGAAGAGGGGCGTAGACAACGTAGGTGTGGCCGGTGATCCAGCCGACATCGCCGCCGCAGAAGTAGCGATCACCGTCGTGGATATCGAAGACGTATTTTCCGGTGGCCGCAGCACCTACAAGGTAGCCTCCCGTGGTGTGCATGATGCCCTTGGGCTTCCCGGTCGAGCCGGAGGTGTAGAGGAGGAAAAGAGGGTCTTCGGAGTTGACGGGAACCGGGGGGAAGTAGGCGGGCCATTTCTCCACCTCCTCGTGCCACCAGAGGTCCCGGCCTTCCGTGAAGGGGATCTCGGCACCAGTGCGCTTGTACACCAGGACATGCGACACGCCAGGGCACTGCTTCAAGGCATCGTCGACAATCTTCTTGGTGCCGATCAGCTTGCCACCACGCTTTCCCTCGTCCGTGGTGATGACGACCGTGGACCTGGCGTCGAGAACACGGTCGCGGAGGGAGTCGGCCGAGAAGCCGGCAAAGACGACGGAATGGATGGCACCCAAACGAACACAAGCCAGCATAGCGACCAGGGCCTCGGGGATCATGGGCATATAGATGGCGACAGTATCTCCCTTGCGGACGCCCATTTGTTTGAGAGTCCAGGCGACCTGTGAGACGTTCCGCAGAAGCTCGCCATAGGTGACATTGCGGGCGTCGGTGGGTTCGTCGGCCTCGTAGATAATGGCGACCTTGTTGGGGTCTTTAAAGGCGTGTCGGTCAACGAGGTTGTAGCATGCGTTCAGGGTACCCTCGAGGAACCACGCGTTGTCACCACCTGCAAGACTGCCAGAATGCACGGTTTGAAAATCGGTATACCAAGAGATGAGCTCGCGTGCCTTGGTTCCCCAGAACTTCTTAGGGTCGGTGATTGATTCCTTGTATAAAGTCTGGTACTCCTCCAGGCCTAGGTTGGGGAATTCAATGTCAGCTTCTTCTTGTGACGTACATTGTCGGTTGTGCCCCTCCATACAAAATGCCGAAATCGGGAGGGGTTCAGAAAAAGGGGGTCGGGAAAAGGAGGGGTGCAAAGGGTGTCAAATTCTGGGGTGGGACAGGGGTCGTGCTAAACTCACCGTTGAGGTGGGGTTTGCTGGGATGCTCTGCAGAAAGTCAAAAAGAAAAGTTAGCGACGACTGAAACCATGGCAGCGAGTATTGGTTAATCCCATCCTTCGAGAGTATTCTCCCCTCCATTCCTCTTTCAAGGCGACTCGCTCTCCCCGTCCCAACACGGCGAAGGGAAACAAACGCCTGGGGGAAATTGAATTCTGAAGTCCATTCCCCTCGCCCCGCCCGATTTTTTTTCCTTTCCTTTTTCTGTTTTCACTCCCTCGCGATTCACGTTGCCAAGAAAAAGTGTGGAGCTCCAGAGGCGGACTTGGACCCAAATCTTCTAGGCAGCGTCAAGCTACAGGAGCTAGAGGAAGTCGATGGAAAAGGGGCCAGCTCAGGTACTCAGGGATGGCGGGATCAGATTCATGGGGCGGGGAAAATACTGTCTCAACGAGCCTGACAGGAATTGGAAGGGGGGAGGCGCAATGATGGAGGGGATGTTCCTCAGCTAGTCAGGACGTACTCTCAAACATCTTTTGCGGGGGATCTAAACATGAGAACACGCCGAGTCAGCCATCTTCATTTTCAATCATCATTCGCTCTACTGCTTCAGCGCTGAAGCCTGCGCCGATATTTTCCACGTGGACAAGAGTAAAATAAGGGGGGGAAGCCCCTCCAGTGAGAGAGGGGTAGAATAATGGAATTGAGGGCGGGGTTTCTTCTGAAGCTTACGGTAGGTATCAACTTCATGAGCCTCCGGGACGACGGGGTCAGTCGCGGCAGCGGGCGCGGGCGCAGCAGCGGCGGCGACGGCAGCAGCAGGAATATCAGGTACCACAGGTGCGTCCTTCGCTGCAGCCTGAGGAGCTCCTACCGCGGGAGCTGTGCGAGAATGTACTTGAGACATTCCGGTGGGGGAGTGTGCGAAATAGAGGTTCGGAAGAGAAAAAAAAACGAAAACCGCTCGGAGGATACGGAAGACGAGAATATGCCAGCCCTCGGGAGCAAGGACTTGTAAGACTCGACCGCGGACGGAATGGAATGCTGGATGGAGGGCGAGTGAGATGGCGGCTCTCAAGTCGCAGAGGGGTTCGTCGTATCGAAAGTCGTATCGAAATCAGGAGTTCGCTATGGTCGAGGTGATGATGGTCCCTGGTGCGCGAGTAATCAGACGAGGGCTCTGCGATGAGACGGTTGTAGGCTAGGTATCGGCGAATCGTTGTATAAGGTAGTGGTAGAGGAACAAGAGACAAAGAACACCTACTTTCGCGAGGATGAAGGGACGCGATGGTGGGGAGGAGAGTCTTATTTTATGAGGTGGGTGGCAAGCGCATTTAATTAGTACCTTAGGTAGCCCTCCAGCACCGGTTTTAAGGAGAGAGAGGGAGAGTTGTCTGGGATGTGCCGGTAACGGACGCGGGATGAGCGTTAATTATGCATAGGTAGGCACGTTGCGATGGCTGCGCCGTTGGGTGCGCCGTTGGGTGCGCGGATCCAGGACCTGAGCGAGTAGTTCCCACTTCGCAGTTGAGCTTGCCTAAAAGAGTTGGTTGCTACTGTGCTTGTTGGGGACCGAACGTTAACGTTGAGGTGTGGTGAGGGTTGTCCTGAGTGCGAGGTATGTGATAAGGTACGAAGTACTTCGTACTTGTTGTGTCCCAGGTAAAGGGTTGATTCGTACCGTTAGACCGGGGAAGCAATCATCGGGGTCCTTTTCCTTTGCCCCGAGGGGAAGCCGACGGTTAAGATCTCAAATCATTTCCTTCCCCAGTTTCTCATATCCCAGTCAGGACGGACCTCGTGGCAGGAACAACGGAACAAGCGGAACAATGTATTGGTACAAACTTCTTGACCATCTCTGTGCATATCTGCAAGTACCATGCCACTTTCAAAGGGTACAGACAGTACAGGGGGTGTATTGGTGCTATCCGTGCGACCTTGTATTGGGACCCAACAGACCCAACAATAAGGTAGCGTCGTCCTGTCGTCCCCAACGGCTTGGATGACCCCTTACTTGCTGTCTGTAGGTATTTCGACCCTGCAGCCCTGTGAGGGGAGATGTCTGTAGCGTAATTACAGCATGCGACTTTTATTGTGATGCAGCATCTAGAATTACTTCGTAGATAGTCACCAGACCGCCTCACCGTGACAGCATGTTGGGCGATTCCTGTACATGTACACTAGGTTTTGCAAGACATGGCTGATATGACAGCATACAATCATAGCGCGATCATCAGTTCGTTTGTTTGTACGGAGTACAGCTAGTTGACGATCAGTTGACCGACGGTGTGTGTACTGGACTGTGACGTACCTACTTCGAATACCAGAGCGGCGTTGTGACGGTGCCCAGAACCACACGGTGTGGAGGATGACGGGAGGTGATTTGCAAAGCGTAGCTACGGTATTGGGTGAAGTCTTGGGTAGCTAACGTTCCATATGCATCATGAACAGCATGATGGTCCTCCTCTCTTTGCTCGGTCCATCCTGCAGATGCGCTGTGAAGTTTCAACTGTGACTAAGGTACCGAGGTACAAGCTTTACAGGGGTTGTGTTAGTACCAAGTAGTGTAGAAGCCAATTTCTTTTGTGAAAAAGATAAAAATGGGAATTAAAAAAATGAAAATTAAAGATAATATGCCTTCGTATTCACCTCTTTAACTAACCCCCTTCTAAGAATACACTAACGCTGGCCCGCTTTAATTTGCGTAAGTTAATAGCCAGCCTTACGTTCGTAGCAGTACTACCATCCGGTCCCGTTTTTCGTTATTTTATAGTGTTTTCCGGGAGACTTAATTCTATAGTATATACCTATATAACTCGTAAATCTGTCTACTTTTATAATATATATATTTTTAGCCCTTTTTTCGTATCTTTAGTGATAAAAACGGTGTAAGTCGCCTATTATTTTGACTTTTAGACTATACTGTTTTATATATATGCTTCGCTCTGCTCGTAACACTTTTTATTACGCCGTTCGTTTTTAGCTCCTAACGCTATAACGCCGTTAGAATAGTTAGTTAAACCGAGCGCGAGCCTAAGCGCTATTATAGTTATAATATCATAAGGCCATGTTCCGAGTTCGGCTTCTATCCACGGTCGCGTTAAAGGATTTACGCTACCTATATTACCTGCAGAGCTAATTAAGCTAACCGTCGAACCGCCCGTTAAGCCCGTCCTGCACCTCCTATAGGTTCTACGGTTCCTCCACTACCCGTTCTAATAGGCCACCCTCTAATAAATCCTCCCCCGGCTCCTCCTCCACCCGTTCTAATAGGCCACCCTTTAATAGATCCTCCCCCGGTTCCTATATATCGCCGTCGCGCCCGTTAGCAGAGAAAAGGCCCGTAGTCTACCCCGGGGAGTTACTACACGTATTATAGGCATTACCTTCTAAGAGCTAATTTTACTATACGGCGTAATAATACCGCGTATAATACCTATAATACCTACCGTGTTACCGCCCGCCGTGGGAGGATAGTTATTAATACTAGCCAGCGTATTACGAATACCGACCGTCGCGAACGCCGCGAAGAATATACTAGGCCGCTAGAGTAGTATTAGCCAGGTATTACGGTTAATTACTACGACCTTAGATTAATACGGGTAAAGTATAAACATTACGCTACGCTTTATTAGATTAGGGAGAAGTTATAGGTTAGTTTTCTATCCCGCGTTATTAACCGTTAGCTAACCGCTATTATCTTCTTTTATAGGAATCGTCATCTATAAGCCCGAAATTCGGTATCTATTATAACCAGGACGATATCGACGTTCCCGTTATCTCCCCGTTACCCGACTTTTTCTAACGCCTATTATACACGGATACCGCTTAAGCTGTAGATTATCGTAAGAGAATCCGTTAAAATCATAATACCTTTTCGTTTACGTCTATATAATATACTCAGACCCGTTAAGGTGCTACGGCCGGCGGCGCGATAGCCTTCTAGATCCACGGTACCCTCTACTACTATACTAAGCTATTAAGTGCTATAGGTCGACTTCCCGCCTTTACCTAGCTATACTTTTACGACCCGTAGGCTATTACCAATTAGCGCCTTACGAATACCTAAAGCCTTAACTCTACGCTTAACCGTTATATCCTTAAGGAGATTTCGGACTTCCTGTATAAGTATAACCCCTTTATACAAATATATAAAACGGCCCGTAAACGCTTTAACTCCCTCTGTGAATAATACCATATTATACTTAACCCTAGGATAGAATTAGTTATTAAGCAGGGTGCTAATATACGGTGTAAGAATCTACCCGTTACGAATAAAGTTACGGCTATTATACCGGATAAGTGGGGTAAAGTCTACTACCGTGATATTATCCTCGTAGAGAGACAGTCTAACGGTAGCGTAGGCGGCCTTACGCGGATCGACCACGAGTATTCTACCTACCTACCACTATCTTACCCGCTTATATATCCGCGTGGCGGTTCCGGATATTACTAGTAGTTATAGCTACAGGATATTTATAACCGTTAGTGGCAGAACACCGAGGTAAAGTTCCGTTAGTTCTACCGTTATATACTATACCCGCGACACTAGTAGAGGTTTACATCCTTTATATACAGCCGTCTTTTTAAGTAGTTTTTAGTGGACTTATAGGTATCCTGCGATTAGAAGAAGCTTAATTAGATCTAGCGCTATTAGAACGAGATACAGGCTAACATATATAACGGGATACGGGATTAAGCGTATAAGGCTAACAGTAATACCCGTAATATTAGCCGACGGATCGTCTTACCCTTAAATTACATTAGCAGCTAGCGGTTTATCTCGTAATACTATTAGAATTCTATAGTAATTATATAGGCTCTCGGCGCTCCGACCTTTTTTATTATCTTTACGGCTAATTCTACTTAGCCAGAGATTATACGGGAGCTTTAGCTAGATTAGACTACTAGTAACCGGCCCGATTTAGTCGGCCGTGTATTCGAATTAAAGTCCCGCGACCTGGAATAATAGCTACGTGATAGTCTATTTAGTGAGTTTACGGGTATTATATAGACCGTGGAATACTAGAAGCGCGGTCTTCTATATCGTTATATCCTTCTTTTTCTTATGTGGCGGGCGGCCGAGATATATAAGGACGCCGTAACTATCGATAAGGTTATATCTGCAGAGCTACCGGACTACGAGTCGGATCCTACTAGCCGTCTTTTTAATATTATTAGTAAGAATATAATATATAGTTCTTACGGTGATAATAAGCCCTTTACGCCGTGTATATAGCTATAGCCTAATAACGGGAACCGTATAAAATGCTTTAAGCGGTTCCTTAAGCCGTACTGCCCGGAAACGGCTATACGCGAGGATAGTTATCCTAAGTATAGGCGCCGTAACTCTAGCCTATATATTATAAAGAGGGGCCGTATAGGAGAGGTCCCCCTTAATAACCGTTTTATTATTCCTTATAGTCTGTATCTCTGCCTCTGTTACGGTGCCTATATTAACGTTAAGATTTACGGATCTATTAAGGTAAGTTATTAATTATATCTAGTATCTTATACTTTAATATATACGGCTCTATTTAGGCGATTAAGTACGTGTATAAGTACGTTTATAAGGGTAGCGACCGTATAACTACGCTAATATCAGGCAAAGAGGGCGAGGACGAGGTAAATATCTATCTCTAGAGCCGTTATATCGGTTCTACAGAGGCTATTATTTAGTTATTCGAGTTCCCGGTATATCGCGAGTTCCCACCTATTATACGTCTTCCGGTTCACCTTAAGGGATAGCAGCCTATATACTTCGGCGATAACGCGACTATAAGCCAGATTAAGCGGATATTACGGGACCGGAAGACTTAGCTAATAGGCTTTTTCGACTATAATCGTGATAACGTTGATAGCCACGAGTTATTCTATTACTAGTTTCCTAGCCATTATACATAGAAACCGTAGTAGTCTACTTAGCAGCCGAGGCAGCGTAGATTTCAGATCGGCCGTCTACGGTATATACCCCTAACGGCTAAAGAGGCGTACTATTTACGGTTACTCTTAGTCTTTATTCGAGGGCCGACTTCCTTTACGGATCTTCGTACCGTGGAGGGGACTATCTACGATACCTACCGCGAGGTCTACGTTACGGCCGGGCTTCTACACGATAACCGTTACTAGGTTACCTATTTTAAGGAGGCCGTTATTTAGAAGACCGGGCGTGCGTTACGGGAGCTATTTATCGTCGCTTTAATCCACGGAGATATTTCCGGTCTATTATTAATCTAGGAGAGGTTTACAGAGTCTATATACGATAACCTGCCTTATATATTATAGCGCTAATACTTCTGATATCCTGCCGATTTATAACGCCCGTATATCGATTATAGTCTTTATCTTATATACTCGCGGCTCCTTAAGGTAAGTAGGATAATTACGGAGTTCAGGCTACCGGGGCCTTTATATAATTAGCGCCATACGTGTCAAGAAGGAGATATGGGTCTAGCCCGAAGGGATAAGGACTAAAGGGTAATAGGGAGTAACAGATAAGAATCGTAGTCTTATATAAGGGGAGGCCAACTATAGATTAACTGGTGGTTAATAGGAAGAGTATCTTAAAGGTAGGTGGTAGTGTAGAGGAGAGATAATCACTAACCCCTTCCTTCTAGAATAGTCTAGCTCCCCGTCTTATATAATAAATATCCACTTATTAGTTAGCCGGTAGTCCACTATGTAGTCCACTGCTATATCCTAGTACCTCCTAAGTCTTCCTTATATCCTATACCTGATAGGCTGTCCCTTCCCAGAATAAGGCCTATCCTTAGGCTATAGCTAGTTACGGAGTATCCGTAGGGTGGGTAGTGATTATCGGGTAAGGCGAGTGGGTTAATAGTACTATCGGTGATATATAGGTCGGAGCTTAAAGAAAATA
This sequence comes from Sodiomyces alkalinus F11, assembly GCF_003711515.1. Taxonomy (NCBI): domain Eukaryota; kingdom Fungi; phylum Ascomycota; class Sordariomycetes; order Glomerellales; family Plectosphaerellaceae; genus Sodiomyces; species Sodiomyces alkalinus. The sequence goes on along the minus strand of NW_021167079.1, from coordinate 5,764,889 downwards.
AAGCCGTAGATAATCCACCGTTAAGTAACGGTGGAGCTAAAGACTTAAAATATATCCTAACCTTAAATAGTGGTACTAGAGGATATTTTTAGGGGAAGAGAATAAAGAGAAAATTCCTTACGAAGTGTGCTATTTTAGGTATATATAAGGGTATAGAAAGAACTACTATAGATAGCTAACCGTTAATTAGATGGTGGTTTATAGAGGTTTATTATAAAGAATAAGTCTGTAAGGGATATATCCTTATATAATAACAGGTATAAAATAAAAGTTTAAAGCAGCTATTTATCCACTATTAGATAGTAGCAGTGTTATTAAACACTTAATATCTCCCCGTTTATTAAACACGTTTATATTATTTATTCCGTGAATAGGGAAGTGCGTTACCGGTAATAAAGGCGTGCCTGCCCCTTTATACATAAATAGTAAAATAGCAGGCACGATAAGTGGGGCCTTACTATTATATAGAGGATCTTTTCGGCTACAGGCTTTTTTTTCTTTTCTTCTTCTTTTTCCCCTCTTTAGGCTCCCTAAGGAGGTTATAAGTACCCCCCCCCCCCCTATTTATAAGAGTCTATAGGCAGCGTTATATAGCCAGGGCTAGGGCAGAAGAGGTAGCGGGTTAGCAGAGGGCTAACTAGTGGCTAACGTGTATACAGTTTTTCTTTTAGTATATATAAGTTCATTTTTCGTTACGAGTTTCCTATCGGTATATATAACTTGGAATTTAACTTCGAAGGAGAGTAATAGCTAGATAGTGGTTAGATAGAACTAATATAAAATAGATTAATAAAGAAAGGTTATAGTTAGGTGAATATTTACCAAGCTCTATAAGTGCCTCCAGATTTATAGTAGTCTAGATTTATAGTGGGAATATAGGTAATAGATAATTAGCTATAGGATAATTATACCTTCTAAGGGAAGTCGTGGTAGTAGTATAGTAAAAACTCCTAAAAAGCCTTATCTAAAGAAAAATAAAACCGTAGGTGTTTAGCTAGAGACTAGCGGGGAGGTATCTAGTACCTAGGGTATAGATACAGAGAATAATAATACGTCGGCGCCCCTAAGTCTAATTAGTGGAGAGATAGCCGGTAATTAGTAGTAGACTAGTAATAAAGTTAGTAATAGAAACGAGAATAATACCGGTAATTCGAATAATAGTTCTATAGCTAGAAATAATAGGATAGTCGAGTTAAGTAATAGTAGACTAGCTAATATATCCCGGGCGTACACTTTATATCCGCCCGTAGAATAGGGATATAATCCGTTTCTAGTTCCGTGCGTGCGGTGTGTTAGTCGGGTAATAAAGTGGCACCCTAGTAATAATTAAATTCCTTCGTGTAGTTATAGAGATTATAAGTAAAATAGTCGGATAAGGGGTAATAAGTGATTAGCTATTAACTTAGTATAATAGCGGCCTTACTTAAATACATATATTATATAGAATAGGGATTAAAGCCTTATATAAAAGTATATCGGCTAGTCTATAGCTATTCCACTACTAACTAATTATAGATACTATATATATAGTTAGATAATATTATATATCTCCGTGATATAATTAAGTAATATTAATATAAGGCGAATATAAGCTTAAAGGTATATACCCGCGGGTTAGCTATTAGGTGATAATTTCTAAAAATAGAATAGAGTAAGCTATAATATTTATAGTGCCTAAGTAAATATATATTAAACTATAAGAAGATATAGCTATTAGGTTAGAAGCGTCCTGCTACTAAGTTAGAAGAGGAGCGCTAAGAGTAAGTTTAGCGGTAGTTAATTATAGCCGAGCGGCAGGCTAGTAGTAGCGTAGCGGTTACTAATATATTACGATAATTATTAATACTATAAGAAAAACGAAATAAGTATACTAGCGCCTAAGTATCTTTTATCAGGGCACTCCGGGATAGATAAAAATCCCTGACCGATAAGATTTTTATAGATTAACTAGTAGTTAGCTTATAATAGCAGAACTAATAAATATATAAGAATTTAGGAATTAACTAAAGGAATTAAGTAGTTAGGCCGTCGCTAATAGTAGGACTACCGTTATTACTCTAATATCTATACCTCCCCCTCCTCCGATGAATAATAACTATAGCGATATTATAGATAAGGAGGATAATAAGGGTATCCCCGCTAATAATTAATAGGTAGGTAATTCCCCTTATATTCCTGACTTATAACCTATTACTGATTAGTTATTATAAGGGTAGGTATTATAACTTTGATAATATCGTGGATTAAGGGGTGATCCTTAGTTGGTTAGGGTCGAATTTATTAGATTTAGACTAATAAAAAGTACCGGGTTTAGACCGGAACTAAAAAGAAAAGTGCAGATAGCGTACGAATATCCATCACCTAATAGAAGATTAGCGTCTGGGTTTAGACCAGAATATAAAGATCGTTACTAGGTTTAGACTAACTAGAAGAAATATAGCCTTTAGGTTTAGATTATTAGCTAAGAGGTAAATAACTAGGACTTAGCAGTTATATATATTTTACTTTAATATAAAGTTCGTAAATAGCGGCTAGTAATAATAAAAAGACCGTAAATAGGCGGCTAGATATTATTAGCTATAAAATAGTAATATAAAGGAATATAGTTAATTTAGTAAAATAGTAATATTACTATACCGCTAATAACTATAAATTAGCGGTTACCTAATTAAACAGATACTCCGCGACTAAATCTTTATAGAGATATAACTTAGGTTCTTAAGTATTTTCTTCTACAGGATAACCTTCCTACTTAATAAGAAATTCGCGGTAGCAGCGTTTAGGGTTCTAGCGCATACCTAAAATCCTTTTAACCTTAAACTTATTCTCCTCTTCCCCTTTAATATCTAATAGCTGCTTAGCCGGCACTTAACGGCTATTTTAGTTAAAAGACTCGAGTAAACTAATAGGGAAAACATTATAAATCCGAAGATACTTAGAGAGGTCGACCTTATAAGCTAACCGGTGATCACCTATCACCTTAATAATCTCGAAAGGCCCGATATATTTATATAATAATTTTCGACTTAGGCGTGTAATTTTTAAGTTTTTAGTAGATACTAAAACCTTATCGTGTAAATAAAACTCCTTTAGTGTGTGTTTACGGTTATAATAGTTAGCTATTACCCGATTACTAAGTAATAGTTACTTATAAATTAATATATAGTTAAGAGATAGTTATTTTACTCTCTCTTCTACTAACGTAGAGGGCCGTTTAACTTATAGTATAGGAGTATAGGGGCCGCGCGGGCTATAACCTATTAGGGCCTTAGCGGGTAAATAACGAGTAGCGGAATACTATAACGTGTTATATATAAATTCGGTAAGGTCTAAAAGATTAACCTAATTATCTTATTATTATATAGGGTAGGAGCGAAGGTAATACTTAAGAATTTAGTTAATACGTTCGGTTTAGCTATTAGTCTACGGGTAGTATATAGTGGAAAGGCGGCGTTTAACTTATAGTAAGCCGTATAGCGTACGCTAAAAAGCACTTATAAAAAGACTTCCACGGTCGGAGATAATACTATCGGGCAGACTATACACCTTAAAAATATAGTGCTATAAGGTGGTCGCTAACCCCTTAGCTATAAGCTTATTAGAGGTGGGAATAAAAAGGGAATATTTAGTTAGTCTGTAGATAACTATAAGAATAGTATCTTTCTACTTACCCCCCGGCTACTTAATAGGTGGCAGGCCGGTAATAAAATCTATTAAAATTTACTAAAATAGCTAGGTCGGAATAGGTAAAGGGGCTAGTTCGCTATAAGGAGTATAAGTGCGAGATTTAGTATATTAATAAAAAGGATAGCTAGGTATTTATTAGCGAATATCCGTCGATATTCTAGGCTAATAAAAAGATTATTAGATTCGTTTTAATATCTTTATAATTCCCTGGTAACCTATAGTCGGATTATCGTGGTGTAATTAAAGGATTATTAACTAAAGCTTAGAAGATCGAAGAATATAGACCCTACCGCGGAATCGAATAAGACTATCGGTACCACGGGTTTATAGATTAGGCTCTCGCTAATTAGCTATTAACTATTTACCGGAAGTAAGAAAATTATCTTCTTTTTAAGCTTAGTAAATATCGTTAAGGATATTAGGTAGTTATTAGTTATCCGGTGCTTAGGCATAAGCCACCCGAAATTTAGATATAAAATTATCCAGCACCTCCTAAGTAGTAATAAGACGTTTATTAGAAGTGGGAAGATAAAGAGGATTCCGTGAGAGACCGTCGGCAGAGTTCTTATTACCCGGTTACTGAATAATACGAATATTATAAATGCCTAATTTATTAAGCTAGCGTATATATTTACTACTAAGCTTAGGTTTATCTAGTAGCGTCTAATAATTAAGGTAGTCCGTTAGGACGTTAATAGTAGAGGCGCTATAGAGTAAGTAATAACGCTAATAGCGATATACCTCTATAATAGCTATAAGCTCGGTATCCGGAGTAGTATACTTTAATTTAGCGCCTTTAAGCTTATGTAAAAGGAAAGTAACTAAGCGCTAAACGCGGTCCTTTAGTTAACTTAGGATAGCACTAGTAGTAAAATTAGAAGTATTAGTTTTAAGGCGTGTTAGTAATAAGGGGTTAAAATATCGTAAAACGGGTATAGAAAGAAAAGCATCCTTAAGTTATTTAAAAGCACGATAAAAATCTTTTAGTAGTTCGGCTAGTATATAGCCGCCGATCTATAATTAGTCCGTGAATAGTCGTATAATTTTAGAGTAGTTATAAATAAAACGCCGGTAAAACCCCGTAAATCCTAGAAAGACTTAAATTTCGCGAATAGTTATAGACTATAGCTAATTAATAATAGCGTTTATATAATCGGGGTCTATCTTAATACCCGTTAGGCTATAGCGGAACCCTAGGAAGTCTACTTTATTAATTTTAAATCTATATTTTTTAGCGTTTATGTATAAGTTCTATTCGCGTAATTTGCGTAGGACCTACTTAATATACTACCAGTACTTAGTAAGGGAATAACTATAGATAAGGATATTATCTAAATAAACGATATAAATAGTATTAATAAGACCGGAGAGTGTCTAGTTAATATACCGTTAAAACGTAGCGGGCGTATTAGTAAGTCTAAAAGGCATAATAAGGTATTCGAAGTGACTATATTTCGTGCGAAAAGCCGTTTTC